>NC_136266.1:51286377-51528877 GCF_964187855.1 Myxine glutinosa | reverse complement strand
ACATTTCTTATTTTTGATTATTATTTATTTATTTATTTTAATTACGCAATTTATCAATATTTATTGTACACCTCTCCCTCCCAATACCCTCTCTATGTGCTGCTCGGCGACATCGCTGGGCGCCTGGCGATGCCGCGCGCTGGAGGATATGTTATTTATTTATTTGGCATGGGGGCGTTGGACTTTGAATGTATCTGCTCTTGTTTGTTTGTCCGGCCGATATCTCAGCCATCCATTGAGTAAGGAAGCTGAAATTTGGGCAGAATAGTGAGTACATGCTTTGGATAAAACAGTATATATTTATTTTTTGATTAATCAATTAATTACTTAATTATCATCGATTTATTTAGTACTTATTTATTTTCTTTCTCATCTGGCCAATATCTCAGGCACCTTTTGAGTTTGGAAGCTGATATTCGGACACGACAGTGACCAGGTGATGTGGCTATAAAGGATATTTTTTATTTATTGATTAATCAATTTATTGATTTTTTATTTATTGATTAATCAATTAATTAGTTTATTTTTTCAATTAATTATTTAATTAATTTCCAAAAAGTTACACCTTCGGCTGAAACACTGGTGGTTTAGGTATGCTATTTGCAAATTGATTAGGAAATTTATTATTTTATGATTATTATGTATTTATTTTAATTGTGCAATTAATCAATCAATTAATTGATTGATTAATTGTGTAATTAAAATAAAGAAATAATAATCGCAAAATAATTAATTTCTTACCAATGAATTAGCTAATAGCATACCTAAATCACCAATGTTTAATCCGATACGTAACATTTTGAAAAATAATTAAATAATTGATTAATGGAATAATTATATAATTAATCGATTAATTGATGAATCAATAAATCAAAAATATCTTTTACAGCTGAATCACTTGGTCGTTGTCATTTCCAAATATCAGCTTCCTCGCTCAAAAGATGTAAGAGATATAACCCAGATGAGAAAGAAAATAAATAAGTACTTAACAAGTACAGATACATTCAAAGTACACCGCCCCCATGCCAAATAATTAAATATCCTTCAGCGCGGCATTGCCGGGGTGCTTCCAGTGCCCAGCAATACCGCAGTGCAACTCATATAGGCTGCATTGGGAGGGAGAGGGGTACACTAATTGATTGATTAATTGTATAATTAAAACAATAAAAGATTATCACAAAATATTTTGTTAATCAATTGGCTAATAGCATAACTAAACGACTCGTGCTTCATCCGAAGATGTATCTTTTCGAAATTTAATTTAAAAAGTCATTAATAAAAAATTAAATTATTAATTGATTAATCAATAAATAATTAATCGATTAATCAATAAATAATTAATCGATTAAATGATTAATCAATAAATCAAAAGTATCCTTGACAGCCACATCACTTGGTCATTGTCATGTCCAAATATTAGCTTCCCAGCTCAAAAGGTGCCTGAGATATTGGCCAAATGAGAAAGAAAAAAAATAAATGATTAATAATGAAAATAAATAAATAATAATCATTAAAAGATTAAATTATTAATCAATTCGGTCAGAGAACACATAAACCACCACCATTTCATCAGAATCTGTAACTAAAATTTTTTTTTTTTGTCATTAATCGAATAATTAAATAATTAATCGATTAATTGATAAATTGATTAATTAATAAATCAAAAATAGCCATTGCAGCCAAATCACCTGGTCATTTGCATGTCCAAATATCAGCTTCCGAACTCAAAAGGTGCCTGAGTTAATGGTCAGAAGAGAAAGGAAATTTGATTAATTAAATAAGTACTTAATTAATCGCTAATAATTAAATAACTCCTCACTTAATTGATTAATCAAAAAACAAAAAATAGTGTTTTTGAGAAAGGACTTGCTCACTATTGTGCCGAAATTTCAGCTTCCTAGCTCAAAGGATGGCTGAGATATCGCCCGGACAAACAAACAAGAAAGAAAGAAAGAAAACAAGTAGGAAAACAAGTACACATACATTCAAAGTACATCGCCCCCATGCCAAATAATTAAATATCCTACAGCGCGGCTCATAGAGGCTACATTGGGAGGGAGAGGTTTTCACTAATTGATTGATTAATTGCATAATTAAAATCAATAAAAGATTATCACAAAATATTTTCCTAATCAATTGGCTAATAGCATAACTAAACTGCTTGTGCTTCATCCGAAGATGTATCTTTTAGAAATTTAATTAAATAAGTCATTAATAAAAAATTAAATAATTAATTGATTAATCAATAAATAATTAATCGATTAAATGATTAATCAATAAATCAAAAATATTCTTGATAGCCACATCACTTGGTCACTGTCATGTCCAAATATTAGCTTCCCAGCTCAAAAGGTGCCTGAGATATTGGCCAAATGAGAAAGAAAATAAATAAATGATTCATAATGAAAATAAATAAATAATAATCATTAAAAAATTAAATTATTAATCAATTCGGTCAGAGAACACATAAACCACCACCATTTCATCAGAATCTGTAACTTAAAAAAAAAAATTTTTTAGTCATTAATCGAAGAATTAAACAATTAATCGATTAATTGATTAATTAATAAATCAAAAGTAGCCTTTGTAGCCAAATCACCTGGTCATTGGCATGTCCAAATATCAGCTTCCTAACTCAAAAGGTGTCTGAGTTAATGGTCAGAAGAGAAAGGAAATTTGATTAATTAAATAAGTACTTCATTAATTGCTAATAATTAAATAACTCCTCAATTCATTGATTAATCAAAAAACAAAAAATACCGTTTTTGACAAAGCACTTGCTCACTATTGTGCCGAAATTTCAGTTTCCTAGCTCAAAGGATGGCTGAGATATCACCCGGACAAACAAGAAAACAAGAATGAAAGAAAGAAAAGAAACAAGTACACATACATTCAAAGTACACCGCCCCCTTGCCAAATAATTAAATATCCTACAGCGCGGCATTGCCGGGACGCCTTTGGCGCCCGGCAATACCGCAGTGCAGCTCATAGAGGCTGCTTTGGGAGGGAGAGGTGTACGCTAATTCATTGATTAATTGTATAGTTAAAATCAATAAAAGATTATCACAAAATATTTTCTTAATCAACTGGCTAATAGCATAACTAAACCACTCATGCTTCATCTGAAGATGTATCTTTTAGAAATGTAATTAAATAAGTAATTAATAAAAAATCAAATAATTAATTGATTAATCAATAAATAATTAATCAATAAATAATTAATCGATTAAATGATTAATCAATAAATCAAAAATATCCTTGATAGCCACATCACTTAGTCACTCATGTCCAAATATTAGCTTCCCAGCTCAAAAGGTGCCTAAGATATTGGCCAAATGAGAAAGAAAATAAATAAATGATTAATAATGAAAATAAATAAATAATAATCATAAAAAAATTAAATTATTAATCAATTTGGTCAGAGAACACATAAACTACCACTATTTCATCAGAATCTGTAACTTAAAAAAAAAAAAAGTTTTTGTCATTCATCGAATAATTAAATAATTAATCGATTAATTGATTAATTAATAAATCAAAAATATCCTTTGCAGCCAAATCACCTGGTCATTGGCATGTCCAAATATCAGCTTCCTAACTCAAAAGGTGCCTGAGTTAATGGTCAGAAGAGAAAGGAAATTTGATTAATTAAATAAGTACTTAATTAATCGCTAATAATTAAATAACTCCTCAATTTATTGATTAATCCCAAAAAAAAATACCGTTTGTGACAAAGGACTTGCTCACTATTGTGCCGAAATTCCAGCTTCCTAGCTTAAAGGATGGCTGAGATATCGTCCGGACAAACAAACAAGAAAGCAAGAAAGCAAGAAAGAAAACAAGAAACCAGAGTGAAAACTGAGTACTCTCTTTCAGCGTGCGTCACTGCCGAGCCCCCTTTGGTGCCCGGCAATGACGATTTGCAATGCCTGGAGATGGCATAGGAAAGGAGCGGTGTACAACAAGTACACATACATTCAAAGTACACCGCCCCCATGCCAAATAATTAAATATCCTACAGCGCGGCATTGCCGGGGCGCCTTGGGCGCCCGGCAATACTGCAGTGCAGCTCATAGAGGCTGCATTGGGAGGGAGAGGTGTACACTAATTGATTGATTCATTGTATAATTAAAATCCATAAAAGATTATCACAAAATATTTTCTTAATCAATTGGCTAATAGCATAACTAAACCACTAGTGCTTCATCCGAAGATGTATCTTTTAGAAATTTAAATAAATAACTCATTAATAAAAAATGAAATAATTAATTGATTAATTAATAAATAATTAATCGATTAATCAATAAATAATTAATCGATTAAATGATTTATCAATAAATCAAAAATATCCTTGATAGCCACATCACTTGGTCACTGTCATGTCAAAATATTAGCTTCCCAGCTCAAAAGGTGCCTGAGATATTGGCCAAATGAGAAAGAAAATAAATAAATGATTAATAATGAAAATAAATAAATAATAATCATTAAAAAATTAAATTATTAATCAATTCGGTCACAGAACACATAAACCACCACCATTTCATCAGAATCTGTAACTGAAATTTTTTTTTTTTAGTAATTAATCGAATAATTAAATAATTAATCGATTAATCAATAAATCAGAAATATCCTTGATAGCCACATCACTTGGTCACTCATGTCCAAATATTAGCTTCTGAGCTCAAAGGGTGCCTGAGATATTGGCCAAATGAGAAAGAAAACAAATAAATGATTAATAATGAAAATAAATAAATAATAATCATAAAAAATTAAATTATTAATCAATTCGGTCAGAGAACACATAAACCACCACCATTTCATCAGAATCTGTAACTTAAAAAAAAAAAAAAAATTGTCATTAAGCAAATAATTAAATAATTAATTGATTAATTGATTAATTAATAAATCAAAAATAGCTTTTGCAGCCAAATCACCTGGTCATTGGCATGTCCAAATATCAGCTTCCTAACTCAAAAGGTGCCTGAGTTAATGGTCAGAAGAGAAAGGAAATTTGATTAATTAAATAAGTACTTAATTAATCGCTAATAATTAAATAACTCCTCAATTAATTGATCAATCAAAAAAGAAAAAATATCGTTTTTGTCAAAGGACTTGCTCACTACTGTGCCGAAATTTCAGCTTCCTAGCTCAAAGGATGGCTGAGATATCGCCTGGACAACCAAGAAAACAAGCAAAACAAACAAACAACCAGAGTGAAAACTGAGTACTCTCTTTCAGCGTGCGTCACTGCCGAGCCCCCTTCGGTGCCCAGCAATGACGATTTGCAATGCCTGGAGATGGCATAGGAAAGGTGCGGTGTACAACAACCAGAGTGAAAACTGAGTACTCCCTTTCAGCGTGCGTCACTGCCGAGCCCCCTTCGGTGCCCAGCAATGACGATTTGCAATGCCTGGAGATGGCATAGGAAAGGTGCGGTGTACAACAACCAGAGTGAAAACTGAGTACTCCCTTTCAGCGTGCGTCACTGCCGAGCCCCCTTCGGTGCCCAGCAATGACGATTTGCAATGCCTGGAGATGGCATAGGAAAGGTGCGGTGTACAACAACCAGAGTGAAAACTGAGTACTCCCTTTCAGCGTGCGTCACTGCCGAGCCCCCTTCGGTGCCCGGCAATGACGTTTTGCAATGCCTGGAGATGGCATCGGAAAGGTGCGGTGTACAATAAATCGATAATACAACAACAACATGCATTTTAAGGCCATTTTCCCTGCTAGAGCGGGGGTTAGCCTTGATCGATAATGAATGGATAAATAAATCGATAATGATTGAGTAATTAATCAATGAATGGATAAATAAATAAAAAAACAAGTAATGAGATAGATACATTCAAAATCAATAAGATACATTCAAAGTACACCGCCCCATGCCAAATAAAGAAATAACATATCCTCCTGTGCACGACATTGCCGGGGCACCTTCGAGGTCTTTCAGGGAAGGAGAGGTGAACAATAAATTGTACATCTCTCCCTCCCAATACCGTCTCTTTGTGCTTCATCGCTGGGCGCCGAAGGCGAAGCGTAGAAGGTGCCCCAGCAATGCCGCATGCTGAAAGATGTGTTATTTATTTATTAGGCATAGGGATGGTGTACTTTGAATGTATCTGTAGTTGTTATTACATTTTTTTTTTTTTTTTGCAGATTTTATGTTTTCAACTCAAAACTTGCTGATGTCATTGGAACAATAAATTAGTCACTGGCAGCTTTTAAACCCTCTTAAAAGTCACTGGAAGCATTTTGCTCATGCCAATGTGAGTAATAATTCTAATTTCTGATCATAATTCGATGTTTGGCAAAACTTTTGATCATGACTCGGTTTGCAAGCTCTATATGTACTTTGTCAATTTGTAGATCATTGCATTGAACACTCACCCTGACAACATTGAAGTTGATAGGACTACCGGAGACCTCTGGATTGGTTGTTGTCCTGAGTCATGGAAGTTCATATTTGCAAAGGATATGATCTCCTCAGAGGTATGTAGCTACTATTGCTCAGGTGAGAATTTGGAACAATTATATGAAAAATAACAGCTGCGGGAGTCAATGGAATAACAGATAGTGGAGGGCCACAATTCAAAATTATTTATATACAGGGTCTACCAAATCTGATACAGGGCCTAACAATTTTGCCCATTTGAAATCTCGCATTGAAAAACATTTTACATATTCCTGGAAAAAAAAACCCACCAATGAAGAATAACATACTATGCTTTGCCGTGTGTTGCTTGTGCTTCGCCAGAATAACAGTTTAGGAATTTTGATAATTTGGTAATTGAGCCCCAGACTCAAACCTCATCAGCATGACTCATTGCTCATCATGACTCATTGCTCATCATGACTGATTTGGTCTCCCTTGTTTTCGTTTTCTTTTCATTTGAGTGTTCTTTCTCTTAATTTAAAATAATTGCGTGCAGGTCCTGCATATCGAAAATGCCTCGTCATTGGAACCGACAGTAACATCAGTCTATGCAAACAACGGTTCGGTGCTACAAGGAACCAGTTCAGCTGCAAGACATGGCCACCACTTGCTGTTGGGAACCGTTATTCACCGCACAATGCTCTGCACTTTAGCAGAATGAGTTTCGTACATCTCATAAGCATTGGGTGATGGGAGCTGATTAGTCGAGTTACACAATTTTATGGAAATAATTGGTGATTGTGAGACGTTGAAAGACAATAAAAGGATATTTTAAATGATGGACTTTTGTGGGGTTAATGCTAACCTATGTAACCAACTTGCTTGAGGCAGTTCCAGGACCAATGAGCATTGCATTGTAAAGTTTTGTACAAGATACAGCTGTAAAGCCATGCTGGGGTTTTCAAAGACCCACCAATGAAGTTTCCTTTAAAAAATTTGTCCTTTAGAAAGGATAAATTATCCTTTAGAAAAAAAGTTTAATTGTCCTTTAGAAAAACAAACAAAACTATAAAATGCTTATACTATTGCAATATGGTTGTTTTGGGGTGGCAAAAATAAAAGTTTGCATATTGCACGAAATATGCACAACGAAGGAATCTAAATTAAGTTTATTGTCAAAAGAATACTCAATGTTCTAAGTTACATTTAATGCAATAAACTGCACAAGGATATAAAGGAATAATTATTAGCTTATCTGGAATTGGAATTACAGACTAGGTATTGTCGTCGTGCACAATCCGTCCTTCTGTCGCTTATTTTGACTTTTCCGGCCAAACTACTGGGCCGATCCGGCTAACATTTCGCAGGAAGGTTCCGCTCCTAACTGGTAACGGGGATTGCAAAGCTTGTTCCGGTAATTTGACCGGAAGTGTCAAAATGGCCGACTTTCTAAATTCCTTCGAAAATATTTTTCTCAAAGCCTACCAGTCACAATGCTACCAAATTTGGGTTACACCATTAGGCCAGGGTAGGGATGTTAAATTGCAGAGGCCATGCTGATCACATGACCGGAAGTGCGTCAAAATGGCCAACCTAGTCAATTTCAGTCATAATGCTACTAAATTTGGGTTACAACATTGGGACAGGGTCCTGACGTTAAATTGTGGAGGCCATGCCGATTACATGACCAGAAGTGTGTTGTTAATGTCTGTGACCTTTTTCTTCTTCCTTCCCCCCCCCAACCTCCTGTGAGTTAGACCAAGTGGTTTGATCCATGTGTATAAAGCCTATGATTGGCTGTGGGGAAGGGGAGGGGCCAGGAAGGTGATTCAGAGGAGGGCTTGGCCATTTTGGAGGAGGGCTCATGGCAGAGTGCCTTTTCGGGTGTTGTAGAGGTTCCAGCTGCAATCTCTCCACCTGAAGGGTGACTTTGATCGAACTCCTTGCCTACTCCTACCCCCTTGTGCTGGGCCTGCCTTGGGGCTTACTTGTGGACTTGCCTACTCCTACCCTCTCATGGGGGGCCTACCACTGGGTCTGCCCCTGGGGCCTACTGCTGGGCCTGCGTTGGTGTCCTACTCTTGGACCTGCCTACTCTTGGACCTGCCTACTCTTGGACCTGCCTACTCTTGGACCTGCCTACTCTTGGACCTGCCTACTCTTGGACCTGCCTACTCTTGGACCTGCCTACTCTTGGACCTGCCTACTCTTGGACCTGCCTACTCTTGGACCTGCCTACTCTGGTTTTCACTCTCTTCTCCCTTATTGGTTTTATGTGTAGGAAGAGATTTTTCGTGTGATACTCCATAAATAAAGACAGTGTGATTGAAGGCTTGGCTTGGTGTGCTTCAGGCCGTAACAGTGTCAAAATGATTGACTTGGTAAATTCCTGCAAAAACCTTTTTGGCCAGACCCACCAGTCAGAATGCTACCAAATTTGGGTTACAACATTAGGCTCGGGCCCAGATAGGCTGCAGATCCATTGGTCCTATTTTTTTAGCTCACCTGGAACACAGTTCCGGGGAGCTTATGCGATGGTGCGGCGTCCGTCCGTCAGTCCGTAAACACTTGCAATTTCTCCGAAACCGCTGATGGAATTGTGACCAAACTTGGCACAAATTATATATTTTTAAAAATAACCACATTTAGAGGCCATTTTTCCCCGCAAAGCGGGGGTTGGCCTTTTTCGGGGACCGTGGTTGTTGTTTTTCGGTCCCCTTTTTGAAGCAATGTTTTACGGCCGGATGCCCTTCCTGCCGCCAACCCTTTTTGTCGCCTTTTACAACAAGCAGGGAATTACCAGTGAACTGGTACTCAATTAGCCGACCTCGGAAGGATGACAGGCTGAGTCAACCCCCCTGGCGTTAATTCAGCGATCGACCGGGATTTCGAACCCAGGATCCTAGGATCCTAAGCTGGCACCCTAGCCGCTAGCCCAACACCAGGGTTAACTTGGCACACCAGGCACAAATTATACTTGATATATTGCAACTGAAGTTTGTTCATGGCATTAAAAATAAATCGGGATCTAAGGGGTTCTACCAGGTGGATCCAGGCCCCCCCACCCCTCCCCGCACAAAACAGGAATTTGTTTTTTCCTCGGAGATTACACACACAATTTCGATGAAATTTGACCACAGCCTTCATCACGCGTGATGCATCGACGTTTGTTCATGGCATAAAAAAAATCTGGGCTTAAGGGGATGTGCGGGGGGTTTACTCCCCAAAATAGGTACTTTTTTGTTTCTTTGTTTAAAGTCTTATAATTATGTTAGTATGATTCCACATGCTGCCCTGTCTTCTAGCGACCATTGAAATTGGTTTAAAATACTGTGATACTGTTTAAAATACCTTTAGTCAGTGTAGTATACTGTTTTATTCTACCAGGTGAGCACCCAGGGGTATTGCCCCTATTTTTGAATTGGTACAAGGCTGAAGTTAATTTTCCTCATTACATGAGAAGTTTTGATCAAAGTGCTACCTGCTTTTTTCAGGAGGGTAACTATGTGCAAAAGCCCTTGAAGCTGAAAGAGTGATCTTTATATGAATTCTTAAATTGCAGGAACAAGATTAAAAATCTAATGCCACCCTTACTTGACAAACTCCAGCAAGTAGCAAAATTACAGCATGCTCCTGTTAAGGTGTTTGCAAATTATACAGCAGTTGGCAGGGTAACTTCAACACAAATGCAAGAGATGGTCTCGTATTTTTCATTGAAATATAATAGTTCTATTTGTGGATTTAGCTGATTAAGCACAAGCAAAGACTTCCCAGAATGAGTCGGATAATGTGCAGCAGAACATGTTCCCACGAGGCCTCCAACCGAGCATGAAACTGCCAAAGAAGAAGAAAATAATTTAGAAGAAAAAAATGAAGTAGTCATTATTCTTTTTTCATATGCTGCACAAGGCTGCTGGGCTGCATCATTGCATGGTTAGGGGACACAGTTTTGCTGCTGATGCAGTGCCCCCCTTGGACCAGGGCAGGAATTTGAAATTTGGCCATCGTGCCGGCGATAGCTCGCCGACTCTTCATGAAGGACACCATGGGATCTTTATAACGTCCACCAACTAATGTCGGCAGATGCGATGCCAGTTTAATGTCCATCTGAGGGACGGCACACACATTGATGAATCACTGCCTGTGAACCACCAGGATGACAGTTTATAGCTGGGTCGGGGTTCAAACCCAGGCTAGCCCAGACAGCTTAAAAGTGAGTGATCATACCTCGAGGCCATCCTATCAGCCCTAAGAGGTCGAGATACTGTCGAGGAGATACAGAATGGTCATGAAAGTTTCCAGGACCACATTGAAATTTTTTTTATGATGTAGAAAGTAATGTTGGTTCAAAACCATCAATAGGGAGAGTATATAAAACGTAATTGCCTTTAATTATTCTGTATATAAAGGAATCTTGATCGGATATTTAGTTACCAACAGGCGGAATGTGACATCTCGGCCACCAGAATTCTCAATCACGTGGTCTGCAAGCAGGTGTTTCTCCTCGAATGGAATCTGGGCGGCCAAGCAGCACTCTGCCTCTGCAGCTGAGAAGCGATCGAAGCTGCGTCTCTGGATTACTGGCACAATGATGGAAGTAAAGAATAGCCATAAGCCATGAAACAAACAAACAAGGTTAAAAACAAACTTGATAATAATAGCCACAAGCCATCTATCTATAATTCCAGTAATCTCTGTGTGTGTGTCTATGTGTGTGTGTATGTGTGTGTGTGTGTGTGTGTGTGTGTGTGTGTGTGTGTGTGTGTGTGTGTGTGTGTGTGTGTGTGTGTGTGTCTGTATGCGACCGCTGTTTCTCGACAACCACGGGTCCGATATACTTGAAACTTGCCAGGTATATTGCTGGGGACCCGAGGATGTGCCTTTTCAAGGTTTGAAATTAATCGGACAAGTGGTTCCCAAGGTATGGTCACCGTACTCGCAAGCCGTTCGCTTTGGCTTTGCGAATGGACCAAACCATTTCATGTAAATAGAGGGGGGGGGGGGGTTCTACCGTACTCGCAAGCCGTTCGCTTTGGCTTTGCGAATGGACCAAACCATTTCATGTAAATAGAGGGGGGGGGGGGTTCTGTGGTCGTTACTGCCACGTGGTTTCAAAGTTTTTTTTTGTTGTTGTTGTTTGCACGCATGTTTTTTTGCACCCACGTACGGGCACGCCCTAGTGATCCAAATGATAAAAACATGCCTTTTGTATTCACTCGAGACATTGAATAACAGTATTTGCAAAGATGACTACGGACTAAACTACGCAAATTGGTGTCTGTCCATCTGTCTGACCACGATATATCCAGTCGATACTTGTCCAATCTCACCTAAACCTCACAGGACTAAAGATCACACCATGAAAGATGTAGCAACTTCATCCCCTGCCCTCTCCAAGGGGATTGCTCACAACGGGCGAATCTGGATTCGGACCTGAACAAAAATCGAATTGGCTTGTTCTCGTCACTTACCCAACTCGTCTACCAAGTTTTGTCATAATTCGTCCACAACTTTTTGAATATCATGTTATATACCATTTTTGGCTCTATCACTTAATGGTGAAGTAGCACTTGAAAATTAAATAACTCTCTGATCCGGATCCGTATACAGATCTTCACCAAAGTCGAATCATTTCGTCCTCCTCACATACCCAACCTCTCCACCAAATTTCGTCTGAATCCATCCACACCCTTTTGAGATATCCTGTTCACAGACAAACAAACAGACAAAGGTGAAAACAAAACCCCCATCCACCTTCGGTGGCAGAGGTAATTACCACCTAATGGGTGTTTTACGTGTTTAGGATGGCATTGACCTTCGACTATTTCTTACCAGATTTTATACATATATACTTTCAATCTGATATCTTGAAAAATTAATGAGATTTGGCAATAATGAAAGCACAAAAACATCCCATTTGATTATAATGGGGGTGGAATTGTTGTCATGGGCACGGTTTTATCTTCGACACGTGGGACTCGCCTCTTTACCGCGTGGGACTTGTCTCTTTACCGCGTGGGACTCGTCTCTTTAACACGTGGGACTCGTCTCTTTGCCGCGTGGGACTCGCCTCTTTGCCACGTTGGACTTGCCTCTTTACCGCGTGGGACTTGTCTCTTTACCGCGTGGGACTTGTCTCTTTACCGCGTGGGACTTGTCTCTTTACCGCGTGGGACTTGTCTCTTTACCGCGTGGGACTTGTCTCTTTACCGCGTGGGACTTGTCTCTTTGCCACGTGGGATTTGTCTCTTTACCGCGTGGGACTTGTCTCTTTACCGCGTGGGACTTGTCTCTTTACCACGTGGGACTTGTCTCTTTACTGCGTGGGACTTGCATCTTTCACACGTGGGACTTGCATCTTTCACACGTGGGACTTGCATCTTTCACACGTGGGACTTGCATCTTTCACACGTGGGACTTGCATCTTTCACACGTGGGACTTGCATCTTTCACACGTGGGACTTGCATCTTTCACACGTGGGACTTGCATCTTTAACACGTGGGACTTTCATCTTTAACACGTGGGACTTGCATCTTTAACACGTGGGACTTGCATCTTTAACACGTGGGACTTGCATCTTTAACACGTGGGACTTGCATCTTTAACACGTGGGACTTGCATCTTTAACACGTGGGACTTGCATCTTTAACACGTGGGACTTGCATCTTTAACACGTGGGACTTGCATCTTTAACACGTGGGACTTGCATCTTTAACACGTGGGACTTGCATCTTTAGCACGTGGGACTTGCATCTTTAACACGTGGGACTTGCCTCTTCGACGACCTTAAAATGCCTGTTTTGTGGTAATGCAGTTTCTTTCACCACCTTATTTAACACGTTACATTAGTTCTTCGTGGTTGTTGTTTATGTATTTTATGACGTTCTTAAAAACAGTAAGTTTCCTGTTTGGAATGATTTTCAATTTTGTTTAATTGCGCAACAGAGTAAGTGCAACAGAGCACGGGCGAGTCAGAGTAAAATATAATAAATCTCACTCCTCTCCTCTCCGCACATGCATCATCAAGATGACTTAACCCAACGTAAAACTTCCCAATGTAAAGCTTTACGTTAACCCAACGTAAAGCCAACGTAAAACTACAGCTTCGTTTTCCGAACCGAGTTCAAAATGTAACATTCAATTGAAATTAAGTTGTTCCTCAAACAAACTGACATTTGTAGACAGACAGACAGACAGACACAGAATTGAACCAATTTCTTAACCCCACTTTTCGCTTTGTGTGTGTATGGGGTAATGAAAATCAAATACCTTCCCTTCACATGTAACTATTTTTGTTTTGGGAATCACAATGTTGGCAGTAAATGAGCACACATGAGCGCACAGGTCCTTCAGGTTCCACAACAAATCATCCATCATTTGAGATGCCATATGACCATGGGCGGAGTTGTGATGGTGAAACAGGGCGGTGATTTATTACAAAGTGTCTTCGATTCATAGATAACAGGGCTTTTCCGCATGGGATTGTGGGTCCTATGGGTGTGGTGTAAATAATCTCTGGAGATAAACTTGCCTGCCTCACTGAAAAATACTTACAAAGAAGATTGAGTGTGCTCCAGTCGAGCTGGTGTCACGTCGATTGAAGAGTAGATTGTTCACACAGTGGTATTGTAACTTTAAAATAATAATGATATAAAATCTCGTGTCCTTCAACTCAAAGTTCATATCTACAGGTATTGAGTGTATGTAGCTGTTTGAAAGTTAGCTATCCGAAGCAGTCAGGAGTGAACATGTGGAAGCATGTGATTTGTGTGTCATTGCTTGCGATTCTTGCTGAACGCATCGTAAACATCAGGTAGGTGAAAGTCCAGGTAAATGCTGAGTATTGTTTGTAAATGATTGGTTACACCCAATGCTTAATTGTTTCGCCATCGCAATTCCCTTTTGTAAAGTAAGAGTCCATGTGCACTTCTTGACATACGCAGCAGGAGTTTCTATTTGATCGTTTAATACTTTTTAACATGCTCTTTGTTTGTTTGCAGCATCATGCTAAACTTGTTTCGAGAAGTTCAAAACTATGAACCTGGGAAATGTCGGATCATAGAAGGAATGAGTGAGTTTTGATGTCAACTATGCGATCCATTTTGGGTCATGTTTTATTTTCGGAGGAACGTCGCAGATCTACAAGAGCTTTGCGTTGCTGTTATTGTTGTTGGGTATCGATTTTTGAAGTGTGCACCCATTGGTCAGACAGCTGTCGGACCACACGCACATCGATCGCTTGACTCCACCCACCATAGCACCAAGACAAAATTACATGGCTCCATCTTCGTTTTCTGGTGGGCCTAACACATTAGGCCTGTATGCCTCTGCTGAGTATATGCTGCCCTGGCTTGTTGCGTCAGATTTCCATTGGCTTTGTTTGGGTCGAGTGTTTTTCACGATGAGAGTTACTAAATTACTAAAAAAACGGAAGTTACTAAAAAAAATAGTGTAACGTGATTTTTGAATGGCCCCATATTGGGTAAAAGCAATCCGTGACCGTGTGACGAATCAGCGCGTTCTGATATAACCATGGAAATGGTGTCATGGATAAAAGGTGTCGAGTGAATTTTATAATAGCGCATTAAATGTGTGTTTCCCAATTGGCCCGCTAGTTACGAAACAGTGCGGTCATTCTTGATTACTGTACAACATGAGATAATTCCTACAGTCACTACATTTGCTGGACATTGTTACCGCTGCATAAATGAACCTGTTTCCGATCTTATACTCTGGCATGATCTTATACTCGAGAGGAATGGAAGCTGAGGATCAATGTCATCTGAGATTGGTCAGAGATCCAACTTCAGAAGAACCTGTAAAAGGTTTCCATGCTGTGTCATGTCCTTATAATAGCAGAGCTTACACACATTCTTCTAGCAATTTACGCTCTACCAGTGATCAACTCTTTGTCCAACTGCTATGTGGCTTAAAATGTCTGTCGATGCCCCAAGACCTGTGAGATACAGCATTTAAGTGTGAGCTTGTCCAATCAGACAAGGTTGTATCTCCGTGTCGTTCTGGGCTTGATCAAGATTAAGAAACTGTAAAGAATCTTGCATGAACACACAGTCAGGTTGGTGGTCCCTGTTTCCCACTGTCTATTCTGATATTGCTCACTCTGTTCACTGAGTCCTCCGATCACTCCCCCCTCCCCATATACTCCAGGATGCACATTTTCTTCCAGTAACCACCAACCACAACCTCCCTCCTCCTGTGTTAAACTTCCAAAATCCAAGCTTACTGCAAACTTCAGCTCTCTTATTCCTCGCTTCTCCAGTCTATAGAACCACCTTTCAGAGGTTGTTCAATCTCACTCTTCCCTCCAGGAATTCTAGCCACCAGTGTACCACCATCTCGTGTCATCCCCAATTCTGATCCCTGTTCTTTATTTACCCCCATTAACCTTTCCTAACCAAACCATCTTATTTGTTAATTTCAGTGTTTCCGATGTCCTTGTCCGTCTCCTCTTTTCCTATCTGTTCATTTCCTTGATCTTTGTCCCATTGCCTAGTACTACCTTACTCTTCTATCAGCCTCGCTGCTATGAAAAAAACAAAACTTGTGTACCATATTGTTAGTAGTAATAGGCTTTGGAATGTGGTTGGTTTGTCCTTGTGTGAGAACCTTGCGTTTAGGAATGTAGGTGTGAATTGCCAAAGCAGGCATATGGGCTGTCTGATAATATCTTTCTTTTTGTCCCTCTGGGGCAATAACTAGCCTTCAAAAGTTCGAACAGTTCAATCATACAGTTTTAGAGCATTGAATGGGAGCAACTGTGCAACCTCCAGAGTCGAATTCACTCCGACTAATATAAGTAAACATGCCTTCAAGAGTCAAGTATTTGCCCTTTGGGATTCACATATCACTGGGATGACCCTGAGAAGCTCAATCATCCCGGAGAGGATGATCTTTGTCTAACCTAATGCCTAACCATCTCTTCGATAATTAAAAAAAATTACCGGATTCGAATTTGGATCTTCACCAAAATAGATTCGTCCTCGTCACACACCAAATCTGTCCAAGTTTCGTCCGAATTCGTCGATAATTTTTGAGATATCGCATTATATATCATTTTTAGCCCGATCACTCAATGGTGAAGGATCATTTAAAAAAATTATCGGATTCCGATTCGGATCTTCACCAAAATCGAAACAATTTGTCCTTGTCACACACCCAAGCTATCATCCGAATAGATCCATAACTTTTTGAGATATCCTGCTCACAGAAAAAAACAAAAAAACAATACAGGTGTGTCGCATAGCGCAATACTTGTGAAATCCAAATAAACAATAGTTGCCATGGAAACAGCAGTTTCGTAATTTTGAAAATTTGACATATCAAGTGTTTTACATGATGGAATGTTTTACATAACAAATTTGGTTGATACATTTTTTAAATGCTGCCTAATATGTGTTTTACATGTTTTGGATGCATTGACCTCAACCTTTGACTAATTTTGACCAGATTTTATTTATCCACAATATTGATTCCAAAAATGGTGCCACCTATTGACAGTGAATGGTACCATTTACTCACACAAAGCTGTAATAACCTACCAAACAGAAGACCTATAGATTAAAGTTATTTCCTATTTTAAGCCCATGTATCTGAATGATAGTTGTTGGTGTTTGAGGATCAGTAGATCCTGGATTGAGGATCAGTATGGATCAGTAGATCCACAACCTCAGTTGCGTCCAGGCAGTTGGTCAACCAATCAATGCAACATCACCATTCAAACTTTACCTGCCGGTGGATTTAATATATTATGACATATTTATAACTCTCATAACACATTCCATTATATTATAATACATTAAATCATGCACATCTTACAATAAATATAACATGTCCATCACCCAGCACGACCATCCCACTTACCACTAAATCAAACTGTTATTTAAATGTTATTTGTAATGTCTATTCTTCCTGTTGCCCTGTGTCTCTTAGCAACCACTGAAAATGGTTTAAAATATACAATATACTGTTACGGATTCGTCACTTCCGCCTTTGTTGTTATTATATACTTGTAAGATTTTTAGTTTCAGGTAATATTGTTGGTAACATTTCTGTGTGAAATGGAGAATATTTTAGTAAAAGGTAAAAATAAATGTTTGTGAAGGTAAAAGGAAAACGTGGCAAAAAGAAACCGGAAGAGGAGAGAGGAGGAGATCAGAGGGAGAGGAGATGGCAATGAGAGAGACAGCCGTGAGTCACATCGAGGCTGCGAGCGGACCTTTTTGATATTGGTCGCGAATGAGTTTAGGCTTCCCGTGAAAGGGATTGACCGCGACATCGTCCTATATTGCAATTGCAATTAAACCTGCGTCTCAGGTTTTATTACCGAGCGTGAGTTATTGTTGGCAGGAAAGCAAGAGCCTCCATTACAAGCCAATCCGCCATTTTTCCTCAGGGAGGCCGTCTGCCTGGTGCATCGCGCTTTGTCGTTGGGATTCCCATATCGACATTGTGTGGATTGGCGTTTGTTTTCCATATCGGCTTAATCGTCGGTAGACGGGGGTGGGGGTGGGGGGCGTGGATTGCTCTCACGTTTTGGGGGATTGCTACTGTGTCACCAGCTGCCCGACCTCCCACCTCGTAACTCATCTGCAACCACGCCGATACCTGCATATTTTTCTTGCCATTCTGCACGACTTCGACCTTCACCCAACGTGTAGATTTGTGCATGGACTTTTGCGGAATGTTACATTCCACTCACGTTTAGCGTATCGTGAGAGTATTGCTTTGAGAGCATTTGGGAATGATGGTAACATCATATGTATTGTTCATTTGATGTAAGTGATATTTTCCTGGTGCTTTCTTTAAGAGTGTTATTAGTGTGTATGTGAGAGTTCTTAATACAATTACTGATTTTGTTATACACAATTGCATTGGTGTGGTTTTACCATGGTTTATGAGAACACTTGAAATAACAAATCTTCTGCCGTGTTCCCACTCGAAACTCTGAGGGGCCCACCATAACCGGAGTTTGGGGAGGTAACACATAACAATACACAATATACACATACAGGAACGACACACACACACACACACACACACATACACACACACACACACACACACACACACACACACACACACACATGTTGAGCTTCACTTTATAGGAAAGGAGAGAAAGACAAAGTTAGAGCGACAATGGTTTAATGATATCAATTACGAAACACAATTGTGGAGCAAGGCTCAGCAGGGAAAGCTCTACACAGAGCAGATCACCACCAAGGCACTCACTGAAAATCTAGTAAATGAGCATTTCTTATATAGCCAAAAAATCAGATAAAAGTCTGCGCTGAAGACAAAGGAAAAATGGGCTCTAAAGACCCCCACCATGGTCCCTTCCTGCAGAGGGCCTAACTTAGAATACAAAGATGTGGGAATAAGATAGGTTTGACCTTCTCAGGCCCTTATCTAAACAAACCAAGCTTGGGCAAGGCGAAAGGAAGCATTCTCACAATAGAGTCCAGTTGTTTACACTTGGCAAAAAGCATCAACAGTGGATTAAATGATTGAGTACATAAAATCAACGGATATATTATGAGATCCTACTTTATTCAGGGTTAACAATACCTTTTAAGTTGAAGGCAACAATAATTATATGGTAAATCATCCACATTTGTAAAGGAAATAACTGTCAACATGTTTTCCCTGCACGTCGGTTGTGGGTTCTTATCTCAATCTGGCGCAAGTTTAAAGAGAACTCCAAGACTGGTTCTCCAAGCGCCGTGAACAACATGTTTTTCACCAGCCAAATCCAGCTGGGTTAAAGCAGGCCACAGTAAGGACATAATAGATATATATAAAACACAGTTTGTGTGTGTGTGTGTGTGTGTGTGTGTGTGTGTGTGTGTGTGTGTGTGTGTGTGTGTGTGTGTGTGTGTGTGTGTGTGTGTGTAATGTTACCGATAGACTGAAACGGAGAGGCTCACGTGCTTGATATTTGGCATAGACATGGCCATTGAGCCTGGGACGAACATGGCTGAGACCATATTTGACGAGATCCATATTTTTTATTCATATTTACCTCAGCGCATTTCAGCGAAGTACCTGCTAATCTCAGCCAGTGCCAGAACAGCTCGCTGATTCGCTCAGAGCGATCACGTGATGTTCCATCCCGTCACACGTCACACGTTTGCACGTAATTCAGGGCGAAAAGCGATTGCGTTTTTTCACCTTCATGCGATCGTGTTTTGTGTTGATTTTGTGCGATATGAATTAAATTTTAATTCATATTTCGTGTTTACGAATTTGAATACGAAGGATTTCCCCTTTCCTCTTTCGATTTCGAATATGAATCGAATACGAGCTTGAGTCGAGAGGGCGAATGTACACGTTGGGAATGTACGGGTCTCCCTTCCCCCGCCCGGCAACGCCGGTACTGGAGGGCGTGGGTCACAGGATCGGTGAGTCTCCAAAATCCGCTTCGTGCTCTTGCGAAGATGCAGGACAATGTCGCGATTGTTGTGCTGCTCTCCGACCATGAGAACTGCAACATCATTGTTGACTGGCCCTCCCCTTGCCCCTCCCCCTCCGTCCTCCCCCTCCCTCCCCCCTCCACCCTACCCCTTCTCCCCTCCCCCTCCCTTTTCCCCCTCCCCCTCCCCCTTCCCCTTGCCCCTCCCCCTCCCCCTCCCCCTCCTCCTCCCCCTCCCCTCTCCCCTCCCCTCCCCCTTTCCCCCCTCCCCATCCCCCCTCTTCTCCCCTCTCCCCCTCCCCCTCTTCTCCCCCCTCCCCCTCTTCTCCCCTCCCCCCTCTTCTCCCCTCCCCCCCTCTTCTCCCCTCCCCCCCGTTCCCCTCCCCGCCCCTCCCCGTTCCCCTCCCCCGCCCGGCAATGCCGGGTACTTCTGCTAGTTATATATATACTAGGGCATTGCCCGTACTATATCTATATCTAAAATTATATCCCCCCCCCCCCCCTCTATTTACATGAAATGGTTTGGTCCATTCGCAAAGCCAAAGCGAACGGCGAACGGCTTGCGAGTACAGTGACAATCCCCCCCCTCTATTTACATGAAATGGTTTGGTCCAAAGCGAACGGCTTCCGGAGTTTGGTAAAGAAATCGCCATCGCGTGCACAAACGCGCAGGAAAGCGAATGAATCGCAAATTAGTTTTAATTAGTTTTAAAACATAGTTTAACGCCAACATAGCGGCAACATAGTTTGCCAACGTGAAATAAATGAATACGCTCTCAAATGTGCCGTCCGAGGCAGCGTGTGTTCGGCACGTTCGGCACACGCGATAACTCGCTGCTCGCTGATTGGTTGAATCGTTTTTTGGACATAGCTCGGTAAGTAATTGTCCGATTAATATGAAACCTTGAAAAGGCACATCCTCGGGTCCCCAGCAATATACCTGGCAAGTTTAAAGTATATCGGACCCGTGGTTGTCGAGAAACAGCGGTCACAGACAAACGTACAAACAAACAAACACACAGAGATTACTGGAATTATAGATAGATATTCAAATGTTCTGATCACATGGTGCATAGGGTCTAAACCCCATGACCGACATCACCTCCCTTTTGTCTTTACGACAACACCTTGAAAAGACAATGTATAAACCCCAGCAGGCCAGTGCCCCCCAGTCACATGCCAGGCGCGCAATGCGTCACGCATGCTCTGGGAGGGAAACCGGCCCCTGGTTGTGGCTGTCCGACATTTAACGCATATTGTTAGCCATAATTCGCGGCGAAGACCCCTGGTTCGGATATAGCTGAGGCCCGGCCGGGTTCCGAGTCCGCCCTTGCTGCAGCGTAGGTGCGACCCAGTCGCCGGCCTGATGAGGGGCGCTCCTTATGTAGGTGCGATCCTCGCGAATCAGGGCAAACAATCGACATCCAATGCCATCAAGCCTTGTACATGTGATTGTTCTGCGGGAGAGAAGGTGGCACATTCGTTATCAGTTATCACAAATCTCCATCTCCACATAGTCTGAATCAGCGTCAGTATGCATAGTGTCGGGTGCTTTGCACTGAGGTGACCCCAAATTGCTTGCTTCAGGTGGTGAAGGTGGTGGTGAAGGTGGTTCTCCCGGATATCCCGGATATGTGTTTGCCAATCGCTCCTCACTACTTGCATAATAGCAATAGCTCTTAAAGGAACCTACACTACTCAAATCAAAGGAATCCCAATGGAGAGAACTAAAGGCATAGTCTTCGTCAGAATCCCACGCGTCGGCATGCTCATTGGAGCCATGCCAGGAATCATAGATCTTCAAAGCCACATCCTCTTGCCATGAAACGTCCAGGCCGTCAACCCAATTGTGGGCGTCCGAATCTTGCCATGAGATGATAGAGTTGGCCGGTTCACCGAGGGCCTTTGGATCCTTCCCATGTAGTGAGAGAAACATCTCGGTAGCAGCGGGTGATGTGGACCATCCTGTGAAACATTTTCTCACACAAATCATGATTAGGGATTTCATTATTACCAGGGTGAGTACGATTCCCACGATTATGGCCAGGCCTGTCAACAGCCATTTTACAATGATTCCCGTCCATCCTCGGAACCAGGCTGCTATTCCAGACCATACATTATTGGCCTCTTCCTCCCCCTTCGGCTATCCGTTAGATCCTGGGTAGCGGCCTTAAGCCGGGTGATTGAGGCATCTATCCCTTCCGAGTGATCCGGGATGTATGTGCAGCATTTTCCATCGATTACCCCGCATACTCCTCCCTTTTCTGCCAACAACATATCTAACGCCACGCGATTCTGCATCACCAAAGTTCACATATGCACTAGTTCGTCTTCTACTTGCAGTTCTGCGATTCGGGTTTTGTTTCCAATTCGTTCCAGTACTAATGCAAGGCTATCTATTCGCCAACTATTCATAGTTACTCCCGCCTGGGAAAAAAATGCTCCTAGTAGAACCTGCCACCAACGTCCGTCCAATTTTACTGTTCCATCCGGGTTCCAAAGAGAGAATCGTTTATTCCTCCCGTGGATATGGGTATACCCTGTTTCGTTAAAATGGTCTACCAAGGTTACCTTGCGGAAGATGGCCCCTAGATAACAAGTCCCTCCCCAATTTTCCGGCAGGTATGGATACGCCTTGTTCCCGCAGATAAACATTATTTCATGGGGTGGGATAAGGGCAGAGGCCATGCATTTACTAATTTCGAAACGAGTGGCGTTTGGTGCTCCCCAAGACACTGTTAGCCTCGTTACATTATGCTGGGCCTGGTCATCTATCGTTATTCTAAGAGTACCTCCCTTTTGTTGCGCTGTTGCACCGGGCGGAAGATTGTCGGATGGCAGGGTGTGGGTGCACTCCGAGGTTCCCATCTGGACGTGTCCCTTTCCTATAAGACACAGCCGTCCCCTTTGCTCCGTCACCCAGACTGGGTCTGGTGTTTTGTCTAACAAAGCCTGCTTAATGGGTGGGGTATATCGAAACTCACGGGAACACACTGCTGGGTGTTTTGGGCCTACCAACTCCAAGATTGTGGTCAGACATGGAGTACGTAAGGGTCCTGAGCACATATCTCGTAGGGACAGGGGCAGTACTACCATATGTATTCCTGTAGTCCTGGTGTGGGAAAAATGCATACACATCCAACAACGTGATCGGTTTTGTACCTTTGCCATTGTGCGGGTCACTGTCCAATACGTGTTTTCCTTTGGCTTTTTCTTACTTTCTATCCGCGGGTATGGTGTCAGCACGTGCGAGACGCATGGTGGCTTGTAGGAGTAGGGAAAATTATGTGAAGTCATAAATTCACATTGTAATATCAGGGTGGTGTTGCTGTCCAGTAACGCGTGCGTGGTTAAATTGTTCGAGCCTTTTCCCCATTTGTAACCTGCTCTGGCCACGGCTGCTATTGGTGTAATGCCTTTCCGTGGTGCTTCCTTCCTACGAGTGAGGGCGGCAAAACCTGACTTCCTTCCATTTGGGCCTATGTGTATGGCCCTCCACATTATCCACATCCATGCGTTACCCTTTACGTGGCAGCAGGGTATGTTTATCCTCTGACCCCAGGTAACGCTCTGCCGGTGGACCTGAGACTCGGGGTCTAGGGGGGTCGGGTTTGTACTGGCAAGGTATATTAAACTAAATATGATCGCCACCCCTAACAGGCGGTGGAGCGGCATCCTCGATCTGTGGTGGTACGTTTATGGTGTCGGTGTCTGTGGGTATGGCCAACTTACAATGCGTGGCATGTACCCAGGACGACTTGCCCTCACAAAACACCGCTGTTGGTGTGGTCAGGAGAACCTGGAACGGTCCCGTCCACCTTGGTTCCAGCGCAGTCTTACGGGTGAAATGCTTCACCAGCACGTAATCTCCTGCCTCGAAGGTGTGGATAGGCTTGCTCGTTGGCTCTGGCAGGGCCTCCCGAACTCGTTCGTGTATGCTGCGCGCCACATGGGACAGACCGATGCAAAATTTTAAAAGCATGTCATCCATGATAGGTAATTCAAGTGCCGCCATATCCACTGGCGTGGATACCGGCAAGCTCATGGGCTGACCCATCAGTATCTCATGCGGAGAGAGACCAGTGGTGCGCCCTGGGGTGGAACGCACGCTCATTAACGCTGGCGGAAGGGCCTCCGGCCACTTGAGGCCTGTGTCGGTGCAAATCTTGGCCAACTTACCTTTCAGTGTGCCGTTCGTTCATTCTACAAGTCCCGCTGATTGGGGGTGGTAAACGCAGTGGAACGATTGTATTACCCCCAACGCCTTTAACACGGCCTTGATGACGTCCCCTGTAAAGTGCCCGCCCTGGTCGGATGACACTTTCTGCGGGACGCCGAACCGACATATGAAGTGCCGCAAAAGGCACTTGGCCACCGTTATAGCGTCAGCCTTGACGCATGGGTAGGCCTCCACCCATTTGGTGAACATGTCCACCACTACCAGCACATGTTTAAAGGACATACAAGGCGGTAAATTGAAAAAATCGAACTGGATATGGCAGAACGGCCCGACCGGAGGAGCATGGCCCGCGTTGTGGCGGTGCCTGGGGGGAGCCCCCCTATTATGATGTTGGCATATGGCGCATGAGCGACAGACCATGGTAACCACAGATGAAAGACCTGGCGCTGCCCAGGTGGAAAGAATCTGCCTCATCACGCCCCTATGGCACACATGGCCATTTTTATGAGCCATGCGTGCCAACCATGGCAATAACGCTCGTGGTGCCACGGGTTTGTTGTTAATTTTCCACATCTGTCCTTCCGCGGGGCGCTGAGCCCCCAATTTAATCCAATCTTGATGTTCTACCTTTGAGGCCGCGGCTTGTAACTGCATTACATCAGCTCCTGTAGGTGCGGGTGTCGGGACGTCCACCTGGGCGGTCGCCTTGGCGCCCTGTTTGCGCGTAACTACTGGCATATTATACCCAACCTGTTGGTTTGCCGCTTGTCCTGCTGCCTCGTCGGCTCGGGTGTTTCCGCGCGCCACTGCGCCGTCTGTACGCTGGTGACCTCGGCATTTAACTACAGCTATTTCGCGTGGTAGCATAATACTATGAAGTAGATTTCGCACTAAGTCTCCATTTTTGATGAGTGCTCCCGCCGACGTGAGGAACCCTCTCATTTTCCATATGGCCTCTTTATCGTGGACCACTCCGTGCGCGTACGCCGAGTCAGTATAAATAGTGACTGCCTTTCTCTCGCTTACTTCACACGCCCTTGTGAGCGCGTACAGTTCGGCCTGCTGTGCTGACCAGGTAGGCGGAAGGCGGCCGCTTTCGACCGTCTCCGTATCTGAGCATACTGCATCCCCGGATACAGGGATCCGTCCCATGCCCGTTTGGCTGATCCATCGACGTAATAGGTGTGGTCGGCTTCCTGTAGTGGAGTGTCCTGCAAATCAGGCCTTACAGTCGATATGAATTGGACCACGTCTGTACAAACGTGCCGGTCCCCTTCCTCCTCTGTTGGCAAAAGCGTCGCTGGGTTAGGAATAGTGCACTGCTTCACCGTTACATTAGGTGCCATAATCAATGCAGTTCCGTATTGCATCAGCCGAGTGGCTGTAAGGTGCTGTGTGTTTCGCTGCTGTAGTAGCGTATGAACGCAATGCGGTACATGTAAAAGGACCGCATGTCCCATCACTATGTCGGCCATCCGTTCGACCGCGTATCGGGCAGCCGCCACGGCCTGTAAGCACAGCGGAAAGCCTTGTTCTACCGCATCAAGCTTTTTGCTGAAATAGGCTACCGGACGTTCCTTATCTCCATGGGTCTGAGTTAACACGGATTGTGCAAATCCCCTTACTGCATGGGTGAAAAGCGTGAAGGGCTTCTTATAGTCGGGAAGGCCCAAAGTTGGGGCCGTCACTAAGGCTCATTTGAGGCCTTCGTAGCAGCGCATGCGATCATCAGTCCAGTCCACCATCCGTGGCTGGTTGTTTTTCGTCGCCTCATACAGAGGTTTAGCTAGTAACGCATAGTCAATTTTCTATGTGTGACAGTACCCTGCCATTCCCAAAAATCACAACACCTCCCTTTGTGTGCGAGGTAACGGGGCTTCCATGATGGCAGTAACCCGGCTCGCGTCGAGCTCGCGTTTCCCATGCGAAATCGCATGTCCCAAATACGTCACTATTTCTGCAATAGTGACGTATTTATGCACAAACTGCAATTTCTTCCGGCCTACCTTGTGGCCTTTCTCGGCCAGCGCATTTAATAGCGCTAGTGAATCCGTCTCACAAACTGCCTTGGATGGAGAGCAGATCAGTAAGTCATCGATGTACTGCAACAGTACCGAGCCGCCTTCCAACTGGACGTCCGCGAGGTCGCGACGCAGCGCCTGTGAAAACAAGGTGGGGGTATCTGCGAAACCCTGCGGAAGCACTGTCCAGGTGAACTGTCGCCCTCTAAAGGTGAAAGCGAAGAGGTACTGGGATTCTGGAGCTATTGGTACCGAAAAGAAGGCGGAACACAAATCTATGACTGTAAAATGTGTGGCTTCCGGCGGAATGGAAGTCATGAGAACTTCCGCATTTGGTACAACCGGGTGAATGCCCTGAATTATTTTGTTAATTTCCCGCAAATCTTGCACGAATCGCCATTTTCCCGTCATTGGTTTTGGCACTGGAAAAACTGGGGTGTTACATGGGCTGTTGGCCTCGATTATTATCCCCTGCTGTACAAGTGATTCTATCACCGGGAAAATGCCTGCGTCGGCCTCATGATGAAGTGGGTACTGCTGAATGTGTGGTAAGGGTAACCCTTCTTTAATCGGAATCACCAGGGGGGGGAGGGGGGGGTGCGTCCCTAATGCGGCCCACCTCGTTCTCGTGTTGCGCCCATAGTGATGGGGTGACGGTGTCGAGCAACCCATCGGAGTCCCCTGGGGTAGTGGGGACCGCTCTAACCATGTGTGCCGCTTTGGGTGGTAATTCCACCATCTCAAATTTGACTCGTCTTTCCTGTGGTGCCAAATCGATCACGAACCCTTCATTGTTGTCCAACACATGGACCGTTTGGTGTTCAACATCGTATTGACACTTTACTGGCGTTTTTCGCAGCCGGCCCATCATCCATCCAATGCTCTCAGGTGGCCATCCCCTAGCGGTGCTAAGGGTAACATGTGCTACCACCCCCTCGGGGTACTTAGCCTTCGTTCTCCGGCGCGGCGACAAGGTTACTGCAATTCCGATTCCCTCTCCGCCAATCCATATGTGTGATAATTGGAGGTCAGAAGTTTTCCCTATTGCTTCCGCAGCCATGTCTAAATAGTAATCATCGCTCCCAGTCGCGTCGTAACATGCGTTGCAGTGCGGCGGGTCGTATTTCAACTTTGTAACTATGTGGTGTACTTCTAACCAGTCGCGACTTTCTTGTGTCTTTGCTCCGACCATGTCAATCACATGGGTCCATGTTGCTAAAGCCCCCTCCTCCAACCGCCACCAATACACGGTGGGGCCGGCTCGCTGTAATGCCATCATTAACAAATCTCGGTTCGACTCTCCTACGTCGACGTATACGCCTTCCTCGGTACACGCTATATTGCATCCCAATCGGCAGAGCAAATCACTTCCTAGTAAATTAGTTGGGGGCAGTGGTGGTCATGAGAAATGCATGCTTAGCTTCTAACGGTCCGAGCATCACTCGGGCTTCCTTTGATACAGGGAGAGCTTCTACATTTCCCGAAACGCCCTGGATCTGGACGCTCTGGTGTGTGGGTTTCAAAGTAGGTAATTGTCCCTTATTTGTCGTACTGCGGGTCGCCCCGGTATCCACCAGAAAATCTAGTGGCTGCCCATTTACATCTAAGGTCAAGGTCGGTTCTTCATCTGGGGTCATCGTTATCAATGGACATTCCTTTGGCGGCCCGCATTCATCCCGTCAATAGGTGTTTCCATACAGCGGCCCTTGCTGTCCCGGGGGCCCTCGTAGTCCCCTTGGGCAATTTGGACAATTCCGTCTCCAGTGGCCCATCTGCCCACATTCGAAGCATGCCCCTCTCCCGAGAGGCCCCTGTCCTGGAACCCCCTGTTGGGATGGCCTTCGCCCCCCTCTGTAGGGAGGTGGGGGCCCTTGCTGTCCCCTCGGAATCTGTTGGCCTGGGGCATGAGGCCCGTATGGCACGCCCGAATTGGGGGGAGCCCATGGGGTGTGGCCCATATTAGAGTGTCCCCATTGCGGTGCCCATCCTGTCATGGGTGTTTGTGGCGGCCAGTAGCCTGGCGGGGGACCTGGCACAGGATATGGTGGAGCAGCCCATTGGGGTTGGGGTGGTCCCCACATCTGGTTCCCTGGCCCGCTAGGCCATTGTGGTCCCTTTGGTAGTTGCATTACGGCTGCCTGTAGTGTCGGAGCTGGTGTCTCGTCGTCGCTCGGCCCACTCTCACTATCACTTCCCATTATTTCTGCCCCCTTTTGTTTCTTTTTCTTGCTCCCCTTTGTTCTCTTCGATTGTTGCTGGGCCAATTTTTCCCTTACCAACATCTGCAACATTTCCTCCTTGATTTCCTTCTTTTCCTCCAAGGAGGAGCCTGGGCATTGTTCCAGTTTCGCACATAATTCATTTGTTTCCATTCCCTTCGAACCGAAAAGGACGGCATGCACTTGTTTCTTCAGCGCTGGCCGAAGCCCTTCTACTAGATAATTGTTCACCAGGGGAGTGGGTAGGTCCCCGATTTGGATTAACCCTAGTCCACCCCATCGAGCTATTGCTTTTTCTATTCTCTCTCGAAAGTCGCCGATAGATTCTCCTGCTTTTTGTTTAATGTTCCCAATTTTTCCCCAATCTGGTCCTCCAGGTGGCGCTAGCTCGTGGTCGATGCTTGTCAACAGTAGGGCCTTTAAGGTGGCCCACTGTTGCTGGCCCAGTGGGGCCGGTAATGCCCCGGCGGCCTGGGGATCGTCGGCTGGCCAAGCCGCTCGAATTTTGGCCCGTTCCCAAACTCTTGGTGGCAGTACTGACACTCCCAAATGACATATATCTCTCCAATCGGCGTCCCCTTGGAGAAACCGCTGCGCCAT
Organism: Myxine glutinosa; assembly: GCF_964187855.1. Classification (NCBI taxonomy): domain Eukaryota; kingdom Metazoa; phylum Chordata; class Myxini; order Myxiniformes; family Myxinidae; genus Myxine; species Myxine glutinosa. The sequence goes on along the minus strand of NC_136266.1, from coordinate 51,500,054 downwards.
GAGTGGGACTATTCCTGTAGGATGATCAAGTAGCAGGTCCTTAACCCTATTTTTCATTGCGGTTAAATCCGTCTCTTTCCATGGCACCCGTTCCCTTACTACGACGCCGTTCGCATTGATTCCCACGCATCGCACGGGGAACGCCCCTTTCACTTCTGTCGCACGTTCCACCGGTGCCTGATACTCCACTAGTGAAGGGTATAATTTCCAATCTGGACCTATCGGAGGTGGGAGCCCCGGGGTTTCAGTGCCACTATCTCCATTGTCCTCGACCTGAGGGGCTGATGGTTGTGGGGGTTTTTGAGTTCGGGGGGGGGGGGGGTAGCCCATTCATTTCCCCTACAGCGCCCTGGTGTCGGGATGCACGTGCCTTAGATCCTGGGACTGGACCAAGGCCTTGGGAGGGATAGGGAATGGGGATTTCACCTTCCTCATCCTGTTCCTCCTCACCGGAGTTCATCCGGGCTACCATTAGCTTCTGGCTTGACTGCGCCACAAGCGCCTTCATCTATTTATCCTGTTTCTTTCGTCCCTGTTTTCGCTCATCCTGGTATTTCCCCAACTCCCCTCGCAAACTTGCTTGTCTGGAGGCTGCCTGTCTCTTCAAGGCTTCTTCCTTCCACCAACTATATATTTTCCACGAGTCAGGTGGGAGACTCTTCTTTTTCTTCTCCAGGGCGTCTAAAGCCCCATATAGCACTTCCAACTTGTCTAATGCAAATGACCCTTCTTCTGGCCAAGGCGTACTCAGACCCTTGGTTAATGCAGCCCATGCTTTGCCCGGATGCAAAGCGGCATACCCATGTTCTCTTTTCATATAAAACGCCGGGGTGTTCTTTAAAGGTTCTCCCTCTTTTCCTACCTATTACCCATCGTCCTTCCTTCCTTGGGCTATCCCTCCTGGTAGTTCTGAGATTGGGTCACCGCCCGATCTTCACCACCCCTTTATCTTAACTCAGTACCCACGCTGGGGTATTCCTAAAAGGGGTTATCCCTTCTGTTCCTAGCTTAACTTATCCTTATAAATTCCTACGCCGGGGTATGCTTTGTACCTATTGTTACGTGGTCCCCTCGGTGAATACCTGGTCTCGGTGACCCCCGGACCGTGAGAGGAACTTCGCCAGAAAGTTGTATTATGTGTGCGCTTTCGCAAAGCAATCCATATGAATTCCACCCACGAGAAAACTGATGTTCAATGATATCTTTCAATGGTAATGATACCATACAATTTCAATGATACAACCACGGAGATTATATATTTCAATGGTAATGATACCATACAATTTCCATGATACAACCACGGAGATTTTCCCCGAGCAATCCACCATCAACAATTCACAATCCCCCAATCAATCCCCTAGATGAGTAAGATGGCCATCTTATATATGTGTGTCCCCTTTTGTACTCACGACCCCCTTTGGTCCCTGTCCCTCACAATGTCTCTGGGCCCCTCCTGACCAAGATGATGGTCGGCTTCGCCGCACTCGGGCGGTTGAACGAACCCCGGGTGGACGTGTTTCCACCGGGCATGTATCGTACCGGGAACCCCGGCTGCAGCTCCCTCCTGGCCACGCGAAGCGGGTCCTGTACAGTAGGCAAAAGCCACACGCCGCTTGCAACGCGTGGTAGGCCCCAACGTGCGACCCGTACGCGTCTTTGTAGACGGTGCCGCGAACGGTGCCAGACGCTGGGTCGGTGCACGGCCCCACGGCCACTTGACGTGTCCACCGGGTCGGTACACGTCCCGGTAACTCCTCTCGCCAGACGGGCTTGGGAACGCCGCTGTTTCACGCGGCTCAAGATCGATCCCACCTTTCGTCGGAGCGGGGCGAGGAAAAAGATGACTCCTTGTCGCTTCTCTTCACCTCGTGTGTTTTTCTTCTTCCGTTTCCGGTCTCTTTTTCCCCAGAAGGGCTCCTGACCCTCCAATCACAACAACCCTTAATCGACTACACCGTGATAAGCAAAGACCTGAATTGTAATTCACATATATTCACATAAATATGTAACACTATTACTTATCTTATCCACCCACACCGGGGTATACCTGAGGAGTTATCCCTCCTTAACCTCGGGCGCCCTCTATAACTGATTCGTTAACCCACTGGCGCTCTGCTTAAATGTGGTTCGGAATACACGCTCAGTTACAGTCGACAGAGGCCCCCCACATCCAAAAGAAGGGAAGAGGCCTTCCAATTTAGGTGTGCAAAAAATTTCTTACCTCCGAGCCCAATTGTTGCTGGCCGGCCTGGCCTGCCCCCGACCTGCGGAGTGAGGAGCCACCTCGAACCTGCACGCTGGATGTATCCCACTCCTGACACCAATTCTGTTGAGCTTCACTTTATAGGAAAGGAGAGAAAGACAAAGTTAGAGCGACAATGGTTTAATGATATCAATTACGAAACACAATTGTGGAGCAAGGCTCAACAGGGAAAGCTCTACACAGAGCAGATCACCACCAAGGCACTCACTGAAAATCTAGTAAATGAGCATTTCTTATATAGCCAAAAAATCAGTTAAAAGTCTGCGCTGAAGACAAAGGAAAAATGGGCTCTGGAGACCCCCACCATGGTCCCTTCCTGCAGAAGGCCAAACTTAGAATACAAAGATGTGGGAATAAGATAGGTTTGACCTTCTCAGGCCCTTATCTAAACAAACCAAGCTTGGGCATGGCTAAAGGAAGCATTCTCACAATAGAGTCCAGTTGTTTACACATGGCAAAAAGCATCAACAGTGGATTAAACGATTGAGTACATAAAATCAAAGGATATATTATGAGATCCTACTTTATTCAGGGTTAACAAAACCTTTTAACTTGAAGGCAACAATAATTATATGGTAAATCATCCACATTTGTAAAGGAAATAACTGTCAACATGTTTTCCCTGCACGTCGGTTGTGGGTTCTTATCTCAATCTGGCACAAGTTTAAAGAGAACTCCAAGGCTGGTTCTCCAAGCGCCGAGAACAACATGTTTTGCACCAGCCAAATCCAGCTGGGTTAAAGCAGGCCACAGTAAGGACATAATTATATATATATTTTCAAATGTTCTGATCACATGGTGCATAGGGTCTAAACCCCATGACCGACACACACACACACCTCGTTTATTCATTTCTGTTCCTCACAATTCTATCTCTCTCTTTTACACACACACACACACACACACACACACACACACACACACACACACACACACACACACACACACACACACACAATTAATTGTACAGTATCGGTTGTTCCTAAACTTAAATAATTTAAAGGATTGTTGTAAATGATGTTAATTTCACAACATCCCATATTCAGCTTTATTAACTCAACTGGACTATGTCCAGCTGAGTTTTTGTCGACATCCAGTGTCCGTCTGTCTGTCTGTCGTCTGTAAACAATTCGATGTCTACGCTCTAAAAGTCACAAATATTGATGAAGTTTGATGAAACTTGTTATGCAGCATCTTTAAGACATAAACTACTTTGGGATTGCATTTGGGCATTGGACGCCCAAAAATGGGCGTGGCAGGGCGGTGTGGAAGTGTAAATTTATGAAGCAAGCAACTTATATGAGCCTCAACCCTCCATTCCCAGTCTGCAGGTGTTTTTTTTATGGTTTCCATGCAAAGTTTGCGATCCCCCTGCAGTTGGCAAATTATCTCCGGCACTGCCAAGAATAATTCTTAGTGGAAGCAATGGCGGAGCACATATTGTCATAAATGACTGAGGGAAATAATATTACAAATAGGGTTTTTCCAAATAATGGAAGGTTGGACCGAGTTTGTCTTATTGGATAAAAGATATTGTTTTCTTTGTAAATAATTAAATAATACAACTGATGCCATAATGTCTAACTAAGTAATCGCTGGATCATCAAGGTTGTTTACCAATGTGCTCGGTGAGCAAGCTTTCATTGTGAGTAAGTCTGAAACTAGATAAGTGAAATGCAAAGTACTTGGTAATTATTTCACAGTCAAACAATGAAGGCAGATAAGTCACTCTGCGCTGACCGTTATAAAGACAGTCAGCGGACGCTTTTTTCTTTCTTACTTAGGAGTTTATTTAATAAATAGTTTTAATGAAATTGCCAGCGTTCTCAGGAAAATCTCTGAACAAGAACGATAATTAAACACTGAATCGAAATAGCTTATTAGTATTTAATAAGGGTTAACCCTTTTGTGGGATTGCAGTAGGATTTGCAGATTGAAAAAGGATGGGGATTGCCATAGCTATTGATTTTGAAGTTTTAACATGACTTATCAAAAAACCCATGTTGCTGGTGTGTTAATTCGTAATATGGTATAATAATGGAGGCGCTGTAATTATTTGGTTGTGGCTAAGGCTAATATTGTTTAAAAATGTGCTTTGAAATAGAGTAAGTGGTCTTTGTTCTTGTCGTGTCAAAAATGAGTAAAACGATATATCCTCTTCACTGAGAATGACCTTCAGATGTTCTTGAAGGGATTAGAGAGACAGGGCTCCGAGGTGTTCTGCAGGAGACAATGGAAAGCAGAAAACCACATTAAATAATTTAGGACGCAAACCTGCTCTCAGCGGGAAGCACCCTCATCTCAAGATTCCTCCGATCCTCGCGCCCACCCACCCAAACTTTGCCCAACCAATCCTATTGCTCTCCTCCCCTCTCTTCGCTCCTCCCCCCTCCACTTGTCCCCTCCCACCCAAACTTTGCCCAACCAATCCTACTGCTCTCCTCCCCTCTCTTCGCTCCTCCCCCCTCCACTTGCTCCTCCCACTTGAAACTGCATAAAAAATCAGAGCGAATGACCAAATAGCCAGGATACTTCACTTGGCTGGTTGATTCTGTATGTTAACTGTATACTGTGCATGCTGGTGTTTAGTATGATATTTCTTTGTGCATCCCTACTGTACCAGGATTTTCACTCTGGACTTTGACCGAGGATTTGTTGTAAATCTTCCTTGTGTGTTTTTTGTGAATTGTACCATGCTCTCCTTGGTTTGATAAGGGTTATTGTTTTCTTGCTGTGTATTTCTTTGTAGACAGAAAGTGTTATCCTCCTCGGGAATTAAAATTTGTGACTCTCTTCTGACAAGTTGATGGACATTGAATTTTTGGTTCATCCATTACATACTACTGTAGGAAAATATCCCGAACAGCAGCCAGATTGAAAAATCAATTTTTGTCATATATTTTTAGCACATATAAACTATATAGTATGTGGTTCTATTATGCATATTCTAACCATATTGATATAGACCAGTTGAGTTCAGGTTCCCTGGAACCTCTCTAGTTTAAATTGTAAACCTCAAACATAGTTCTCCACCTGAACCAAAAACCTTCACTTTACACACACACACACACACACACACACACACACACACACACACACACACACACACACACACACACACACACAATATTTTTTTTTGCAGTTTTGGACAGTTTGGAGTAATAGTAATCTTGTTGAATTATAGTGTTCACAATGATGATTTTGGTGCAGTTCTTCCATCTGCTTTTAATTTTGTTCTTTAATCTTTCTTTCTGCAGTTTTTGGTTCAGAAGACATCACTGTGCTCCCCAACGGCGTCGCACTGATTTCGAGCGTGAGTGTGCTTTTCTGTGCGAAATGGATTGTGGGTTTACAAACTGTTACAGAAACGATTTTTTTTTTGCTTCTGTTATGTAATTTGTGCCTTTATTGCTGGCAGTATTTTATTAGCCCCCATTGGACTTAGTCCGAAACGGGGGCTTATGGATTGGGTTTCGTCTGGCCGGCCATCCTTCCATCCGCAACCATATCTCAGATGGAGATGTATTTACCAATTTTGTTCATACTTGGTCCAAATATAATACATGATGGTAAACATATGCACATCATTTTGTTTTGCGATGCGATCAAATATGGCCGACTGGTGGCCATTTTATTTGTAAACAAGTGTTACGCCGAGGTCACGCGTCGGTGAAGTGATGCGAGTTGACAAAGTGGAAGACGCCAGGCGGCCATCTTTGATTTTGACGTGGCGACCCAATTTTCAATAGCTTTCTTCCTTATGCCTAGATACACCCACACACCAGATTAGAAGTTGGTACTTCGCTTATTTTTCAAGATATTCCAGTCACAAGGTTCAGACATACATGGCGGTGGCCATCTTGGATTTTGACGTGGCGCCCCAATTTTCAATGGGGTTCTTCCTTATGCCTAGATACACCCACACACCAGATTATAAGTTGGTACTTCGCTTATTTTTCAAGATATTTCACTCACAAGGTTCAGATATATATATATATGGTGGCGGCCATCTTGGATTTTGACGTGGCGACCCAATTTTCAACAGCGTTCTTCCTTACGACGAGATACACCCACACACCAAATTAGAAGTTGGTACTTCGCTTATTTTTCAAGATATTCATCTCACAATGTTCAGACGTACATGGCGGCGGTCATCTTGGATTTTGACGTGGCGACAGAATTTTCAAAGACCTTCTTCCTTGTTCCGAGATACACCCACGCACCAGATTAGAAGTTGGTACTTCCCTTATTTTTCAAGATATTTAGCTCACAAGGTTCAGACATATATATGGTGGCGGCCATCTTGGATTTTGACGTGGCGACCCAATTTTCAATAGTGTCGTCTTTCCTTTTGTCGAGATACACCCACGCACCAAATTGGAAGTTGTTACTTCGCTTATTTTTCAAGATATTCATCTCACAAGGTTCAGACATACATGGCGGCGGCCATCTTGGATTTTGACGTGGCGACCCAATTTTCAATAGCGTCCTTCCTTATGCCGAGATACACCCACACACCAGATTAGAAGTTGGTACTTCGCTTATTTTTCAAAATATTTCGCTCACAAATTTCAGACATATATATGGTGGCGGCCATCTTGGATTTTGACGTGGCGACCCAATTTTAAACAGCTTTCTTGCTTGTGCCTAGATACACCCACACACCAAATTAGAAGTTGGTACTTCGCTTATTTTTCGGGATATTTCGCTCACAAAGTTCAGACATATATATGGTGGCGGCCATCTTGGATTTTGACGTGGCGACCCAATTTTCAATAGGCTTCTTCCTTATGCCGAGATACACCCACACACCAGATTAGAAGTAGGTACTTCGCTTATTTTTCAAGATATTCAGCTCACAAGGTTCAGACATACATGGCATTAGACATACATGGCGGCGGTCATCTTGGATTTTGACGTGGGTTGCACCCACACACCAAATTCGAATGCGGTCCTTCGCTTACGCACACCCGCACGGACGGACGGACGGACGGACACACGGACGGAGGGGAAAACCATAGTCCCCCTTTTGCTCCGCGGTGCGACGGGGGACAAAAAAACCTGATGTTGAACATGTCCTCGATCATTTCTCGGACATGCAATTACCAATGTTGTTCAAACTTGGCACACATGAAAGGAATGATGGGTTACCTGTGCACGTCATTTCTTTTCGACATCACATCAAATATGGCTGAGAGGCAGCCATTTTGTTACTTAAACCTGTCCCTAACCATTTCTTGAACATACATGGTCCAATTTTGTTCAAACGCCGCACAAGCATGGCACATGACGGCATTTACGTGTACCTCACTTTATTTTGCATTGAAAATATCAAGGTTTTGGATGGGGGAAGATAAGATAAGAGGTGGTGGTGAACAGCTGTTTTAAAGACCTGGAGGGAGGGGTGGGATTGAAGAGTGTGGGAGTTTGTTCCAGATGCAGGAGAAAAGAGGAATGAAGGAGTGAAGGTGAGCAGAGAGTCTTGATTTTGGCAGTTTAACCAGAAGAGGGTTGCTGGCAGGTCTTGTGCAACCTGTAGGAATATTTGAGGGACAGAGCCCAGAGAGAGCTGGGGGAGCAAGGCCGGAGAGGAGTCGGTAGCAGACAGAAATACCACCAACCTGCCTGCGGTGAGTGAGTGAAAGGCCCTCAGAATCAGGTTCATCATGGGAGATTCCAATGATTCTGAAAGCTTTGGTTTCAACAGCGTGAAGCCGAGCCAGGTGTGAGGCAGGAGCACCAGCCCAGAGGGGAGAGCAGTATTCCATTGAGCCGATGGCTGACTGATGGCCTTTAACGCCATACAGCAAAATTACTAAAACCACGGGAACTATGACATTTTATGTATTTTTCTTCTTGTTGTATTACCATTCTGCATGTTCCAGGATGGAATTTTAGAAGATTCCCTTTAATGATTCTACTATAGATGTGCTTTATGTCACAAAGATGGAGATTTTTTTGTCATGCTGGGTATTTTTGCAATAAGTTTAAATCTGGAAAGTAGGTGGTTTATTTCTGACACTGGTGAAGCCATTTCATTAATTGAGGGGGGGAAGGGATGCCGTACTGCTCGTATTAGTTACTTCATCGCCTGTTTGTGGCTGCTCATAACAAATTGGTTTATTTTATAAATTGGTGTGGATCGGCTCGCTCCGCTCGCCTCACCACATTTCGCTACAGACGCCCGGCCTTCTTTTAACTGAGGATAATGCCCTAACTGTACTTGAGTTGCTGTGTTGTCATTATATTTTTGACATTATGTAATTAATAGATTGACAGTATGTAATTAATAGATAAATTGTCACATGCTTCAACGCCTCATCCCCTCACACACACACTGTTTTTAAGATTTTTTATACATTTGAAGAAGACAATTTTGTCACAAATATACATACATACATACAATACCAGTCAAAAGTTTTAGAACACCTCAATTTTTCCAGTTGTTATTTAAATTTACGCAGTTTAATGTCTCAATGTACTCTGAAATTAAGCATAGAACAAATAAACAATTGCAGATTAAAAAGAAATCATAGAATCATTTTGTTTAACAAAATTTAATTTAAATTTTTGACTCAGCAAAGTAGCCACCTTTTGCAGATATACCCGCCGAACACACTCGTGGCATTCCTTCCACAATGGAAATCAAATATTGTTCGGGAAGTTCTTCCCAACACTGTTGCAGAAGTTCCCACAAATGTGTTGCACTTGTAGGTTGCTTTGCTTTCACCCTTCTGTCCAGTTCATCCCAAACCAGCTCGATGGGGTTTAAGTCTGGAGACTGTGCTGGCCATTCCATGATTTGAAGACTCCCGTCTTGTTATTTTCCTCGAAGGTAGTTTTGGCATAGCCTGGAGGTGTGTTTTAGGGTCATTATCTTGCTGTAGGATGAACCCCTGACCAACTAGGCGTATACCAAGGGGTATTGCATGGTGCTGCAAAATGCTGTGGTCGCCCTTTTGGTTCAGGGTGCCAGTCACTCTATTCAAGTCGCCGAGTCTGGATCCAGCAAAAGAGCCCCAGACAATCACGCTTCCTCCTCCATGTTTGACAGTTTGTGTGACACACTGAGGAACCATCTTTTCACCTACTCGACGGCATACAAAAACCCTGCGTGATGAACCAAAGATTTCAAATTTTGATTCATCGGTCCATAAGACCTTCTTCCAGTCTTCAGTCGTCCACTGGTGGTGCTTCATGGCCCAGGCAAGCCTCTTTTTCTTATTTTGCCATCTTAGCAATGGCTTTCTTACTGCCACTTGACCTGTCAAACCTGCAGCTCGAAGTCTTCTCTTCACAGTTGAAACGGAGACTTGCTTACTTCGACCAGTGTTAAGCTGTGCTTGAAGCTGTTGTCCTATGAGCCGCCGATCACACAAGCTGTTGACTCTCAGAAACTTGTCTTCTGATTCTGTTGTGGCTGTGGGTCTGCCAGACCTCTTCCTGTCAGACTTTCCTCCAGTTTCCAATGTACTACTTCCTGCAGTGCAATATTGTCCAAATAATGCTTCAGAGGGTGTAATAACAGTCTGTTCCAGTACTGATTTTATACACACAGGGGGTTTGTGATCAAGTAATCAGCAGAGGTTGGGACACCTGTAGGAATTGTTTGCATCAACTTTCAAGGCTTAATTTACTTACATTGCTGCAGAACAGCTGTAAGTTGTTAAGCCATTACACTCGGAATCCGTTAATATGCGATCCATGGGAGCCAGGAAAATCGACCATGTGCTAAGTAAGACCGTGTATTACCTGTCTTCCAGCGCGAGCGTGGTGGCCGCTATCTTGGATTGTGTCGGGTGATGACGAGTGAAACTAGATCAATTTTTTTTGAAGATACTTTTTCGTAATAAAACAACACATATGTAATAATACTTATACAATTTTTATTATACAAAAAACATAGAAATCAAGAAATATTGTTCAAAATACAAAATCCATTTGCATGGGTTCGTGGGGAAAAGTAGCACGGTCCAGCTGGGTGTCTGCTGCCTTCCTGGCCCTCTTCCTGGATAGTCCATCACTGTGTTCGATGTCTCGGACGAAAGGCCTCCTCTCAGACAAAAGACCGAAAGACCATCCTCCTTCTTCAGCCACCCACGGAGTGTAGACTCGTTCAGACCTCCAAGAGCTCCACACACCTGAACAAGAAAAAAATACAAGGTTAGTAAACGTGTATAAAACATCATAAATAATAAAACACTGTCACGCAGACCCTTCCGTTAAGACCAGGGACCACGGATGGACCAGAACGGATTTACTTGAGGCGACGACCAAACACGGATTCGGCTATAAAACGCGGGAGGAAGAAGAAGTGGAAGCTGTGGTAAAAGCGCTTACCTGGAGCACGCCGACTGCAGCTTCGATCCTGTAGGGAATTGATGAACTCACGAATGACAAGATTTAATGTACAAAAATAGCGATTTATTCACGGAACCCGAAACAATGAAACGCGACGGTAATCAAATAATGGGCCTAAATTGGGATCCCACACACCTCACTTCAGAAACGAGACAGGAATGAATTAATAAAAGAAAAACGTTCGTTATGGTGTGCAAGTGGTGTGTCTTAACTGTCCGTCGTCTTGTCCCCACGCGGCTCCAAGCTCCGCTGCACACCACGAGGTCCCTTGCTCCAGCACCACAGCACCGCGAAGGCCCGAGCCAACGCCCTCTCTGTTCGCAAACGAGGTCCCGCCCGTTCACAGCACCGAGCCCCGCTCCTGCACAAGCACTGAGCACCGCTCCAAGCACCACGCAGATGGCGAGCCAACGACCACCAGGACCTCTCAAGACCAAGAAGAAACGCAAGAGCTTCAAGCACGTCCAGACAGCCAGAGAGCACCAGGGCTGGAGCTGCGCAAGAGGGAAAATGTCATTCGGCACACCCTTATACAACCTGGGTTATGACGTCAGCCTTGGCGTGCCACCCAATCAGCGCCTTCCACCGAACCTCCCAGCGCCTTCCCTCCAATCACACGCTCCCTGTGGCGTGGTCACGCGACGTTGGTGGGCAAGTTCATGATGCGACCGGCGGCAGCCATCATCGGCGGTGTCCTGGCCTGGTTTCCTGTCCGTTTTCTTCCAAAGTCATTGTCAGGGAAGGGAATTTAATTAATGTGTGCAATAAAGGGCCTATCTAAGTGTCTACAGGTGTGCGTTGCCATAAGGGACAAAGGTTTGATTACCAGGTGTGACACACAGGGGTTTTATTCTTAATCCCAAGAACTGTTTAACACCCGAACATCCTGGTATGTTCACAAGCAGACATCTTAACCCGACAAACCGGACTAAACATGGAACTTATTACAGGTAGATTCCCTATCGCGACAGACGAAGCATGTTACCTATTCAGATCTACCTGACTCTAGATATTGCTCTGCACTACTGACATAGCAATACTGTATCATAAAATAAACATCCTTTAAATAGAAAACTAACCTGAGCCTGGGTCTCTCCGTTCCGTACTCACGTAACCGCATCCAGCTTTTCCTGCATCGTGTAGCTCGAGTTTTTTCTTTTTGTCTTGCGCGAAGAAGAACAAGATGGCGGTTGGATTTTGCCAATTGGTTTCGATTGCTCGAAAAAAACGTTTTCAAGTGATGTAATTGATGTAAACGCCGTAGAAACTGAAGGTGATATGATTTGAGTTGAAAAGGATGCCATATTTATACGGGAAGCACTGACTGAGATGAGTCGGGGAGAGAGACAGGTGTCAATGCGTCTTGACACTTTGCAGTTCCCGGGCCGGCCAGTGGAGATGAAAGGTTAAATCAGCTTACGTAGTTAAACACTCGTGTCAATATCATACTCGTACCCGACTGCAAAGCCGCAATGAGCCGGCGAAGCCAAAGCCTCTTGCCACTATTTTACCCATCACTGTGGCATCAGTAGGTTAGGTAGTTGGTAGTAGGTAGGTGTAGTAGGTACCGTACCTAGTTCAAAATGACACCATTTGCATTCTGGATGAGATTCAAATTTATAAAATTTCCTTCTTGATTAATTCGGTGAATTCCGTCTCAACTTCGGATATTTCCGGCCGTGAAAAACTATCCCCTATGGCCGCGAGATTTCTAAAAAATAATTCTTCGTCTTTTAGAATATTTGACGCCGTTTTCACCCTCCGAAACGCGTAACAAGCTTTTTTGAAATAATTTTTGAAATGCTCGAATCTCATTGGTTCCGGTGTTTGGTGACGGTTTTCGTTGAAGATAACGAGGTAGGTTTTAAAGTATTTTAATTACACATTAGAGGTGCATCAGATGGTGAATCAAACAAAGACGGGTGAAACCAACTCCTATTGAACGTTTTCTCAAATTTTTTATGCAAACTTCCGCATCCGGACGATGGCGGCCTCCATTGAGTGATTTGGTTACTGAAATATTTTTTCAAATGCTCGCATCTCATTGGTTCTGGTGTTTGGTGACGATTTTCGTTGAAGATAACCAGGCCCGTGCGGGCCAAGGTTGGTCCTAAAGTATTTTAATTACAAATTAGAGGTGCATAAGATTGTGCATCAAACAAAGACGGGTGAAACAAACTCCTATTGAACGTTTTTCAATTTGTTATGCATACTTCCGCATCCGCAAGATGGCGGCCTCCATTGAGCGATTTGGTGCGTCACAGCTTCGGAATTCTCAAGCCAAGGGATCCAGCATAATCTGGTTTTCAACATAATACGTACGCGTTTATTCACAACACCGGCTTCGCCGGCTATTAATGATAACTTGTGAAATGTTAAGTAAACTAGAGGTGACCTGTTATGATCGTTCTGTTGGTGTTATGAGCGAACTTTTACGCACGTGATTTAAAAAAAATCAAGATGGCGGCTGCCGTGTACAATGTACGACATGCTCGATTCTTATCATTTTTTGATTTTTTCCGACTAATTTATCAAAAATTTTGGGTACCAATGGTCGACCGTGTGCTATCCGAAATCGTATATTAATGGATCGCATATTAACGGGTTCCATGTGTACTTGTTCCCTGAAGAAGGCATTTTTTTTACAATATAACTGTGCAATTTACATTATTTCCTGCTTTTGCTTACCTAAACTTTTTTTTAACCTCGAGCAGTTTACTGCCAACCTTTGTACCATTTCAGGTTATTCACTGGACATTAAACTGCAGAAATTTCAATAAAAACTGGAAAAATTGAGGTGTTCTAAAACTTTTGACCGGTAGTGTACATACGTACATAACCATATACGTTTGCTCCATTGTTATACGATTTTCCTATTTGTTGATGCATCATAATTGGAATCTTTACTTCTTTTTTTGTATACAAAGCCGAGGCTCATATAAGAGCTAATAATTCCAATTTTAATCTTTGCTTTGTCATCACAGGGTCTGAAATACCCCACTATTGCTGATCGTAATGAGGGAAAGCCAGGCCACATCTACTAGTGGGGCAGATATGTAACAAAAATTGCACGAGATGTTCACATCCGGCAGAAAGTTTGAAATTTTGCATACAGGGGTATTTTGACATGCTGAGTTCAAAAATTGGCGGATCCAAGAGGTCTGACCAATGGACAGGCCGCCATCTTGAATTCCAATATGGCTGCCAAGACAAAATGTTGATAATCCCTATCTTGGGTTCTAAATGACCTGTGGTGCTCAAATTTTGTACACAAGGGTATGTTGACATGCTAAGTTCAATAAGGCAATAATTTGAAATGTCTGACAAATGGTATGGCCGCCATTTTGAATTCCAATATGGCCGCCAAGACGAAATGTTGAAAATCCCGGGTTCTTTGCAAAAGCAATACCAATTCAATGGATCCCTAGTTGACAAATCATATAACAAGTCAAAGAGCTCATTTCAAAGTATATTTCGTACCAGTTGGCAGCCGTAACATGCTGCAAGCTTTTTTCCATCCGTTTTACTTCTCCTACTGCTCATCTCGGAAGCATTGTCCAGAGCAGAAACATAGTTCTGTGCATGGTAGATTAGCAGCAGAACATTTGCAATTTCCAGCACACCGTTTTTTACACTTGCACTTGATCAGCTCTCGGCACCCTTTTGACGCCTCTGGCATTACTGTCCAAAATGGATGCCAGACATCATCTGAATTTTTAGCCCATCCCCAATCTGCAGGTGAAGGCAGCTCTGGGTTAGCAATTTGGGACTGTCCCTAGATGTGACCGGCCTGAAAGACTGCCCTCTTCACATGTTGACGCAGTGCCTCTTTTGTCGGTGGAATATTTTCCGATTGCCGATTTCCCTGAGCAAACAGCTGCTTGCGTGCTTCGTTCACTTTCTTCAGAGGGGAAGTTCTACTGTACAGAACAACGAAGAACCTCTCTATGTTGTCCATGTCATCATCTGTTACTTCCGCTGGTGCATGTGAGAGATGATTGAAGACCTCCCCCAAGTTTGGCATGGAATTCCATATGCTCCACACAGTCTTTTTGCCAATCCCACATATGGCAGAAACAGTATCGCATCCGGAAACAGTATGCAGGAATAGAAGCCCCCATGAGCGTTCAGGGCCAATGTGAGTCGCAATAGTGTGAGCAGCAATGTGCCTGAAATAGTTTCCATGTCCAAATGCCAACCACATTGCACAACCGTCCATAATGCTTGCCATTGCGATAGCCAACACAACCACATCCGTGTCTGTTGCATGAATGACGATACTTCTGTACCCCTGCTGATATGCATGCCAAGCATGTAGCATCATTCGTGAATCAGCCTCTTCATGCGTACATGGTTGAATTTGAGAAACATCAGAAGGGGGCTTTGATTTAACCTCTTCTTCTAAGGTTGTAAGAAGTGTTTTTCCCTCTGGAATAGGCATCGTTTGCAGGGAATCAGCAAGGAAACTGAATAATGTCTTTTTGTTGGAATCTACACGAAGGAAGCTGCTCCAGTTTCGTGGCACGGATGTCTGTTCAGTCACATGGAGTGGTATGCCAGTGCCACGACCAAGCCTGGTGCCTTCTTTGAGACTGTCCGTTCTGTAGGTGTCCCACACCACATCAACACGCATCACAGTCCCCTCATTTAACTTTCGGGCAATGTACGGAAGGACCTGTTTCTGTGCATAGTCACCAAATGTCCTGATCACACTGTTGCACTTCTTAGGCTCCAAATGATGGACTAAGGCAGCCCCATCGAAAATACGAACTTCTCCTTTGGGCGCATCACGAGGACGTTGTGCTAAAACTTCCAAACAGGGCAAAAGATCAGCCTTGCCGGTTGGTGGCCGCATTGTATTGATACCTTCAGCCAATGCAGGTGGCCACCCATGACACTCATATTCATAAAATGTGTTAAGATCACCATCTCTAGTTTGGCAAGAAATGTACATTCGTGAGAAGAGCTCCACATTACTTTTCATACGTGTAATCTTCGCCTCAGACTTTCCAGGTGTTTTCTTGGGCTTCGATTTCAACAGTGGCAGATTGTTCTTTGAAATGCTATCATAGAAATTGTCAGAAGGATCCTTGATTCGCTGCCCCACAAATCCGTCAAATTGTGTTTTGCCAGTGTCCTCCATGGATCGCACTGCGGCTATCACTTCATCAGGCATGATGACCTTTGTGTCAAGCACATACAAGTCATTACTGTCTTCTGCAAACGGGTTTCCAAGTTTTTCAAAGGAACTGATTGCATTATTGAGATCTGATGCAAAGGATTTCTGGACACTAAGCAATTGTTCGTGGTGGCGGACATCAGTTTGCCTCTGTCTTTGAAACTGGTCCTCAAACTCATTCAGGATTCTGGCTATTTCTGCACCAGCTACCATCCACCGGCGAAGAGCCCCTTCATTCTCAGTAATTCCAATGACTCCACCATCACCTTTCACATAAGCGTTCTGCTGTTCGTGTATCTGATCGTGTGCCATAGCAGAGAACTTGTGTGATGACTTCTGAGTGACAAAGTTCCCCTTGACAAATTCACGATGGATATCCATGGAATCGTTTGAAAGTTCCTGAAGGTCTGTTACATGCACTGTCAACCATCTGGCGTAATGGTAATGGTCCATGGCAAACATCCACGGAATGATCGCCGTGAGAGTCTCCACATAGAGCGTGTAGTTGGCTTCCCGTTGTGATCTTATGAATGCCAAGAGAAGACACTCCAACTGCAGGACTTTATTCCAGTAGCAAACCTGGGGGTACTTTGTAGCCATCTTCTTGCTCCAAAGATCAAATGATTGTAAATCTTCAGTTTCACATGTTTTCCGGTAGTCATCGTATGCCTTTCGCTGCAGAGCGTACAACGCCGCTACTGTGACTTGGTGTGCCCATTTTGACCTCGATATTTGCGAACCTTTGTGAAGACTATCTGCTCTTCCCTCTGTTGTTACACCAGCACTGGTCATTACACTTGCCCAGCCACTCCCCTCCAGGAAGCTGCCGATCGCTTTCAACAAGGCCATCTCTACATGAAGTCCTCCCATCATCACAACAAACTTGTCTTCACCATATATACCTGGCCAAGTCCATTGAATCTTCTTTGCAATTGCATAGAGTGGTTGATCAACGGTCAGAACTGGAACTTGTCCGGGGTTTACTAGTTCTGTCGCCTGCTTGATGAAATTCATTCCATGCTTCACCATTGCCAATGTGTGAGCACTCTCGCGGAACAGAGGTAGCAGTCCTGTAATTGCAGGAGGCCGAGGAACTTCAACCTGCAGATTTGCCATGTATGCTGACCAGGAGATATTATCTTCACTCTCAAGACCTTCCTTCTCCTGCAGACTTTGTACAAACGAAAGCCACTGACTTTCTTTGTCCTGTATTCCAGAGGACACACTTGGAGTGGATGGACCTTTTGGTTTTCTTGGAATGGGATTATTAGTTGGAAATGTTTCAGGAGGCACATCACTGTAAGATGCAGGAAGGGCGGCTATGGTTTTGGAGCGCTGTTTGTTCTCATTCTCAGTGACATTCTCATGATTTCGAATGCTGCCACTTTTGTCATGTGAAACATGTTGTGTCAGTGATAACGCGGTTCCATGAAATGAACTTTGTGCTGATGCTGATGATGGGTTGTGATCTATGTTGTCTAGGTTGCCTGTTGTGAATATTCCACTTCGCAATTTTGTTGGACACACAACGCCGTCATGTTTGTATATTTCTATGACTCTGTTGGCCTCATCTGTGGATACCTCCAGTATGCGATCATAGGAAACACACAAACCATGTTGAAAAAGAACGGCAACGAGATCCAGTTTCCTTGTTTTGCTATGAATGAGAAGACCCAGGTAAAGTGGCAGTGATGTTTCACGTTTCAAATTGTGACGTACTGCTGTAGTTTCCAACCTTCCTCGTTTCATAGTGTTGAATGTTACAAGTTGAGTTAAGGATTGCACAGAGACGCCTCCCTTGTTGTTTGCGTTTTGTTTTTGTATGTTTGTACCAGCAAGAATCATTTCCATCAACGCTGCCAATGATGGTGGTGAGTTGTTATATGATTCGTTAACTAGGGATCCATTGAATTGGTATTGCTTTTGCAAAATATCTTTGCGCACAATCTGGGCAGCTCTCATGAGAATGACCGCGTCGTTGTCAGAGCTTTGTCTACAAGCATGCAATAAAGCTTCACCAATGTCCTCTTTGAATGACAGTGCCACTTCATGGTTGCTCTTATGTGCCTCAAGTTGCGGAAGGTGTCTGAGAAGCTTGTCCTTAAGGTGAGTTGAATTAATCCTCTTTGAGATATCACCTCCCAGTTGTGCCAGACGTTCTGTATAAAGCTTTGTGAGATCGGCTAACTTGAAAGTGTAACTGTCATCTGTACACTTCATTTCTTCCAAATAGGCTATCAATTCGGCCAAAGCTACTGATTCTGGTGGCATATTTTCACTTGAACTGGCTTCCTCATTCTTTCTTACAAATGATCTGTATCGAGTGTGGAGAACAGTCATGCACTTCTTGTGATAAACAGCATCTGATGCCGTCATATCACCTACAGACAATCTAGCCAGGAGTTTTGTATCCCTCAATTCTGTTGCCATCAATCGAACATTGGAATCTACATTTTTTGTTGCCGCTCTGTGGACTATTTCTTCATTACTGATAATGCTATCACAAAAGAAACATGTGCTAGCAGTACTCTGTTCAACGGATGGAGATTTGAAACTTGTTCTGAGTCTTTTCTTAACAGGCGAGTAAGTTTCTTCACCAAGTTTAAGGTCTGAACTTTGCTTTCTTTCCCTTGATTCAGCCCTGGCCACACGAGAGCTGCTGCACTGCACATAACAGTTTTTGTGCCATTTGGCAGCATGCGCAGCTAGGGTTTCTGCAATACCGCAACCATCATCTAGTCGGGAAATGTTTATCCCGCAAGGCAAGGCACCTAAATCATTCAATGCCTTGAGATTTTGAGCAAGATTCTCGTAGACGTCTAGACACGACTGATTGCTGCCCTTACGTGCATCTCTTAGTGGTTCATTTTCAGAACGTTTCTGGCAAAGAGCGCAAATGTTCCAGTCTGTTGGCATTGGAATTGTTGACGATGTTTTCTTTGATTTCGACATTGGATCTGAAAGAGAAAAAACATTAAAAAAATAAATTATTGGAATGTCATGTGAATGTTCAGTTCCGGCAGAAAGTGTTAAATTTCACATACAGGGGTATTTTGGGGCGCTGAATTTCCCAAATTTCTACTGCCTTCGACAAAATGACAAACCCATCAGTAGATTTGAGATGCAACAATTTTCCAGTTATCATAATAATGCTCAAATGATTTAACATTATGACATTACCGTACACTGTGCTATTAAAGCAATGAAAACATCGATGTTTGTCTTGGCGGCCATATTGGAATTTAAAATGGCGGCCATACCGTTTGTCAGACATTTCAAATTATTGCATTATTGAACTCAGCATGTCAACATACCCTTGTGTACCAAATTTCAGCGCCACAGGTCATTTAGAACCCAAGATAGGGAATTTCAACATTTCGTCTTGGCGGCCATATTGGAATTCAAGATGGCGGCCGGTCCATTGGTTAGATCTCTTGGATCCGCCAATTTTTGAAATCAGCGCCCCAAAATACCCCTGTATGCGAAATTTCACACTTTCTGCCGGAAATGAACATCTTTTTCACATATCTGCCCCACTATACTGGCTGGACCTGAATGCGGAAGATCCTCAGCCAAAAGCATTTTCTTTATCTTCTGGTTTTGATGCGAGTAATTTCAATCCACACGGAATCAGCTACTTCCTGGAGGATCAAGGTGTGTTGTATAGTTGTTGTTTGGACAAAAGTAAATATCAAATGTGTAAATTTGGACCAGTAATTAAATACAATGGGGTTGATATTGTGTTATGGGGAAACAACAATAGCCATAAGAGGTATCAAACCATCATGCGGTGTCTTCCTTGCCATATACAGTCACGTGAAAAAGTAAGTACACCCCATGTAAAGTTTTGACTTTTTCAACATATTTTAACATACAGCTATTTGATCTTCATTTCAACAATATTGATAGATAAAGGTGATATAATACAACAAATATCATGAAACATTTACATTTTGTAGTCCATTGTATAATTTAAATAAACATAAATGCAAATTTCGCATGTGGAAAAAGTAAGTACACCCTTGGCTCTAATAGGTAGTATTGCCCCTTTTGGCAGAAACAACCTCAAGTAGGCGTTTCTTATAACTGTCTACCAGTCTCTGACATTGGAGAAATTTTTGCCCACTCCTCCATGCAGAATTCTTTAAGCTGTGTGATGTTTGAGGGGTTTCTTGCATGCACAGCTCGTTTCAAATCCCCCCACAACATCTCGATGGGATTTAGATCCGAGCTTTGACTTGGCCATTCCAGAACCCTCCATTTCTTTAGTTTTCAGCCATTCCTTGGTGGATTTACTGGTATGTTTAGGGTCATTGTCATGTTGCAAGCATCTTGCGGTCTGCTCTCAGGCTGAACTTGTTGGGGCGGCCTGGCCTGAACAAGTTGGCAGTTGTTTGGAATCTTCTCCACTTATAGGTGATCTTCCGGACAGTCGAATGATTGATTTCAAATTGTTTGGAGATCTTTTTAAATCCCTTCCCAGACTCGTAGGCATCTATAACCTTCTTTCTGAAGGCCTCAGAGAGCTCTTTTGATCTCTGCATGGTGACGCCGCACACTTCAACAACAAAGAGCAAACCAAACTAAATGTCTGAGGTTTAAATAAGAGAGGTTCCTCCAAGATCCTCTCCAACGATGTTCTTATCATTTGCACCTGAGCTGGTGCACGAGATTCTAATTTTAGGTATTTGAAGTAGTGATAAATGTAGGGGTATACTTACTTTTTCCACATGCGAAATTTGCATTTATGTTTATTTAAATTATACAATGAACTATAAAATGAAAATGTTTCATGATATTTGTTATATTATATCACCTTTATCTATCAATATTGTTGAAATGAAGATCAAATAGCTGTATGTTGAAATATGTTGAAAAAGTCAAAACTTTACATGGGGTGTACTTACTTTTTCACGTGACTGTATAAGAGATGGAATTTGAAGGTAAAAAAAAAAAAAAAACCCCACCTTTAGAGGCCATTTTTCCCCGCAAGCGGGGGTTGGGCTTTTTCGGGGACCGTGGTTGTTGTTGTTTTTCGGTCCCCTTTTTGAAGCAATGTTTTTTTTTTTACGGCCGGATGCCCTTCCTGCCGCCAACCCTTTTTGTCGCCTTTTACGACAAGCAGGGAATTACCAGTGAACTGGTACTCAATTAGCCGACCTCGGAAGGATGACAGGCTGAGTCAACCCCCCTGGCGTTAATTCAGCGATCGACCGGGATTACGAACCCAGGATCCTAGGATCCTAAGCTGGCACCCTAGCCGCTAGCCCAACACCAGGGAATTTGAAGGTAGTTGATATTATATTGTGATATCGTCTTAGTAATGCAAACAGGAGAATCTGTTTTTTAACTCTTGATCCCAGTTGTCCTTGCTTGCATTCTTGTTTCTCACCAATCTGATGTTGTCTTTGCTTGCATTCTTGCTTCTCACCAATCTGATGTTGTCTTCTGAATATCCCTCGGCACCACAAACTGTCAGAAAGCACTGTTGCTTTGCACTGCTCACGACAATCAAATCCCCTTCATGTTATTTTATGGTATCAAACCCTCTGTCAGTATCCTTCTGCCACCTCTCCGAAAGTGCACGTCCTTCCAACACCACCTCTTCTATGTGTCTCCCTCTTTAGCATCCCTCCACTTCATATCCCCTCTTTCAGCATCCCCTGTCACATCATCCTCTCCAAGCTTCCCTCTCACCATATCCCCTCTCACCTTCCTCCCCAATCCTGTACGGGTCGCCACTCCGATGCAGGATACCGAATGGCTCATTAGTCCCAGCAAGCTGGCACTCATTTTACCAACCTCGGAAGGATGACAGGCTGAGTCAACGCACCTGATGTTAATTCAACGGCATGACAGGGGCTTGGACTCAGGACCCTGAGATCCTGATAAGGTGGCTACCTTAACCATTAAGCAAACACCAGGCTTAGGGAGCAGGTGTACTGGTTTCAAAATGATGCATGTACGTTGCCTTTTTACCGCACCAACATTTGAACTTAATTGGGATCCTTTGGAGGAATAAATTCGGGTTAATTCTAATATGAACAAGTGTTATGCCTAGGTCCCCCGTCAGTGAAGTGATGCGAGTTGACAGTGGAAGACGCAAGGCGGCCATCTTGGATTTTGACGTGGCGACCCAATTTTCAATAGCGTTCTCCCTTATGCGTAGATACACCCACACACCAGATTAGAAGTTGGTACTTCGATTATTTTTCAAGATATTCCGCTCACAAGGTTCAGACATACATGGCGGCGGCCATCTTGGATTTTGACGTGGCGGCCCAATTTTCAATAGGGTTCTTCCTTATGCCTAGATACACCCACACACCAGATTATAAGTTGGTGCTTCGCTTATTTTTCAAGATATTTCGCTCACAAGGTTCAGACATATATATGGTGGTGGCCATCTTGGATTTTGACGTGGCGACCCATTTTTCAATAGCGTTCTTCCTTATGCCGAGATACACCCACACACCAAATTAGAAGTTGGTACTCGCTTATTTTTCAAGATATTCATCTCACAAGGTTCAGACATACATGGCGGTGGCCATCTTGGATTTTGACGTGGCGACCCAATTTTCAATAGCGTTCTTCCGTGTGCCTAGACACAACGACACACCAGATTATAAGTTGGTACTTCGCTTCTTTTTCAAGATATTTCGCTCACAAAGTTCAGACATATATATGGTGGTGGCCATCTTGGATTTCTACCTGGCGACCCAATTTTCAATAGCGTTCTTCCTTTTCCCGAGATACACCCACAAACCAAATTAGAAGTTGGTACTTCGCCTATTTTTAAAGATATTCATCTCACAAGGTTCAAACATACATGGCGGCGGCCATCTTGCTTTTTGACGTGGCGACCCAATTTTAAACAGCCTTCTTGCTTGTGCCTAGATACACCCACACACCAGATTAGAAGTTGGTACTTCGCTTATTTTTCAAGATATTCAGCTCACAAGGTTCAGACATACATGGCATCAGACATACATGGCGGTGGCCATCTTGGATTTTGACGTGGGTTGCACCCACACCAAATTCGAATGCGCTCCTTCACTTACGCACGCCCGCTCGCACACACGCACGGTCGGACGGACGGATGGACGGACGGAGGGGAAAACCATAGTCCCCCTTTCGCTCCGCGGTGCGACGGGGGACAATAACCGACATGTTTTACACCGTTCGGGGTCTAAAGCACATTCTCTGCTTAAGTGCAGCTTTGTTCTAAATTACTACAAGCATGGTCATCCTTGAGGTGAGATCTGCTTCGAAGTCTAATGTCTCTGCATCAGCTGTGGTTGTGGTTGAGGGGTTGGCTTGGGGCCATACACGTGACAGCACTATTACATGACAATTATGTAGATCTTTATTTATTTATCATAACGCTACGTTTCTGGCTTGCCATTGGTCGAGTAAATACAAATGAAAGCTGACAGCAGCGACCAATAACAAATGACATTCGTGCTAGTCTGAGGAGCACAGGTTGATGAAGCAATATGATAGAACCAATGGCGTTTCCTGGTGTGGATGTGAAACTCAAAAATACAATTGCAGATGTGCTGCTCCATTTCTAAATGGATTAATTGCTGTTCTCTGCTGGGGTAAAAGCCAATGTTTTCTTGAACGAATTTGGTGTAAAATTGGGGGAAGAAGTCAAATATTTTCCAATGCCACTCATTCCTAAACAGAAATCCCACCCAACGCAATTTGTAAGAATGAGATAGAAATAAAAAATATTCAAGCAGTGTTAAGATTTGAAATTTTAGTTTCATTCACCTGTGTCTGGGAATAGATGACTACTCAGAAGGAGCACACCTCTTCGTGGTGAACCACCCATTTCAAAAGAGCCAGGTGGAAATTTTTGAGATTGATTTTGAATTCAACATGTTGATGCATCAAAAGACAATTAAAGATGAACTGCTGCACCAGTACGTACTCTGTTGTAATACCAATTGTACACTCAGTTTTAGTACACCACAAAGTACCTTTTAAAAGAATAGTCCATTGTGTGCCAGTGTATCTGGACAAATTCTAAGTTCCTCCTTTGATCTGCATGACACAGTATATCATTGGCATAACCATTCCTTCAAAGTGATTCAAGCAGTAGACCAATTCATAATTGAATTCTGGTTAAGTATGCAAACCAAATACAATAGATGTGAATGAAAAATCGATGTTTTTCATGTGGACAAGGCAACAATGCGACAATCATATCAAACGGTAATCATGATGAAACACACGGAATCTATGAGACGACACATTTATGGTAAAAGCTTGAGCACTACACTTCACTGAGCACTACAAAAGGAGTGAATTCAAACAAATACGAGTACAATGATCGCACAGTTTTACACCAAACAATACAAATCGGTTTCAATGATAAAAAATATCCCCTAGCTCACATATCAAGGAATGATCAGAAACAACTGTCGAAAAGAGTAGTCAATCAACCTGAGCTCTCCAATGGCAGGTGCTTCAGACCTTGGATTGTACAGCTGGCAAACATGTTCTAATGCCTCATATATGTCATCCGAATTGTTGACAGTTGCACCAAGATCCGTGAAGGCAGGAAAGACACCGGAATCGGATTCCAAGAATGGGAGCTTTCCTTTTCCTGTGAAGGAACCAGTGAGGTCTGCAGTCTGCACCAGGAAAGGAGTGCACAGTGGCTGCTTTCTCAGGTCGAGGCCCTCCGCAATTTTTTTTTTGAGGAATGGAATGCTTCTGCCTTGCATCACAAAGGAGGAAGCTGGGTAATGACATTTGATATCTTCTTAGCAGCAGTGGTGAAAACAGTGGTATCTGTTGAGTACAGATATCGATGTGGGATGCAACTCGCCTTTCTATTTTGACTGGTATGTTCAATTTCAGGCAGAAATGTCCCCGAGCTCACATATCAGGCTTGTCCAGCAATGAAGGGAATCAGACTTGTTATCAATACTTCGATACCATGCTATCACAACACGCCTCTCATTTTCCATCATCCTGACTGTAATTGTTTTCTTAGTCTTAACAAATGGATGTCAAGATCTCTACAACAATTGAGAGCCGTTGGCTTATCCAAGGCTTGTACCTCTGCCATTCCATCAGCAATTACCATTTTCATCGTAATGTGTGATGCCAGTGCTAGCGTATCCTGCCCATCCACTTCCATATCTTGTTTTTCATTATTCAGAGGCTTCTAAGATTCATCATATTTCTCTTGCCAGGAGAGTGCTGCATGTTTCCATCAGCTGAGAAAAAGGGAACATGGAATGATAGAGAACTCATACCTGGCAATGTTTCGCTTCAAATCTGTCTGGTTTCCAACGTGAAGCAATAAGCATCCAGGGAAACAATCATGTCTTCCATCAGTTCCATCACTACTGTTTCCTGCAATTTCACTTTCACAAGCTCAGACTTCATAAGCTTCGATGCATCTTGAAAGTTTTCAGTTGAACTTTCTTCATTGGAGCTTCACAAGTTTTATAGAGAATTTCCTTTTACATTTTCTTGTCTTCTATTTATTTCAGGGAAAGATTCCTTTCCGCATTGTTTTTTCTCTTTTATAGAATGGAAAACTTCTTGTTAGTTTATCGGGGAATCCACTAGATCCTGACGACTGCCTTCCTGGCCAACCAAATACTTGGAAAATTAGTTTTAAGGTGCCAACCTTTTGTTTTACTTTGCCCTCTGTAATACTTAAGGAAAAATAAACTATGTACTGCTGTTACTCCAACCACTGTAAACATAATCTATACTCTAAAATTGAATTTATATATTTCTTCATATATTTCTTTGTTATTTTATTCATTCATACATGCTGCAAAAACTAAAAACCACTGAACCAAATCCAACCAAATTTTGCATGTTGCCTTAGGGTACTCCAAGTATGATTTCTGTCTGGGTAGCATATCTGGGAGAGGGGGTTCAAAGTGAGGGGAAGACCCCAATTCTCTCGATGTAAATGTGTATCGTATAGCGCCACCGGGTGGTAGCTGGTATTACAAATCATCTTGCATAAAGAAAGTTTAAGCAACTTAATAATATGCATTACGTTGATGTTGAAATCTGAGTTGGAATAATTCTAAATTTCCAAAACATTTCATTTCACTCATTTTAAGTGGAGGTTAAAACCAAAGCAAACAAATACTGAGCTTCACAGTGAAGCGGAGGTGATGTTTTTTTTCTTTCTTGTCATATTCGAGGGCCGTACCAAAAATCATGAATATCAGTGGATTCCACATTTTTGTGCCGAATATAAAAGAACACAAGTTATTAGCAACACTTATCCATCTTTCCACTCCAATATAAACACTGGTGCATGCACACCACTGGTGTTCCCACAATCCATTGTAACAAAATGGCTGTCTATGACATTTCGCTTTGCCAACATACAGTGATTGAATTCCTCCTGAAGAAGAATAACTCAGCTGGAATTTTTTCTAGCTGATTGATTCAGGTGTACAGAGATGCCTGCATGGGCAGTAGCAGTGTCAGAAGGTGGGTGAAGCACTTCAAAGACGGAAGCCACGCTATGGTCAGCCGAGAAGCACCACGATTGAATGCAACGAGCAAAGGTTGATGCCCTCATTAGTGAGGACCGAAGGGTGATTGTTAGGGGGATTGCAGCGCAGCTTGGCAATGGACACCATGCTGTACAGCAGATGATAGCGGCCCAGGGATATTGCAAAGCTTGTTCCTGTTGGGTTCCCCGTTTGCTTACGGAGGAACACAAAACACACGAATGGATGTGTCATCACAGTGGGTTTAACCACATGCTGCTGAGGGCAATGACTTCCTGTTCCGTATTGTGACTGGTGATGAAAGCTGGTTCCACCATTTTGACCCAGAAACCGAGCAGCAAAGAATGGAATGGCATAAACTCCACATCTCCAAAAAAAGAAGGCAAAAGAGTACCCTCTGTCGGCAAAAATGAGTACCCTTATGGGAACCGTCTTCTGAAATTGAAGGGTGAGACATACTGGTTGAGGGATGCATACTAGTTGATTTCCTGCCAAAAGAGGAAACCAACAACACAGCTCACTGTGTTCAGATGCTCAAGCAACTGAAAAATGCAATTCAGGAAAAGCACTTGATGAAAGAAAGCCGTCATCTTTCAACATGACAACGCCAGACCTAGACCTCACACTGCGCATCTGACATTGGAGGAAATCTCAAAGAATGGAGGAACCCCCCTCCCATACAGCCGGACCTGGTCCCTGTGGACTACAATCTGTTTGAGCCCTCGGAAGATCACATGACAGGCCAGCACTATTAAAATGACGGGACACTCCAGATAGCCATGGGTAGATGGCTGCGACATCTTGGAACAACATCCAACATCTTGGAACGTCTTCCACAGTGGGATTTTTAAGCTTGTGCAGCACTGGCAGAAATACGTGGATCGTCCTGGAGATTTTGTAGAAAAGTAATGGGGTATGTCCAGTTACTATTGACAATATCAGTTTTTTTGCATGTACCATTATTTTACCGTACAAAAAAACGTGCTCACGACTTTCGGTGTGGCCCTCGTATAAGCAGCAAGGATGGCTAATGAAGATGGGTGGCAGGGTGGCCTAGGCCCTAGAGGTCTGCACCCTTGGCTCTCAGCTGTCTAGCTGAGGATATCGAATACTGTACTCACCAATAAATAATTCCCTGTGATTGGATGTGTGCACAAATGGGTACAACAGGTGGGAATAGTTGGAAAACTTTGACTACAACGGAGCCTATAATCAAGTTGTGGCTGGTTCCATTGTGGTTTAAAAAGCATGAAGCTACAATCATAAAATCAAAGTAGTTGTGCGCACACGTGTGCCTGTCTCTCATGTTTTTCAGATCAGTTAAGTCACCTTATGTTTGTTATGTAATTAAAACGAAATTACTCTGACTCAATCCCATTTTTCTTTCTCTTTTGAACAGTGTCAATGATGTGGTTGCAATCACACCAACCAGCTTTTATGGTACAAACGACCACTACAGTGATGGAACCATGTTGTTTGAAGTGTTGTTGCCTCTTAAATTGTCTGATGTGGTCTTCTACAACTCGACCACCACAGTAATCGTTAAGACAGGATTTGGATTTGCAAATGGAATCAGTCACCAGATGGAAAGTGAGTTACCACCACTCTCCAACCTCGATCACGTGCTTGTTCCTTTGTTTCCATCTGAAGCCCTTGCCTTGCGAGGCCATATGTTGCTATCCTCCTCACCCTTCCTTTATGATCCACACACTAAGCACCAATCCAATATCAGCTCGATCTTTGTTCTTATGTAACGTGTTGAAGGCCTGATTGGGTGCTGGCTACAACATTACTTGCAGAGCTATACCTATGCACAAACATAATACAATCATATTTCTATTGTTCCACTCAAACAGGTTAATTCATCAAGTTGTGTGTGCCGTCCCTCAGATGGATGATAAACTCATCTCATTTCTTGAAGAGTTGAACTTATAAAATGGGTGTCCAGATGTCTTTCCGTCCGTCAACTTTTTGCGATTCTTGCTACTCATCCCTTATCTCTCAGCTGATCGTTCTGAAACTTGACACGTGAATACAATACAGTAGCCCGCACAATCGCTCACATTTCAATTTTTTGATATCAGATCATGGGGGCTACCAGGGAGGTTAACCCCCCAACTTTGAATCCCTACTTGTCCCTTGTGTACCAATTAATTGCTCTAAAATCTGATGCAGTCCTACTCGATGGTTCGCAGGATCGACTGGTCTTAGATTTTCTGATTTCGTATTTTTCGAATTTGGGTCATCGGGGCTCCCGGGGAGGGGGGCTGAGGGGAGGTTACCCCCTGAAACTTCAGATCCCTACTCGTCCCTTATTTACCAACTGATTGCTCTGAAACCCGATACAGCCCTTCTACTGGATGGTCCACAGTATCGCTTGGTCTTCGATTTTTCGATTTAGGAACAGGGAGCTCCCAGAGGGTTACCGCAAATCAGCAGAGGCCTGAATTACCACGCCAAGAGATGAGTGTCAGTCCAATTTTTTGCCTATTTTTTTTTTAGTATATCCTATACAGCCCTTGGCTGCTGGTTGCATCATTGCTGGGAGCACAACAATGCTGCTGATGCAATGCCACCAGTTTCAATTTAGCTGGTACTCATTTTGCGAACCTCGGAAGGATGACAGGCTGAGTCAACCCACCTGGTGATATTTAATGGGACACGACCGGAGCTCAAACTCAAGACTCTAAGATCTTAAGCCAGCCACCTTAACTAAAAACCAAGACCAGGCTTAGCATGCCACATGACGATGATGATGATTGCTAATGTAGCCACAACAATGTTCTCAGCATTAACAATTGCGTAACACACAATGCTATTGGAGGCTCTTGAAGGCTCAAATGAACTAATTTGGCACAGACTGACACGGCACAATAATCTAAAACCATACAACTCTGTGGAACTCTTAAGACAACTTGTGGGTATGAAGTTTAACAAATGGGGTGTGGACAAATTAATTTAAATAGGAATATGAAAATACATGCAAAATAGGCCAAACTTCTTGTATCTTGAATTTCCTCACATTATGTGTTATGTTATGTTTTGTGTGGGTGAAGATATGTTTACGTGAGTGACATGAAGACTTCAGAGATACATGTTTTTCGAAAAAATGAGGATTTCACATTGGAGCCAGAAAGGGTAAGTTAATCCAAATTATGTTTGTGCTTAATAATTGAAGTTTTATACTTGCTGTTATGTCAAACTGTTTAATCAAAGAGATCAAATGTGTACGTGTGATAGATCAAACATCTCTCAATAATAAATATGTTGCTGATCGTGTGTTCCACAGAAACGAAATGATATAAACTCAAAAATTGCTGATGTCATTGGAACAATAAATTAGTCACTGGAAGCTTTTAAACCCTCACACATTTTGCCCATGTCAATATGAGTAATAACTCTAGTTTATTATCATAATTTGGTGTTTGGCAAAACTTTTGATGATGACTCCTGGTTTGCAAGCTCTACATGTACTTTGTTAATTTGTAGATCATTGCATTGAACACTCACCCTGACAACATTGAAGTTGATCGGACTACCGGAGACCTCTGGATTGGTTGTTCTCCAGAGTTATGGAAGCTCGTATTTGCAGTGGATGTGATCTCCTCAGAGGTAGGTAGCTACTATTGCTCAGGAATTTGGAACAATGATATGGAAAATAACAGCTGGGGGGGGGGAATGGAATAACAGATAGTGGAGGGCCACTATTCAAAATTATTTATATATCCTGATACAGGGCTGACCAATGTTCCCCATTTGAAATCTCTGATTGAAACACATTTTACATATTCCTGGAAATAAGAAAACCACCAATGAAGGATAACATGATATGCTTTGCCGTGTGTGGCCTGTGCTTCACCAGGATAGCAGTTTATGAATTCTGATCATTTAGAAAATGAGCGCAAGACTCAAAACTCATCAGCATGAAAGTATTATTTTTGCTTATCATTCTTTCTCTTACTTGTGAAAAATAATTGCGTGCAGGTCCTGCATATCGAAAATGCCTCGTCATTGGAACCGACAGTAACATCAGTCTATGCAAACAACGGTTCGGTGCTACAAGGAACCAGTTCAGCTGCAAGACATGGCCACCACTTGCTCTTGGGAACCATTATTCACCGCACAATGCTCTGCACTTTAGCAGAATGAGTTTTGTACATCTCATAAGCATTGGGTGATGGGAGCCAATTACACAAGTTACACAATTTTATGGAAATAATTGGTGATGGTGAGACGTTGAAAGACAATAAAAGGATATTTAAAATGATGGACTTTTGTAGGGTTAATGCTAACCTCTGTAACCAACTTGCTTGAGGCAGTTCCAGGACCAATGACATTCCATTGTAAAATTTTGTAAAATATACAGCTGTAAATCCATGCTGGGGGGTTCAAAGACATCAGGCTTTGGAAAAAAAAAAAAAATCCAAACCTAGAATGGCACTCAGTAGAGCAGATACCTCTGCCAGGCTGAACAGTTTCCATTTTGTATCCATCCCACTGATAGGCTGTATCTGGATTCAGACTTAAACCAAAATCGTATTGGTTTGTTCTCGTCACATACCTAACTCATCTACATAGCTTTGTCACAACTCATCTACATCTTTTTGAAATACTATGCTACATATAATTTTGGTCCCATCTGTCAATGGTGAAGAATCACATAAAAAATAAACCATTCTCATATCCGGATCCGCATATTCACCAAAGTCGAATCGATTTGTTCAACATGTCCATCAAGTTTCGTGCCAGAATCCATCCATAATTTTTTGAGATATCATGCTATATATCATTTTTGGCCATATCGCAATGGTGAAGAATCGCTTTCATAAATTATAATTTCTGGATCTTCACCAAAAAGTAATCATTTCGTCCTTGTCACACACCCAACCTCTCCAACAAATTTAGTCCGAATCCATCCACAAATTGAGATATTCTGTTCACAGATAAACAGACAGACTGGGGTGAAAACGTAACTTCCGTCCATCATCGGTGGCAGCAGTAACTATAAAATGCTTATACTATTGCAAAATGGTTGTTTTGGGGTTGTTGAAGCAAAAGTTTGCATTCTCCACAAATATGCACAAAGAAGGAATCTAAATGAAGTTTATTGTCAAAAGAATACTCAATGTTCCAAGTTGTATTCAACTGCACAAGGATATAAGTAACAATTATTTTTTAATTGGTACAAGACTGAAGTTAATTTCCTCATTACATGAGAAATTCTGATCAAAGTGCTACCTCCTATTTTCAGGAGGGTAACTATGTGCAAAAGCCCTTGAAGCTGAAAGTGATTTTTAAAATTAATTATTAAATTTCAGGAACAGGCTTGAAAATCTAATGCCACCTTCTACTTGACAGACAAACTACATTTAGTAGCAAAAATTACAGCATCCTCCTGTTACAAGTGTTTGCAAATTATACATTAATTAGGAAGGCAACTTCAGCACAAATGTAAGAAATAGTCTCGTATTTATGCATTGAAAAATAATAGTTATATTTGTGGATTGGAGGGAAAAATAATAAAGGTAATATTCCAGAGTTAAAACTGTAAGCTAGAAGAAGGTCCAGCTGATTAACCAAAAGCAAAGACTTCCCAGAATGCCAGGCAGAATGAGTAGGATGATGCGCAGTGGAACATGTTCCCACGAAGCCTCCAACTGAGCATGGAGATGCCGAACCTGGTTGGAAGAAGAAGAAAAATGAAGATAAGAGGTCATTGATAAAGGGGAATGTTTTATGTAGAGAAAGAAGTATGGAACACCATAATGTATAGGAGACACAGAATGGTCATGAAGGTTTCCAGGACCACAATGAATTTTTTTTTTTTTTGTGATGCGGAAAGTAATGTTGGTTCAAAAGCATCAATAGGTAGAGTACAAAAAAAACAATTGGTTATTTATTCTGTATATAGAGAAAACTTGATCAGGTATCAGTCACCACCTGGCGGAATGTGACATCTCGGCCACCAGAATTCTCAATTACATGGTCTGCAAGCAGCCGTTTCTCCTCGAGTGGGATCTGGGCAGCCAGGCGGCACTCTGCCTCTTCAGCTGAGAAGCCGTCTCTATGCATCAGCCGTTGTAGCTGCGTCTCTGGATCGCTGACAATGATGGGAGTGAAGTGTAGGAAGTGGGCAATAAGTAAAAACAAACCTGATAAGAATAGCCACAAGCCATTATACAAATTATAAAAACATGGCTTTTTGTATTCACTCGGGACATTTGTAACGTTGACATGAGTAAAGGCCAACACGTCAGACCAATCACTTACCATCAACACATAAGATGACATGATAAGTATTTTACTCAAATTTATTTCTAGACATACACAATCACAATCCATATCTCATGATTATATATATATATATATATACAGTAATACCCCGGCCTACGTCATTAATTGGTTCCATAAGCCGTGACGTAACTCGGTTTTTGACGTAAACCGGGCGTAATGTCTTAAAAATGCCTTAAAATGAAGACAAACACCGTAATTCGTAAAACTAGAGTAAATAACTGGAGGAGGCTGCGGCTTCGCCCTGAATCTTTGCCGCTCCCCGTTGGGAGTCCCTCCGTCGTTTTCTATCGGTCGGGTCTTCTCCTTGAACGGGGTGACCGGCACGGACATGTCGACCGTGAGCTGGCTTGTGTGCCGAGTGGCTCCGTGGCCCACTTCACCACGGCGTGCTTTACCCAACGTGTCCGAGTAGTTTCACCGGTGGTCGTGTCGTGTCTATGACGAACGAACGAGCTCAGGGTTCCGTGAACCCGGCCGCCCCGGGGATCGACGCTCGCCTCCGAGTCGTAGGCGTGCCCTGTCTTTCCTCGAGCGGCCTAAGCTGCTTGCTTCTTTATTTTTGGACGATACGATATACGCAGAAACGACGACGTACAGGCAGGCATTTGCAAATCCATGCACATGTGCACATGCACACGTCGATCGGTTCTTTACAAGGATATGCATCAAGAGTATCTACTTGGTATATCTACTACAAAAGTGCAGCCGCACAGCTCAGGGTTCCTGCACACTCCCCTCAACAAAGGATATGGGTCCATGGGTGGGGAGGAAAGACAAAGCAGAAGTTAGCGGGGGAAGGGCGCAAGGGTACACGTCAAAACAAGGTAATGCAACATGAGGGGCGCGGGGGAGTGAGCGGAGAAAGCTCGTCCCTAGCCGTTCGTCACCCCCCATGTCAACCTACACTACCCTTGCCCCTCCCCGTATTTACACTTTACAAATTCCGTCTCTACTGTCTTGTCTCTTCTATCCCCCTTTATGCCAAATTCGTTTCCAATCCCTCCCAAGAAGGAAGAGATGGAATAAACACAATGTCTCACCCACGTCATGATGCGTCTTTCATTCCAAATTATCTGCAAAACCTGTTGTGGAGTCCTGTCACCTTGGTGAGTGGATGTGGATGGTGCGAAGAGATTTCGTCCTAACTATCCTTCTAATTGACATTAACTCTTTAAACTACCCGGGGTCTTGCCCTGCCAATCAATTGGCCTCTTTACACTATGTGGTTCTAAAAACCAATTCCCATTGACCCACCCTGTGGTGCCCTACCAAATTTGGGGTCTCACTCCCCCCTTTTTTCTATCTGTGCCGTCGCACAATTTCGGGGCTGGGTCGTATGGCTCTACCAGCAGGTCCTACTTAGCTGCGCACCTCCGCCACTGAAGTCGCCACCCGAGCTTGCCTAGCTCCTTCAACTACCCTAACTCGGGGAAGGCCCTCCTGGCTCTCTCACCCCTCTGATACCCTCTCTGGCATTGGGCTATCCGGGTCCTCTCTTAGTATCCTCGGGCCCCACTGAACTCTACACTGAACACTACCTGGCTCCTAGAGCCTACCTGCGGCCTCACCTGGCCAACAGACTACCAGTGGCGGAGTGCCCATTTAACCATACTCACTAATTACGCCCACACGCCCAGGCATTCCACTCACTCATGCACCCCTCAAAGCAACAACTTGCTACTCCCTGCACCACAGATGTCAATTTCCAAACAATTTACCTACTCCCTCGACCTAACTTTAAAGTACCCTCCCCGGGTATTCGTGAAGGGGTCTATCCTCCCCCATCCACTCCTTCGCACCATGCACTCCACACCACTCAATCCACACTACTCACTCCACACACCATTTATTCCCACACACCAAGTATTCTCTCCATTTATCCACTTGCACCCCAAGCAAGTCAATCACTCAACACCATTACACATGTCCTCAATACACCACTCATACACTTTCTCCGGTCATCCCAGACCATTGCCTCATTTCACCAAGCCCAAGAGGCACCCACAATTACACACACACAGCATCATCTAACTAACTACTTCCCTCTAAGTCTAATACATGTGCTTTCACTGTCTTCCCTTATACGAAGCACTTCCCTCGTCATTAACATCCTTCTAATCTGACTACGTCCCCTCTACTACAAAATACCTGTATCAATGTCTCTACTTAAATCTCGTTCTCCTATTGTCATCCTTCTAAATCCCTAACAATGTCCTAGCCCGCCCTCGGCTAGTTCACACTGCCAAACCCCATAAATCTACTGCTCCTTTGCCCCAACGTGAGGGATGGTAGAGCTACCATCCCTCTACATCGGACACTATCTCCCACTATCACCCCCCTGTCCTCTCGCACTATGAGCCCCCGTCATTGGAGGTACTGGGTCCTGCCTATATATATATATACAAACGTATACTGTACGTCCGAGCCGGCATCGTCATGTTTCGCCATTGCCACGTTACGTTGGTTGTTTTACACAGTGAAGGAACCTTTCCACAGCAAAGGAATAATCACAAAAATACCAGCGAAAGGCAAAGCAAGCACGCGACCGCAGCACAGGACAAAATGCATGTGGCGTCGCCTTTGTTTTGAATGAGAACCAGCAGCTACGCGTACGTATACTGTACGTACATTAAAAAAAATATTTTTAATGTGCTTTTTATTGTATTTTAAATTGTTTTGATCGTTAAAACATCAACGTTAAAACAACGATCAACGATCATTAAAACATCCAATTGTTTAAATTGTTTAATTTTTTTCACGTCCGTAGGAGTGACGTACAGTCGCACATATTGACGTTCACTGAACTGAAATTTACTCTCGAAGAGTGGCGTAAAATCGGATTTGACGTAGGTCGAAATGGCGTAAAATGGGGTATGACTGTGTATATATA
This sequence comes from Myxine glutinosa, assembly GCF_964187855.1. Classification (NCBI taxonomy): domain Eukaryota; kingdom Metazoa; phylum Chordata; class Myxini; order Myxiniformes; family Myxinidae; genus Myxine; species Myxine glutinosa. Next base: position 51,464,562 of record NC_136266.1, on the reverse strand, counting down.
TATATATATATATTGTTACGGATCTCCGGCGTCGGCTCTCCCCTTATCGGGGGGGGGGGGGGGGGTTAATCCCCTTGTCTTTTTATCTGGCCGACCCGAGTCCTGGAAGTTATAACGTCCTTCCCGGCGTGGCGTTAGGTAGGGTTTGTTAGGCCTAGGGGTTCACTACTACCTAATTACTAATGCCGGCCGGAAACGAGGGAATAACTCCCGCTCGAACCACGGATATGATGGAAAATGCCGAGCGGATAGCAATCCGTGATCTGAGCTATTAACAAATGACTAAACCCGATTCTGAGCGGTTCCTAATTGTGCCACGTTTACCCAATGAGAGAAAAGACGAATGCGATCGGATAAAAGGAAAACCAGGAAGAACAAGTAATTTATACAAGTACAAGAAGGAGAAGAGGAAATTTGTACAAGAAGGAGAAGAGGAAACGAAAGAAATATACAAGATAGGAAGAAGCAGAACACAGGGCAGCCTTAGACAGTTATTTTTAATACCCAGGACAAGCATACACACTCACACAGGGATTGTAGATGGTGGATGGAAGGTCAGGCGATGGGGTCCAGGCTCCGGTCCAGCGGGTGAGACCCGGCAGGCAGCTCCGCGCGTAGTTGGAAGGCGAACGGGCATTTTATATAACGGGGGGGGGGGGGGGGGAGCTGGTACGCTGCATACGTAATATGTGCACTACACAAAGGCGCCAAACGCCCCCTCTCCAATGTACTCCTTTGATAAGGTCCTGCTTTCATCAGCGCCACTGCACGAGTCCTTTCAATGCAACGCGCGTTCTCCCATCAGTAAGTAAGTTCTCATCAAGCGCGCCGTATATCTCATAACTCGGTCCTTGCAATCACGACAGTCCTCCGCGCAGTCCTGTAAAAGGGCTTTGCGTTCGCTTTTATAACTCACCAAGCGATCACTCCGTGGGCCCCAAAGCCACGCTTGTCGGTGATGTCACTTCAGCCCTGGTTGGCTGGGCATCGCTTACCGGCCACGCCCTGATGGTGAGTTGATGTGGCCACACCTTCCTGGCGTTCCGCCCCCTTTCTCGGGCCTAACCTCGTGGCGTATGGCGGCGTTTGAGCGAGCTCCAGCTCAAGGCAGCGAAGGCTGCTAACAAAGGCGCGTAACAAATTGGGAGAGCCATCGGGCAGACTGGAGGGCGCGTAATGGCATCGCTTGGAGAGGGAGGCTGACAAAATGAACGGAATGGGCCTACTTCTTATTTGATTGATACAACGCAGATTCAACTATTGGAAACACGGCCTTACCTATACACATACTAATGAAATAACAAGTCCTATGGTGGCCTACATGTTGCTTGTGGCCTAACTATGAGGTGCAACCTTTAACCATTTAATAATGTCATATTTACAAGTGTGGGTTCTAAAACCGCAACAATATATATACAGACTTGGCATTTAATATGGAATATATATTTTTTCTTGACTTGGGTTTACTTTCTTAACTCAGTATATCAATCTGGTGAGTTTCTTTTAGACTTTGGTGATTTATTTGTTAAAAGAACCATGTCACTGATTGTCTGTCGCAGCAAGAAGTCAACAACAGGATATCACAGGTGGCGTGGCAAAATGTACGGACAGGTGCATTTGACGATTGGCTTCACAGTCGGGTATACAAGGGTTGTTGCGTTCTGTATTAGTGGAAAACAACTGCTGCACGTCTCCAAAAGTTATTGCCGCTTCCTCTGGAGATGGTCCGTCAACTCCACAATGCTGTTTGTCATGGAGTGGTGGCTTTACGAAATTACGGCATGAAAGAGCGTGCTATTGCTCGGCAGTATGGCATCACTCAAGGTCAGGTGTCAAAGATCCTGCAACGAAATGCTCAGAGGGGTGTCCCTACTCCAATACCGAGGCCAGGACATCCCCGCAGAACCACAAGGAGAGATGATCGCCAGCTGCACCGGTTAGTCCGCAATGGCCGTACCAAGTCATCAGCTAATCGGCTTAGGGCTGAGTGGCAGCAACTGACAAATGTGCCTGTATCCAGAAGGCGAGTCAACCAACGACTGGTTCAAGCAGGCTATCGTGCCAGACGTCCCCTGAGAAAGCCACGCCTGACCAGACAACACAGCCAGCGCCGATTGCAGTGGGCCAGAGAGCACCATCAATGGCAGCCAGGACACTCGAATCATGTGATCTTCAGTGACGAGTCTAGATTTCTGGTCTATCGTCAAGATGGCCACGTCCAAGTGTGCAGACAAGTGCATGAAGCCTACAACGAAGATTGTATAGTGCCAAGAGTCAAAGCTGGAGGTGGTGGTGTGACCGTTTGGGCTGCTTTTCATGCAGGGCGCAAAACTGACCTGGTTGTTCTGAATGGAAACCTGAACCAGTTCAAGTACAGGGCCATTCTGGAAGAAACATTGCTTCCATTTGCTCGTGCAGCCTTTCGAGGAAACTTTGTCTTTCAAGATGACAATGCACGGCCTCATCGTGCTCGCATGATCCAACACTTTCTTGCTGACCGTGGTGTAGAGCATATGGAGTGGCCTGCCATGTCCCCGGATATGAATCCGATAGAGAACTTGTGGGCAGAATTAACGCGTCAAATCGACCACTTGGACCAGCAGCCGACCTCTGTGCGTGAATTGCAGCAGGCTACTGTCACTGCATGGCAAGCGATTCCTGTCCAAACCTTGGCAAATCTCGTGAACAGCATGCCTCAACGTGTACGTGCTCTCCTGAATGCTCGTGGGGGTTACACGAAGTACTGAACTGTAATTTTACTGTCTGTAATCCCAGTCGTAATTTAACTTTTGTTTTTGTTGAAATTTTTTTTGGCTAATGTGCAAAATAAAGAGATACTTCTGGAAAACGTACAGAAGTTTAACACTACTGTCCATGAATTGAGTTCGATATCAGTTTACATCACTTTCAAGGATCAATTTATTTGTTTCGAAATGTCAAATGTGGTTTTTGTTTCTTTTAAAGGTCACATTAACAAAATCTGGAATAATTTCAACATAATTCCAATGAACTTTTGGTTCTAAGACATCTTGAAAAGTAAGTTCACTCCCACAAAAAAAATATTCCATATTAAATGCCAAGTCTGTATATATATATATATATATATATATATATATATTGTTACATTTGTGGGGGTAGATGGAGGAATCTCATAGTAAAGGTAGGGCTGTATAAGTATAGCATGGACCGTGGACGCGTAGGAGCCACCTCAATGTATTTATGTTGGGAAACTCGAGCTTAAGATTGTTTGTGTGTCTTCAGACAGGGGGTGAAGCTGTGTCAACTAGAAAGGGATCAAGGTTAATTTTCCCCCAGTATGCGATTGCCTCCTGTGGCTTTTCCGCTAACGTTTTACATTTACAAAGCTGGCCATGAAAACCCCCATTAAACAACATTTACAACCAGCACCAGCCCTATGAACATCGATCGGCAAGTAAGCCCTGCCCAATGGACCTAATAAGGTAAAAGGCCACGCCCCCAGAGTGGTACAAAGGACGTGGAAGAGAAGGCCATGAGGCCACGTCCCAAAGTTCATGATTGGCCAAGAGAGCCATGGAATAATATGGAAAGAGCTTTGCCATTGGTCGGTGTGACATCATGGAGAAGATTCGAGAGCTCAAGGGGAGAAGGCAGCTTGAACAAGACGCTGGCCATTTTGTTTTTGCTGGTGTGATATTTGCTCTTGTGCTTGGTGGATTTGTGGTGCTTTGGAGGAACGAAGCTTGGTGCCGCCAGTGTGCGGAAGCTGTTGCTGCCATTAAAGAGGAGCTGGAGGTCATGCTGTCCCTCACTGACAATGGAGGAAATAATTTTTGGGACTCGCCTCCTGCCCGTGGAGCCGAAAAACGTGCGGCACTTTTGGGCCGTCGCCATTTTGGAGCATTTCCCGCGCGAGCGGCACCGGGCCACTTTGTACTGCCGACCTCACCAAAAGCACAATTTTGGACGCAGAGCTAAATGCAGGCACTAAAAAAAGAACATTTTCTTTTCTTTTATATTTTCCCCTGTGTGTGTGTTGTGAATCTGAGTGGAGGATCCTCAAAGTAGGGAATTAGTTTCTACGATAACTTTTATTTTCATCTTGCATTTATTTTCATTAAATTATTTGTTGAATTTCCTTGTCGTGTTTACTTGTTTGTGGTTTCGGAATAAGCCCGTGTGTTTCGTCAGGTAAACGCTTCGCCTTCCTTCACTCCGTGCATGACAAAATAACCGCCATTTTCGGCTACTCGCCTCGGGAGCTCACCTCGGTTATCCGTCACCCAGCAGTTTTAATCGCTGGGGACAGGACAATATACATGCTGTAAGCAGAAATTATCCAGTCAATTTTGACAACATATTACCTTTCCATCCTTTCCATAATTCCATTCCATAATATCCATAATAATTTCCATTCCATAATTACCTTTCCATCAATTTACTTTACTGAGAAACCTCATCAGTCTTAACAGTTAGTGACTGTTATGCTGTCAAAGGAAAATCATAGCAAAGAAAAACAAATTAATTTACAAGCAAAACCTGGGACCCCTTTTCGAATGCTTCCACTTTATTTTCAGTCACATGTGAGGCGTACAAAATAACGCTCTGACAATGCCTCGTGTCAGTGGAAACACAAAGTTTCACGGAAGGTGTATAATCTCAGTGTCGTTAGTTTGTACACCTACCAGAAGTTAAAAAAAAATGTAACCACAAGTTATTCCATCAATTCTATTCAACAAATCATTTCCTTTTCCTCCATTTACTTCACTGAGAAAACTTAATTCTTTGGAAACAAACAAATTCTTCCACAAAGTACTAAAACCAGGGGTGTGTTCAGTTACCAAGCAGCTAGCTAGCGCTTGGCAAGCCAGCCATTCCCGATCAGCAGTTTTAAAGGGAGTGTTTATCGAGTGACCAAATTCTCCTATAAACAAAACTTCAGACTCCTTATAAATTCATACATGACAAATTGGAGGTGATGAAAAAAGGGTTGCTAGGAATCGAAAGCGAATTTCTATTTTATTTATTTATACGACGTCATCAGAAGTGAAGTGATACTGCACAGGGAATCTTGGAGGGTTGTGATGTGGCCGTTGGTGAGGGAAAGCTCATATCGTGTCACAGCTTTGCACATTGACCTAATACCCCAAATAAGTATTAGGATAAAAAATGAATGAAAATAAAGAAAAACTGAAAACTAAAATAGACGAAAATAATGCAAAACTAGAAACCAGAGCGATACCTTCCATATTGGCTTGAGGAAGCTCCGTCTATCATCCTGTGTCAATCCTTAGAAGTGCAATGGAAGGGAAACAATGCATTTTCAAAATTGATCGTACTTTCCATCCAATACGGTGTTGCGATACTAAAACGGGTCTGCGGGTTTTTAGAAACAAAACAGGTCAAACCCGTGAAATTCTGGTCACTTGCCATCAATGCTAATGCTTCATGCTTCCACTTTCTTTTCGTGTGTGTGTGTGTGTGTGTGTGTGTGTGTGTGTGTGTGTGTGTGTGTGTGTGTGTCGTTGGTTGTTTTCTCCAGATGCGGGTTTCAGAAGGTGGAACAGAGTCCTCCCAGTTCTCGAAGTATCCACCTCCGTTTCAGTAAGGGATGATGAGTAAGGGAATTTACTACTACAATTCAGCTTTTACTCGCTGCCGTAGAAGATTGACTACTATAATTCAGCTCAGCTTTTAATTGCGAAATGGGCCCAGCCCGGCTGAAGTGGGCCTCGACCGGCCTCGCCACCTAGCCTAAAACCTTCCCAGGGCCCGTCCCGACATTTTTTGTATTAGAGGTTTCCTGCTATCTTTCACCGTTCAGGAGATTAGCGCATGCAAACAAACAAACAAAAACTTTCTTATATATATATAGATAATAATGGTGCAAATTAATGCAAGTGCTACAAGCCATGGAAGTTCATACCAGTAAACCACAATGCTGCGCTTCACAATGCTCTTCAGTTTTTCATTCTCAAACAGCAATGGAACATCAAGAATGACATACCGATACCCTGTAAAAAAAAAAAAAAAAAAATTTCATTAGACTCGACACACTTTTAGACATCATTGCAACAATGTCAAATTAATTAGACTGTGGTAGATAAGTCACTCCTCTTGTTCATTTTGTCCCACGTACTAATATTTATTTGTCCATTTTCCTATTGTCTCTCCCTTTCAGGATATATACACGCGAGTGCAAACTTTCCAAAATAAATTTTTAACATGGTAAAGATAAAACTGGACTTAGGTTGATGCTGCAAGTAATATGATTAGATTAAAACTAACCTCAGATGCAATGCCAACGGAAGAACTGTATTGTGGGGCAGGTGAATTGTTAAAGTGGATGTTAAAAAGGGTAATTCATTTTGCAAAATGTTGACATAAAAAAGGTGCGAGGAGAGCTCGGCGGGTGAAGTACCAACCGAGAATGAAGGTGTGGAGGTTGAAAGAGGTGACAGTGAGGGAGGAATTAAAAGAGAGGCTGAGTATGGTAGAGGCTGATGTGGTTGAGCTTGAAAGTGGTTGGATGTCAATGAAAGATAGTCTGTTGGGAGCCGTTGGTGAGGTATGTGGATGGACAAAAGGACCACCGAGGCACTCGGAAACATTGTGGTGGGATGATGAAGTTCAAGGAGTGGCAGAAGGCGAAGGGTACAGGGGCAGAAGAGGCAGAGCATGAAAGTTATAAGGCAGCCAAGAAGGCTGCAAAGAAAGAGGTAGCAAAGGTGCAGGAGGCATATAGGAATATGTTCGGAGAACGCTTGGATTCAAAAGAGGGTCAGAGAGCGGTATTCAGGATTGCAAAGCAGATAGCGTAAGACAGGTGCGATGTGATGGGGGTGAGTTGCTTGAAGGATGAGGTGGGACAAACCGTTGTGGACCCAGATGGAATTAAAGGAAGATGGAAAAGATGTATGGAAATGCTGTTGAATGCAGATAATGAATGGGATGGCAACATCTTATTATAATTTACCAAATGTCCGTCCGTCCGTTCGAAGGTACCGCAAAAACAGCTCAACCGATCACAACGATATTTTGGGTGGGTATTCCTGGGACCCCTGGGATTAAAATAGGCTATATTGTTTTTCCAAGTTTTCCAATTTTCCCAAAGATGATGGAAAAATATTTACCGATATGAACAGTGATGTGGCTTTTGATGATATTCTACAAATACTGTTTATTATATGTACCCTGGTGTTGGCTTATCCCTTATCCTATCCCATTTATCCCTGGTGTTGGCTTAGCGGTTCGCGTGCCGGCTTAGGATCCAAGGATCCTGGGTTCGAATCCCGGTCGATCGCTGAATTAACGCCAGGGAGGTTGACTCAGCCTGTCATCCTTCCGAGGTCGGCAAATTGAGTACCAGCTTGCTGGGATGAATGATCCCGGTGTGTACCCTGGTTTAGAATAGGTACACCGTATCCCTGCGCATCATAAGAGGCGACCAAGGGTTGGCATCAGGAAGGGCATCCGGCCATAAAAACATTGCCTCAAACAGGGAACCATGATTGTCATGGGGCCCACAAGGCTAACCCCCGCTCTAGCGGGGAAAATGGCCTTAAAACGATCATTCATTCATTCATTCATATGTACCAGGAGAGAGTAGATCGACTCCTGACGAACTCTTCCTATATAAACGTGCGGCTCCGAAGTAACATGGCAGCGTGTGCAAAGCGACTGAGAAACAGGTGTAGCGGCCGCTTCCGTGTTACAGATTCGGCGCGCACTCTTCACACATAAACCTGCGACTGAGAAAGACGTGTAGCGGCCGCTTCCGTTTTGCAAAATTTAATCTTTTTTCAAAATGGGCGCCATGTACTGTTTAGATTTTGATGATTTGCGTGTGATATGATTTAACGGATGTTTATATGATTCGTTTAAAATAAAAAAGCCTTCAATTTCTGATATTTTGCCTTTTCATTTGGGCCTCCCAATTCAAGCCCCGCCCATAGGGCGGGTACCATTGCTAGTAGAGAGTAACCCAGTTTTAGGACCGGCAGAGAAGATAACTGAGAAGGAAGTTGAGGAAGCGATAAAAGCAATGAAGAGTAAAAAAGTGGGAGGGCCGACTGGAGTTGTGGGAGATATGTTGAAGGCAGCGGGAAGGTGGGGAGTGAAGAGAATGACAGAGATCTGTGATGTGGTGGTGAAAGAAGGCCGCATTCCAGTGGATTGGGAACTGAGTACCCTCGTCCCTCGATGCAAGTGGAAAGGTGAGCCTCTGGACTGTGGCTCATATAGAGCGATAAAGTTATTACAGCATGGAATGAAGGTATTGGAAAGGGTGTTGGAGAAGAGGATGAGGAACAAAGTGCAGTTTGGATTTATGCCAGGAAGAGGAATGACAGAAACGCTTTTTATTGTAAGGCAGTTGCAAGAGAAGTACATGTAGAAGAGGAAGAAGTTGTTTCTTGGGTTTGTTGATCTTGATAAAGCATTCAATAGGGTTCCAGGCAAAGTAGTGACATGGGCATTGAGGAAGTTAGGAGTGGAGGAAAGGTTGATCAGAGTAGTGATGGCAATGTACGAGAGAGAGCGCACAGCGGTAAGAACGAAGGACGGGAACAGTGGGGAGTTTGAGATGAAGGTGGGAGTGCATCAGGGGTCGGTATTAAGTCCACTACAATTTGTAGCTGTGATGGAGGTGCTGCCTCGGAACGTAATGGAGGGTTTACCAATTACCATGGGAGTTGTTGTATGCAGATGATCTAATGTTGATTGCGGAGAGTATGGATGGACTGAATGAGAAGAGGAACAAGTGGTGGAATGCAAATTGTATGGAGGCAAAAGGTGTGAAGGTGAATATCGGAAAAACGAAGGTGATGGCAAGTGATAAAGCATGCGCTGAGTTGGAAAGAACTGGGAAGTGGCCGTGTGCAGGAAGGGTGTCGGAGTGAACTCCATTCAATGTACAATGTGCGCTGAGTGGGTTCATCGAAAATGTCGTGGTCTGAGAGGGTCATTAACCAGTGTGGCAGCTACATTCAAGTGTAAGGTGTGCACAGAGGGAGCTGCAGATGGAGGAAATATTGAGTTAGATCTTGGTTGGAGGCAGCGTGAAGCTGGAAGGAATGAAAACATTTTGCTACCTAGGAGACTTGCTGAATGGAGAAGGTGGATCAGACTCGGCAACGGTTGCTGGAGTGAGATGTGCATGGAAGAAGTTTCGGGAACTGAGTGGCATGCTGACGAGGAGGGGAGTGTCGTTGAAGCTGAAGGGAAAGGTGTATGCTGCATGTGCGAGAAGTGTTATGATTTATGGGAGTGAGACGTGGGTGATGAACGTAGAGCAGCAATGAAGGCTGGAAAGGGTGGAAATGCGGTGGATGTGTGGAGTATCGTTGAGAGAGAGGAAGGCATCTACTTTCCTGAGGACCAAATCACAAAATATCATTGCATGGCAAAAGGTTGCGATGATGAATTGCGAAAGATGATGGGAATAGAGCCTGTGATGGATGCTGTGAAGAGAAACAGGTTGAGATGGTTTGGTCATTTGTTGAGGAAGGATGAAAGTGACTGGTTGAGAAGAGTGATGGAAATGAATGTAGAAGGAAGTAGAGGACGGGGAAAACCGAGAAAGACTTGGCTAAAGGTGGTGGAAGAAGAAATGTGGGCATGGGGGTTAACAAGGGGAGACGTAGAAAATAGGGCAAATGGAGAAGATTATCATGGGGCCCGCAAGGCTAACCCCCACTCCAGCAGGGAAAATGGCCTTAAAATGCCTGTTGTTGTTGTTTCACATCATCGTTGGGCTTTTCACATTTGTCAACAATAGAACAACAAAGTGTCTCACCCTTTGACATAATCACCGAATGATGTCCCCAGTTGGATCAACAAAGGGCTTCTCACCCCTAAAAAGGAACCCCAGGATGAGTTTCACCATTTCTCGCCGCACAGCTGGGTGAGTTATGGCTTCCAGCTCTCGTCGTTTCGTTGGATTAGAGAACACAATTTGTCCAAGCTTAGAACGGTCTAGCTCCCCATCTTCTGCAAGCACCTCGTGCCCAAAACGCTGCACAATCCTCCGCAATGCCGGCTGCCCCCGATGCACCACTGCAGGAAAGATGGAGCATAGATGTGAAGATTTCTGCTTACTTTCCCAAGGACCAAATCACAAAATATCATTGCATGGCAAAAGGTTGCGATCTTCATTATTATCAAGCATTTTATGGCCAGAACCTTTGCAATGAACCCTCTCAATGAACACAGCCTAAAATACAATATCCTTATGGAACATATTGTCCGATGACTACCCTGTGTGGTGAACACCGCAGGGTGACACGGAGGACCAAACGAGCTTAACACTCCGAGGCGTTCAGTCAAAATATAGCAGAGAATACGCGTGGGGGAGGGGGGGGGGGTGGGGGGGAAGCGAAGAGCTTATCTCCACGAGTCCACCCGACGTCCTCGACCTTGCAATAAATCAACTCACACGACACGGAATTTAAACTGTACAAAAATACCAGTTTATTAATGAAATTCTCGGTAATAAAATAAAACACGGTCAAATAATACTACATTCCTAAATTGGAGCATCCCCACACAGACTCGTAAACAGACAAAAGATAAAAGAATTGGAAAATAAATGTGTGTTCTTTGTGTGGCACTTAGCTCAAATTGGCTGGGGTGTCTCGTCAGGAATCGTCAGGATTGTCTGAGGCCTTGGCGTCTTTGCGCTTCGTGCCAACGAGCTTGGCTTGCAGCTCGCTCTTTCAGCCGTGCTTGTCCTCACGATCTCTGCATAGAAACCACAGCTTTCTGTCTGCAGTTCCCCTCCTCACGACCACTAGCAAGATGTCGGAACACGACCATTCACGATGAAGCTTCCTTGCGCAAGAGCAATAGCGACCGTTCACCAACAAAGTCCGGACCCAAGAGATAAGAGAAAATGTCAGCACATGGCCGTTCACCACCAGTTCCAAAACTAGAAGAACCAAGAGGACATCGATGCTGAGAGAGATAAAATGTCGATGCCGAGAGGGCTAAAAATGCGACCGTTCTCTATCAGATCCAGAATCAGAAGCAGCGAGAAGGGATAATGTCCGCTGTTCCAAGTCTTTTGTACGCATGGCTCTGACATCATCCGTGCCTGCTTCACCAATCCCGTAGTCCCATCTTACCAGTCCTTGTGTCAATCAAATCCCTGACCAATCACTGCTCTTCTAGGCGTGGCCTCACAAACCTGCCTGGCCTCTGCGCTCACCAAGTCGATGTTGTCAGCGATAGTGCTTGATGCCTGGTTTCCAGTTGGTTTTTAATTAGTGTGGTTAATGGCCGACTTACTAGGTGTCTAGTGCAGTGTCATAAGGAACATAGGAAAATATTACAGAGGCAATTACATAGAAGGGATTAATTAACCATAATCCCTCGCTAACCAACCCCCGTTTTAGCAGGGAAAAATGGCCTCAAAAACGATCATTCATTCATTCAATTAACAAGCCCCACCCCTCTGATGGAGACGAAGATACAAGCTTACCGGACATCCGGTCTACACAAATTCCCTACTTATAATACACCTAGAATTATTCTTCTTCATGACAATTGGAGCACACTACCAATGCAATCGACCTGGACCAAGGTATCCCAACACCCCCCCCCCCCCCCCCCACAAACGTAACAATATTGTTGCAGTTTTAGGAAACTGCTCAGAGGCAATGGCAACCACCATACAGGTCCTTAGTGTAGTTATTTCCGAAGTGCAAGATTAGAATAGCTCCTCTCCTTGTGTCGTGATTAGCCTGGTGTTGGCTTAGCGGTTAGGGTGCGGCTTGGGATACTAGTATCCTGGGTTTGAATCCTGGTCGATTGCTGAATTAATGCCAGGGGGGTTGACTCAGCCTGTCATCCTTCCGAGGTCGACAAAATTGAGTATCAGTTCACTGGTAATTCCCTGTGTGTTGCAAGAGGCGACTAACAGGGTTGGTAGCAGGAAGGGCATCCGGCTGTAAAACATTGCTTCAAAAAGGGGACCACGGTGCCCGAAAAAGGCCAACCCCTGCTCTGCAGAGAAAAATGGCCTCTAAAGGTGGTTCTTCTTTTTCTTCTCTCCTTGTGTCATGGGTTAGTTTCATAAAATGAGTTGATGAAGGGTAGAGAGGCTTTTTCACCTGTTTTTCCTAGGGGGTAATTGTTTCATGTGTGCAGCACTCCTCATGCCGTATGTTTGGAGGATTGTCCATGTTGCGCAGCATGTGTCGTGAGTGTACTCGTCATTGTGCCAAATTTCATTTAAAATGACGCGCTAAAACCAAACTGTCACCCACTCTATTTCACTCAGATCTTTCCTTTATTCCTGACACGTAAGTAAATCCAAATAACCGGTATTAATACAGATTTTTAGTTACACTTTCTTTTCCTACGCACACGTTAAAGGCCATTGCATTAAGTCATTATAAACGCCGTTCAACGCTTTCCGACACGGAAAGTCTGACGACCCACTCACCAAAAACCTCGCCTCGACTACAGCACACACCAAGAGTTCAAGCACCGTCACCCAGGGGGGATGGTTCTTGAACTCTTGGTGTGTGCTGCTGCTTGGTTGTTTGGAGTAATTGTTATGATGTACAGTTCTGGATTGAATATACTGCCCCGAGAAGAAACCAGTCTCCTGGTCCTTTGGTTCATCTATTTGGACATCACTCCCACGATCATAAATCGGGTGTTATAGTAATTTGCATAACGTAACGCAAGCGCTTGATTACCATGCGTTCTGAGTGCCTATTGGGAAACATTTAATACATGGTGTGTATCCTGTAAACACAAATAATTGACTCGCACATGAAGATGAAGTTAAATGGTGCCACCACTCGGTATCGGCCAATAAATTGGGATGAATACTTATTTAGTGTGAAGACATTTCAGCTTTTCATTTTTAATTATTTTGTAAAAAAAATTCTGAAAAAAACCCCACTTTGACATTATGGGGTATTATGTGTAGTTGAGTGACAAAAAAAAAAAAATCTCAATTTAATCAATTTTATAGGGTGTTGCAAAATAAATGATACTTTTTCCCCCCAGATTGTATTGACCACATGAATGAATATGAATGAATGATCGTTTTAAGGCCATTTTCCCCGCTGGAGCAGGGCTTAGCCTTGCGGGCCCCATGACAATCATGGTTCCCTGTTTGAGGCAATGTTTTTATGGCTGGATGCCCTTCCTGGCGCCAACCCTTAGTCACCTCTTACGATGCACAGGGATACGGTGTACCTATTCTAAACCGGGTTACACACCGGGATCATTCATCCCAGCAAGCAGGTACTCAATTTGCCGACCTCGGAAGGATGACAGGCTGAGTCAACCCCCCTGGTGTTAATTTAGCGATCGACCGGGATTCGAACCCAGGATCCTAAGATCCCAAGCCGGCACCTAACCGCTAAGCCAACACCAAGCTATTGTATTGACCACATGTGCAAAATAAATGATACTTTTTTTCCCCCCAGATTGTATTAACCACATGTTGCAAAATAAATGATTACTTTTTCCCCCCAGATTGTATTGACCACCTGTTGCAAAATAAATACTTTTTCCCCCCAGATTGTATTAACCACATGTTGCAAAATAAATGATACTTTTTCCCCCCAGATTGTATTGACCACATGTTGCAAAATAAATGATACTTTTTCCCCCCAAATTGTATTGATCACTTGTTGCAAAATAAATGATACTTCCCCCCCCCCCCCAGATTGTATTGACCACATGTCCGAGATTTTTTAATTCAAATTTTGCGTGCGTCATCATGACGCACGTTGCCTGCATGTTGTCTCCGTCATATTTGCGACTACTGTTCGTGTCTTTGCTGAAATCTTTTAAAAGTCGACTTCAAATGGTTTCTGAAGGTAATGGTGGACATATTGACGCATATTAAACGTGAGTTTTTAATTTTTGAATGAAATAAAGCCTTTGGTTGGATTTTCATCCGATTGAAACTTCATTTCATCTTTGGGGAAAAAAGTATCATTTATTTTGCAACACCCCTTAAATTCAGACTGCAACACAACACAATGTGAAAAAGTCAAGGGAAAACTTTCTGAAGGGACTGGATGGTAGGTATAGCGACATGTGGTGAGGCTCCGCTCTCCCCACTCCCCCCACCTTTCTCCCTCCCCTCACTCTCTCTTTCCCCCACCTCTCCCACTCACCTCCTCACCTCCTCGGAACACCCCACCCTTCCGGAGTGTACAGTATAGTGACAAGTGGTGAGGCTTCGCTCTCCGCACTCCCCCCCTCCTTCCTTCCTCCCCTCTCTCTTTCCCCTTCAGAATTTCCCCCTCCCCTCTCTCTCCCCCCATCCCTTTTCCTTCCCTTCTTCCCTCCCACTCTCCTGTCTCTCTCATCTCTCTCATCTCTTCCCCTCCTCTCCTCTCTCTCCCCCCCACCCCCTTCATATTCCCACCACAAAGTGACTCCGTGTTACCTGGCTACGCCGGGTACCTCTGCTAGTATCTACCATATAAAATACAATTCCAGTTTGTGCGTTTGTACAGAGATCTGTCTGTCCCCCTTCAGAAGTGTAGGTTTCAAAGACCAATCTTTTAACACCGATGTGTCTTCACTACGGTCTGTTTTTGAGGATAAAACAAACTCTAAAAACATTTTCCATAAAAGAGTAATTATGTCTCTTCTATTTGAATTGTAGAGAGTGGCTTGCAAACCAAGCCTCAAGGGTGGTGTACAGAAGCTTTTTTCTTAAGTAACAATAAATAGAAGGCACAGGGTGGTGAAATTCGCTGCACGTGATGTGCAATACACGCAGAGTAAAACAAGTGTTCATTTACATCTGTATAACAAAAAAAACAAAAAAAAACACCTTTAGAGGCCATTTTTCCCCACAAAGCGGGGGTTGGCCTTTTTCGGGCACCGTGGTTGTTGTTTTTGTTGGTCCCCTTTTTGAAGCAATGTTTTACGGCCGGATGCCCTTCCTGCCGCCAACCCTGTTTGTCGCCTTTTACGACACACAGGAAATTACCAGTGAACTGGTACTCAATTAGCCGACCTCGGAAGGATGACAGGCTGAGTCAACCCCCCTGGCGTTAATTCAGCGATCGACCGGGATTCGAACCCAGGATCCTAGGATCCTAAGCTGGCACCCTAGCCGCTAAGCCAACACCAGGCTGTATGATGTCTAATAAATAAAGAAGGTATATAGAAATATAACTAAAGCACACCTGACTTTGGCACACTCACGAGGCTGCACCATCGAATAAGCTGTTCCAACCCGTCATATTCGATGAGCGTTTTACTAGTTTAATATCTATATTATAATCTTCGTCGGTGATTCTGTCTGTTTGTCTGTCTGTCTGTCTGTCTGTCGGTCTGTCGGTCTGTCGGTCTGTCGGTGCGGCGAAGTGGCTACACCCGGTCTGGGAGGGGTTTCAAAAACAAATATCTACCATTTTGTTTCCTCGCATAGCTTTGAGGCCTCTTTTGTTAGGCCCGTGGTGTCTTGCTCTATCTCACAGTTTTATTTCAACTCTAATTCGATATCTCATTTCATTTTTCACAGTCGCTAACATGGTTTTAGACTCGGTTGAAAAAAAAAACGGGAGTAAAATTCGATGAAAGTTTCCATTTGTAGAACGAAATGCATTTTCAAAGGCCTATAACATAAAGGCCATTGACACTCTCTCACACCTTTATCTCCACTCTAAATCACCATCTGATTTCATTTTTATCGATGGTTTTAGACTCGGTTTCAGCAATAATTGAGAAAATTCACTCGCACACGGGAAAATGCGGAGATATATTAAAAATTCACTTTTTATTTTCTGTTAAGATATACTACTTTTCCGTTTGATGACAGTCACAAAAAAGTCAACAATGTGGGGAGAGGGGCAGAGCTTCGTTCGAAATTGCCGACAGATATTTATTCGTTCGAATTTCATTCATCTAAAGATAATCCTGTTTAAACACTCCATTCATTCCATCAATGTTTTTTTCTTTTCTTTTTTCCACACGAGTTTTCAAGGCTGAATCAAGGCTGAATCATGTTCACATCCAGGATTAATAAACAAACTCCATTTCACGTGTGCATGGACATGTAATTCACATGTGTAAAATAAATAAATAAACACAGACGGGAGATTGCCAAGAGATATTTTTTCGTTCTTATTTTAGAAGTAATGTGCATGTCCACTTTAAAGAAGTTTATTTGAAATCTTTAATTTTAAAAATGTCATTTTGTATGCTGTAACGAAAAGAGTAACATTGGTTTTCCTGGGACAGAAAGGTGTTATGTGATGTTCTTATACACGGCCGACTCCTCCCCCCAAACCCTCCCTCCGTATGTGTGTGACCCACTTGCCCCCGTGTGTGACCCACTCGCCCCCGTGTGTGTGTGACCCACTCCCCCCCCCCCCTTATGTGTCCATGTGTGTTTGTGACCCACTCCCCTCCCCTCCCCCCAATGCGTGTGTGTGACCCACTCCCCCCCCCCCTCTGTGTGTGTGTGTGTGTGTGTGTGTGTGACCCACTCCCCTCCCCCCCCCTATGTGTCCATGTGTGTTTGTGACCCACTCCCCCCTACCCCCCCCGTGTGTGTGACCCACTCCCCCCATGCCCCCCCCCAAGTGTGTGACCCACACCCCTCCCACCCCCCATATGTGTGTGACCCACTTGCCCCCGTGTGTGTGTGTGTGTGTGACCCACACCCCCCATATGTGTGTGACCCACTTGCCCCCGTGTGTGACCCACTCCCCTCCTCTCCGTGTGTGTGTGACCCACTCCCTCCCCCCCCCTCCTCCGTGTGTGTGACCCACTCGCCCCCCCCCCCGTGTGTGTGTGTGTGTGTGTGTGTGTGTGTGCGACCCACTCCCCCCCCCCCCTTATGTGTCGATGTGTGTTTGTGACCCACTCCTCCCTCCCACGTGTGTGTCACCCACTCCCCTCCCCTCCGTGTGTGTGACACACTTCCTCCCCCCGCCCCCCCTCTCCGTGTGTGTGACTCACTCGCCCACCCCCCCCCCCCCCCCCGTTTGTGTGTGTGTGTGTGTGTGTGTGACCCACTCACCCCCCCATGTGTCCGTGTGTTTGTGACCCACTCCTCCCTCCCCCGTGTGTGTGTGTGTGATCCACTCCCCCATCTCCACCACACTAGAGTCCCTTTATATACAGAGTTGCGACATAGAGGGTCCGGAAAAATCTAGTCACATGATTGCGTGGAGCCATTTTGAGTCCATCGCGGACAGGATCAGGATCGGACGCATATCGGTCAGCGTTTTAACGTTCCCGCTGTACGCAGCGTTCTCATTCGTGTTTTACATCGATTTTACGACAAAATGACAGGTTGTAGCGCCTGTGGGTGCACAAATAGAACGGAGAAGGGATTCAAGATGTATAGATTTCCATCAGATGCTAAAAGACGGAAAATCTGGGAGAACAGAGTCAGTCGTGTTGGATGGAAAGTAACTTCTTCGTCAGTTCTCTGCCAGGTCAGTGTGATGGTAGTAATGGTCCCATATGCGTATATTTGTGTGCTGCGAGTGAGACTGGCCTTTGCTTTGGCTTTACAGGCTTGTTATCCATTGCTCGTGGATTAATTAGCACTTGAAGGGGAAGGTGTAGTGGTTACCTTATTCACATGTCGCGGTTATCTTATTCACATGTCACGGTTAACTTATCCGCATGTGATGGTTACCAATACGATATGTTTGGTCTAACCCACGCACACGGGCATTTTGGCAAATTAAATAAATGTACTGTATGAATATCTCGCAAAGGAGCTCTTTATGAATGACGAGAATTTGAGCATGTATCGTTGTATACTCTGTTTTGAGGTACATTAATCAAAACTTACAAATTGTTGTTTATATACATGTACCAATGCCCTCTGCTAAAGGCACTTTCCTGCCTGTGGTAGTTAGTACTCCAACAAGTGAATGACATGCTTTGTTTTTAACAAAATTATGTAATTTGCTATAAAAGTGGAAGGTTACAGGTTCACGGTTTGAGTATTAATCGTAAATGAGTTCAAAGCCTTTCACAATGGTCTCTGAGACCTTCGTAAAACAAATAATAAAATAAGTTTTTTTTTTGTACTTTCACATGGAAGATAGGATTATTGTCATTTAAAATTTTCAATGATGCTTCAGAAAGAATTTGCTAGAAACCAATTCATGCCAGTGATACAGTTGTATGCCACAACTGAGAAAGGGGGGGGGGGGGGCATGCATTGAATGTATGTATTTGTCTCTGTTGATTTGAATGTGTGAGGACATTAACTTGTGTTTGTGTGTGTGACTTTCAATTTATAATTTGTATGTGTGTGCATTAGCACATGCGTGTATGTGTGTGATTGTAAATATGTAATTTGTATATGTATTAGAGATTGTGTGTGTGAGTGAGTGAGTGAGTGAGTGAGAGAGAGAGAGGGGGGGGGGGGAGGGGGAGGGGCGGGGTAGGGGGGCTAATCTATTTTTGGTGGGATTAATATATGATCGGCAACATGCAGCAAAGTTTAGATTAATAATTTAAATATGAAAATTAAACAAACACAAATATATACCCAGTACCCACACACGATAAACAAGGTCAAACAACTGCAGAAATACAAAGATAACTCTTAACATTGTATTGTACATGTATAAGCAGGGAGGTGAGAGTTCGAGTCTCGCTCTCGCCTCCCTGAAATTAAAATGAGGCTGAAATAAGCAGCACGTGTACCTGTCTAGTTCATTCCTTCTTTGTCATGGTTCTAAATGTCTGTGACTGTTAAATCACAACCAGCTCTGTGATTTTCTTCTTTATCATATGGCTCTTAGTTGTCATAAATCTTCTATTTTGTCATCTTCACATAATTTGTTCATTATCAACATGGAAAAGACCATTCCCATCTCTCATACATAGAGAACATAATGGAATACACGGTTCAATGTACTAGCGCCATACGGTGGCTCCGCACTGAATGGACTCAAAATGGCGTCAAATCGTTAGTTGTCGCTACTCTCTCTATAAAGGGACTCTACCCCACACCCCCCCCCTCCCCCACCCCCCCCCTCCCCCACACCCCCCCCTCCTCCACACCCCCTGTCCCCCACACCCCCACCCTCCCACTCCCCCATGGGTGATCCACTCCCCGGTGCAGTGTGCGTGATGTGGGAGGGAGAGGATTTGAGCTCTTGAAGTCATGTTTTACATGAGATGTAATGACACATTTCAAACTGTATTTCCCATGTGCACGCACATGCATTCACATGTTATCAGAAGTAAATACATTGTGTGGATTACATTATTTGTGCATCTGATAAGTTGGCAGTAGGCCTAACCATTTTGTGAAACTGAATGTGAATGTGCAGGTGCCACATCTAACTCAATATGTCGAAATGTCACACACGTCCATGCCCGTGGGATTCCTATGGGTGACCCCACGGGTGATATATATGTTTCGTGAACTCTAATCCCATTAATTATTACAATGGAAGGTATCTCACCTTGTCGGGCGATATTGTCCGCATCGATGATTACGCATCCCAGATCACGGAACATAAAAGCGACTGCAGTTTTCCCTGAAGCGATTCCTCCCGTCAACCCGACGAGAAACATTTCACTTCCCTCACGGCGAAAAACAGGATCACTCCATGAGTCGTTCAATAAATCCTTCAAATGCAAGTGATTCATTCCTGCGACCATGAAACGCGTTGAGAGATCGTGTGCAAATGGTAACTCAATGCTGAAGATGGAAACAAGGAAGCATTTTTTCCCATTTACATAAGTAATAAAATACAATTATTTCTTCCACATAATTATAACTATAAGCGCTGCGTCAAAGAACGCATGAAGCACACCCACATACATCGACTGCTTCCGAACTGTACATAAAACAGCGATTCGCAATTTTAAAGCTGTGTTGTAATCCCCAACGGTGTAATACGTATCAGGAGCAGGATTATTTTTCCGTGCACTGGAAAATCGCCGATTATGAAATTCTTGTATAATTGACTATTTTACTTGGATTTATTTATTATCCACCTTTGATACCGATGCTTCTGTGTGACAAAAGGATATTTAAAAAAAATACATGTAATCAGGAAAATGCTTCGTCTTTTTGTGTGAACTATTGTCTTGGCGTCTAAGTCTAATGCGATTTGCATTTGCAGTTTCTTGCGTACGTATTATTTTTTGAGGATGGCGGCTGGCGGGAGGGGTTTAAAAAGAGCATGAACGGTAAAAGTAAAAAGAGTTGATGTTATCTTCTAACGACACTGACCATTTTCATTACATGATGAGCATGTTGGCCCGACATATATCGTGATAGGGAGAGTTAGGTGGTAGCGTAAACCTGCAATCGGTATGCCTTGAGATGAGACCGTCCGGGTAAAGCTATTTCGCGCGCTATGAACCGAGTCCTCTCACGCTATTCACCCAACCCTGGTTCTTCATGTTCCACGACCGACGATGATACACGTACCGAGGATCCGGGAGGGTCTCCTGATCCCGACGACTGTTGGTTCAAGATCCTGGACCTGGATGTTCGTAGCCTGCTTCATGGTCAAGGGGACAAGACTGATCCAGACTCAGAGGCGATTACGTGTGGTGGGTACGTGTGGTGGGTGACAAGACCGCCGGTCTGATTTCGTAGATCGAGGTCGATGATGTGATGCTCGCGCATCTCAGTTTTGAGGATGCAAATGGCGTCGTTATCGGATCAGACTATAAGGCAAGATAAAAAAAATGAGTTGGTGATCGTCCTTTTTTCTCAAAAGTTCGGGTCGGGAGGGAGGTTTTTATTTTTATTTTTTATTTTTTTTTCCTACTTTCCATTGAGTTTTGTTGACATGGAAAAATATGAAATAAAGACTCCTTTCTCCTCAAAATGATTTAATTTCTTCATTCATCTCACAGACTTACAGACATTGCCCAAATCTCTATGAAACACAGTGTTTGTGTGATTTTGGATGATGTTGAATGTCCTAGCTGAGCTTGGTAGTGAAAGGGCAAGACACCTGTACATGTATATACACCATGACATCGGAAAAACAGATAAACACCATGCCCTTGGCACCTTGGCACCCAAGTACAAAAAGCATCATCACGGGCAGCATTCATGAGGACACTAAAAACAGTTGGTCGACTATCGGGTTCCATCCTGTGATCCGTGGCCGTGTCTGCAGCCAACACAAATTTGAGAAATGAGCCAAGAGTCTTTGTCACATCAGAAACTTTGCAAGCTGGTGAAACCTTCGTCATGTCAGTTTTACTGGGGCCGGCGAATACTTTGACAAAAGTACCGCGTGTATCGTCAGGCAATGGCTCCCTATCCCCATCATACTTGCCGTCTGAGAACTCTGCATAGAAGTCCGAGATTGTAACATCCAACTCGATATTGCACGCAAACCAGTCCTTCACCGTCTTGGAAGAGCCCTCACGGGCTATTGATGCGATCACAATAGGCATTTCAAGCCGATTCTATCACGAATCGATACAGATTTCAGCGGGAAAAATCTCACACAATAGCCGCCATGAATGGCTAACGTAAAATGGGTGAAGTTGCCTGAGGCACTTGCGACGCTCTGCGCAGCACGCACTGCGCATGCGGTGCAGAACGGCGCCAAATTTGACTGAAAAGATCGTTTTTGAATGATTTTTTTCAAAATAAAAAATAAAAAAAGTTTCGGGTCGGGTGTGTTTCGTAGGGTCGGGCGGGGACGATCACCAACTCATTTTTTTTATCTTGCCTAACTATAAGACGACTTTTGTGGTGTTGCATCATCATCGGTGGTGCATCATGGAGTACAGATATGGATACACCATTTTGGTTTTTCTAACAAAACAAAGGCTCCAAGTACAAGTAGGTGAAAATGGGAGATCCCCAAGAATCATTTGTGGAACCTAAAGATTGCACATGTTCTTTACACAAGCACCCCTGGTTACATTACCCCCCATTACATTGTTCATTAAAAAAAAAAAAAGCAGCTAAATTAAAGTACCAGTACCACCTAGGTACCCATGCCAGCTTGAAAGCACCAGTGCAACCGAAGTACTGGTGAAAGTACCAGTACCCGCTTCAAAGTACCAGTACCACCTAAGTACCACAACAGCTTGAACGTACCCGCACCAGCTTGAAAGAGCCAGTACCACCTAAGTACCGTACCAGCTTAAAAGTATCAGTATCAGTACCACCTAAGTACCCACACCACCCTTGAAAGTACCAGTGCCACCTAAGTACCCACACCAGCTTGAAAGTACCATACCAGATTGAAAGTACCAGTACCACCGAAGTACCGATACCAGCTTGAAAGTACCAGTACCACCTAAGTACCAGCACCAGCTTGAAAGTACCAGTACCACCTAAGTACCCGCACCAGCTTGAAAGTACCAGTACCACCTAAGTACCATACCAGATTGAAAGTACTAGTACCACCTAAGTATCCGTACCAGCTTGAATGTACCAGTACCACCTAAGTACTGGTGAAAGTACCAATACCACCTAAGTACCTGTACCAGCTTCAAAGGACCAGTACCACCAAACTGGTGAAAGTACCAGTACCACCTAAGTACCCATACCAGCTTGAAACTACTAGTCCCACCTAAGTACATGTACCAGCAATATACCAGTACCACCTAAGTACCCACACCAGATTTAAAGTACCAGTACCACCTAAGTGCCCACACCTGCTTGAAAGTATCAGTGCCACCTAAGTACGTGTACCAGAATGAAAGTACCGGTACCACATAAATACATGTACCAGCTTGAAAGTACAAGTACCACCTAATTACCCACACCAGCTTGAAAGTACCAGTACCACCTACGTACCCACACCACCTTGAGTACCAGTACCACATAAGTACCCACACGACCGTGAATGTACTAGTACCACATAAGTGCATGTACCAGCATCAAAGTAGCAGTACCACCTAAGTACCATACCAAATTGAAAGTAGCAGTTCCACCTAAGTACCTGTACCCGATTAAAAGTACCAGTAACACCTAAGTATCCATACCAGAATGAAAGTACCAGTACCACCTAAGTACCCATACCAGCTTGAAAGAACCAGTGCCACCTAAGTACTGTACCAGATTGAAAGTACCAGTACCACCTAAGTACCCATACCAGCTTGTATGTACCAGTACCATCTAAGTATCCATACCAGATTAAAAATACCAGATAAATACAGTTTTACTGTTTAGTAATACATTTAAAGAAAACTAAAATGCACAATGCAATTCACATAAAAGGCATTTGGCCTAAAAAGGACAGACACTGCACTTTGGTCATTTCTTAACCATCTGGAGTCTACTATTGTATACCGCACCTTCTCTATGCCATCCCCAGATGCTGCATAACGTCATTGCCGGGCACCAAAGGGGGCTCGGCAGTGACGCACGCTGAAAGGGAGTACTCAGTTTTCACCCTGGCTGTTTTCTTGCTTTCTTGTTTGTCTGGGCGATATCTCAGCCATCCTTTGAGCGAGGAAGCTGAAATTTCGGCACAGTAGTGAGCAAGTCCTTTCTCAAAAACGGTATTTTTTGTTTTTTGATTCATCAATTAATTGATGAGTTATTTAATTATTAGCGATTAATTAAGTACTTATTTATTTCCTTGCTCTTCTGGCCATGATCTCAGGCACCTTTTGAGTTAGGAAGCTGATATTTGGACATGCCAATGACCAGGCGATTTGGCTGCAAAGGCTATTTTTGAATTATTAATTAAACAATTAATCAATTAATCTATTAATTATTTAATTATTCAATTAATGACGTTTTTTTTTTTTAAGTTACAGATTCTGATGAAATGGTGGTGGTTTATGTGTTCTTTGACCGAATTGATTAATAATTTAATTTTTTAATGATTATTATTTATTTATTTTCATTATTAATCATTTATTTATTTTCTTTCTCATTTGGCCAATATCTCAGGCACCTTTTGAGCTGGGAAGCTAATATTTGGACATGACAGTGACCAAGTGATGTGGCTATCAAGGATATTTTTGATTTATTGATTAATCATTTAATCGATTAATTATTTATTGATTAATTGATTAATTATTGATTAATCAATTAATTATTTAATTTTTTATTAATGACTTATTTAATTAAATTTCTAAAAGATACATCTTCGGATGAAGCACGAGTGGTTTAGTTATGCTATTAGCCAATTGATTAAGAAAATATTTTGTGATAATCTTTTATTGATTTTAATTATACAGTTAATCAATCAATTAGTGTACACCTCTCCCTCCCAATGCAGCCTCAATGAGCTGCACTGCGGTATTGCCGGGTGCCTAAGGCGCCCCAGCAATGCCGCGCTGTAGGATATTTAATTATTTGACATGGGGGCGGTGTACTTTGAATGTATCTGCACTTGTTTGTTTGTTTGTTTTCTTGCTTTCTTGTTTGTCCGGGCGATATCTCAGCCATCCTTTGAGCGAGGAAGCTGAAATTTCGGCAGAATAGTGAGCAACTCCTTTGTCAAAAATGTTATTTTTTGTTTTTTGATTAATCAATTAATTGATGAGTTATTTAATTATTAGCGATTAATTAAGCACTTATTTATTTCCTTTCTCTTCTGGCCATTATCTCAGGCACGTTTTGAGTTAGGAAGATGATATTTGGACATGCCAATGACAGTGATTTGGCTCTAAAATATTTTTTTGATTTATTGATTAATCAATTTATCAATTAATCGATTAATTATTTAATTATTCGATTAATTACTAAAAAATTTTTTTTTTTTAAAGTTACACATTCTGATGAAATTGTGATTGTTCACGTGTTCCATTGGCGAATTGATTAATTATTTCATTTTTTTATGATTACTATTTATTTATTTTCATTATAATTTTTTTTTTTCCTCCTCTGGGCAATATCTCAGGCACCTTTTGAGCTAGGGAGCTGATATTTGGACATGACAATGACCAAGTGATTTGGCTGCAAAGGGTATTTTTGATTTATTGATTAAACACTTAATCGATTCATAAATTATTGATTCATCAATAAATTTTATTTTTATTGATGCCTTATTTAATTAAATTTCTAAAAGATACATCTTCGGATGAAGCACTCGTGGTTTAGTTATGCTATTAGCCAATTGATTAAGAAAATATTTTATGATAATCTTTTCTTGATTTTAATTATGCAATTAATCAATCAATTCGTGTACACCTCGCCCTCCCAATGCAGTCTCTATGAGCTGCACGGTGGTATTGCCGGGCGCCGGAAGTATGCATAACAAATTGAAAAACGTTCAATAGGAGTTTCTTTCACCCGTCTTTGTTTGATTCACAATCTTATGCACCTCCAATACAACAACAACAACATACATTTTAAAGGCCATTTTCCCTGCTAGAGCAGGGGTTAGCCTTGTGGTCCCCATGACAATCTTCTCCATTTTGCCCTATTTTCTGCATCTCTCCTTGTTAACCTCCTTGCCCGCATTTCTTCTTCCACCATCTTTAGCCAAGTCTTTCTCGGTCTTCCCCGTCCTCTGCTTCCATCTACATTCATTTCCATCACTCTTCTCAACCAGTCACTTTCATCCTTCCTCAACACATGACCAAACCATCTCAGCCTGTTCCTCTTCACAGCATCAATCACAGGCAATATTCCCATCATCTTTCGCAATTCATCATTTGTCTTCCTCTCTCTCAACGATACTCCACAAATCCACCGAACCATTCGCATTTCCACCCTTTCCAACCTTCGTTGCTGCTCTACGTTCATTACCCATGTCTCGCTCCCATAAATCATAACACTTCTCACACATGCAGCATACACCTTTCCCTTCAGCTTCAACGACACTCCCCTCATCATCAGCACTCCACTCAGTTCCCGAAACTTCTTCCATGCACATCTCACTCGAGCAACCGTTGCGGAGTCTGATCCACCTTCTCCATTCAGCATGTCTCCGAGGTAGCAAAATGTTTTCACACCTTCCAACTTCACGCCGTCTCCAAGATCCAACTCAACATTTCCTCCATCTGCAGCTCCCTCTGTGCACACCTTACATTTGAATGTAGCTGCCACACTGGTTAATGACCCTCTCAGACCACTACATTTTTGATGAACCCACTCAGCGCACATTGTACATTGAATGGAGTTCACTCCGACACCCTTCCTACACACAGCACAGGGCGACTTCCCAGTTCTTTCCACCTCACCACATGCTTTACCACTTGCCATCACCTTCGTCTTTCCGATATTCACCTTCAGACCTTTTGTCTCCATACATTCCTTCCACGTGTTCATCTTTTCCTTCAGTCCATCCATACTTTCCGCAATCAACACCAGATCATCTGCATACAACAACTCCCACGGTAAACCCTCCTTTACGTTCTGAGCCAGCACCTCCATCACAGCTACAAATAGTATTGGACTTAGTACCGACCCCTGATGCACTCCCACCTTCACCTCAAACTCACCACTGTTCCTGTCCTTCGTCCTTACAGCTGTGCATGCTCTTTTGTACATTGCCATCACTACTCTGATCAACCATTCCTCCACTCCTAACTTCCTCAATGCCCATGTCACTACTTCACGTGGAACCCTATCGAATGCTTTCTCCAGATCAACAAACCCAAGAAACAACTTCTTCCTCTTCTCCATGTACTTCTCCTGCAACTGCCTCACAATGAAAAGCACGTCTGTCGTTCCTCTTCCTGGCATGAATTCAAACTGCATTTCGTCGATCTTCACTTTCTTCCTTATCCTCCTTTCCAACACCCTTTCCAATACCTCATTCCATGCTCCAATAACTTTATCGCTCGGTACGAGCCACACTCCAGAGGGTCACCTTTCCCCTTGTATAGAGGACCACCTCCAGTACCTCCAATGTATTATTAAAATACTTTGAGACCAACCTCGGCCCGCACGGGCCGGGTTGTCTTCAACGAAAAGCGTCACCAAACACCGGAACCAATGAGATTCGAGCATTTGAAAAAATATTTCTAAAACCAAATCACGCAATGGCCGCCATCGACCGGATGCGGAAGTTTGCATAAAACAATTGCGAAAAAGTTCAATAGGAGTTTGTTTCACCCGTCTTTCTTTGATTCACAATCTAATGAACCTCTAATTTGTAATTAAAATACGTTAAGACCAACCTCGTTATCTTCAACGAAAATCGTCACCAAACACCGGAACTAATGAGATTTGCGCATTTGGAAAAATTTTTTTTTAAAGCTTATTACGAGTTTCAGAGGGTGAAAACAGCGTCAAATATTCTAAAATTGACGAAGAATTATTTTTTAGAAATCTCGTGGCCGTCGGGGATAGTTTTCAGGGCCAGAAATACGGCATAAACGGTTTACATAAAGAAAGAAAGCTCGGTTTGATTAACGACGTCGACAGTCACACATTGCCGTTGAAACGGCGCTATCGTCTGATCTGTCGGCACTGATCTTACTGCAAGCTAACTTCTTCTGGTGGAGGAAGCCGCAGTGCCCGAGAGAACCAGCCCTGACAGCGACTGAAGTTAGAAGACGACACACATACTGTGAAAACGTATGTTAAGCCCAGGTAAAATTTCTTAAAATAGGCCTTAAGCTAGCAGATCGTATAGTTACTTCCTTAAGCTTCTTGTGACATTTATTGTATGTAGGTATTGGGGAGGACTGTCTGCTCTTCTCTTTTACCAAGTCTTACCAGGTACGGTACCTACACCGACCTACTATCAACTACCTAACCTACTGATGTCATCGTGATGGGTAAAATAGTGGCAAGAGGCTTTGGCTTCACCGGCTCATTGCGGCTTTGCAGTCGGGTACTAGTAGCCGGCGAAGCTGGTGTTGTCAATAAACGCGTACGTATTATGTCGAAAACCAGATTATGCCTTGGCTTGAGAATTCCGAAGCTCAATGGAGGCCGCCATCTTGCGGATGCGGAAGTATGCATAACAAATTGAAAAACGTTCAATACGAGTTTCTTTCACTCGTCTTTGTTTGATTCACAATCCTATGCACCTCCAATTTATTATTAAAATACTTTAAGACCAACCTCGGGTCGCACGGGCCTGATTATCTTCAACGAAAAGCGTCACCAAACACCGGAACCAATGAGATTCTAGCATTTGAAAAAATATTTCTAAAACCAAATCACGCACTGGAGGCCGCCATCGACCGGATGCGGAAGCTTGCATAAAACAATTGCGAAAAAGTTCAATAGGAGTTTGTTTCACCCGTCTTTCTTTGATTCACAATCTAATGAACCTCTAATTTGTAATTAAAATACGTTAAGACCAACCTCGTTATCTTCAACGAAAATCGTCACCAAACACCAGAACCAATGAGATTCGAGCATTTGAAAAAATATTTTTAAAAAGCTTATTATGCGTTTCGGAGGGCTGGTGCAGCTGCACCACACAGTACTTGTCGCGTAACCGTGATTAACACCACAGTTACGGATGACCGATTTGCGAGACTTTAACTCCCGAGGCGAACACTCAATGGCGGACTCAAGTTCAACACCAACGCACGGAATGGCGGGACGCAGCGAAGGCTCCGCAACCTTATCTATTAAAATCAAACACCCAGGAAAACTGCGTTCAGATATTATGTACAAAAAGTAATATAAGGGTTTATTAGGAAAAGTAAAGCCAGTGAAAAAGCCCGCCGGTAAATCTAATAACTCTAATCGGGACGTCCCCACACGACAGACAGCAAACACAAACGAGGGAGATTAATTACGAAAATAACACGTCTTGTAAAATGTACACAAGGAGCTCGGCTTATCTGTCTTTGTCGTCTTGTATTGTTTGCCGTCCACCCCGGCACCGCTCGGCCCCGATGCACCCATGAGGCCTCGCTCCACCAGGCTCCGATCCTCTCGCCGCCCACCAGGTCCGTGCACCACGCTCCAAAGCACCCCACGCAAGCCAGCAGCTTCACACGAGGTCGATCCCCACACAAAGCACGAAGACAGGACCGGAGAGAACGCAGGTGTGACTGCACGTCTCGTCCTTCCAACTCGCTTCTCAATTGCTCACTGCCAAGCTCGAACTCGACTGCGACTGGAATGGCGTGTCCTCTCCAACTCTCCACCACCGCTCAACTCTCTGGTGCCTGCCTGCGTCTGCGTCTGCCACGAACTCAACTCAACTCAACTCTTGAAAAGGCGTCCGACCGTCGCCTATATTGGTGGCCGATATAGGTGAGGCTTTGTGTGGTGCAGCTGTGCTGGGGCTGGTGCAGCTGTGTTCCTCGCAGGGGGGGCCGAAGGATGAATGGTGGGTCGCACCCTTATGGACACTCATGGGCCATGTTGGCGTTTTGACTGCTCACCTTGTCCCGGTGACCCTTGCACGGTAGAGGTGCAGAGCTGTCGTGGCCACAGGTAGTTGTGTAGTGATGATCACCGTTGGATGCGGATCCACATACCTGCCAGTGTAGTGGGGACGAAAGAGAAATTTGGAAGTATTTGGTAGGCCCAATGTGAAATTTTGGGATTGTGAAGGGTGGATGACGCTCTTGGACCTGACCAACCTGCAACTACCTGCACTTGAGGTGAGTGTTTTGAGGAGTACTGTCCCAGGCTTCAGGACTTGCTTTGGAAATTGGGGACATGTAAATTGGAGTTGGGAGGCGGGTGAGAGTGATGACATGGCCGGTGAGGGGATGGAATGGGAGCCACAGTGTCTTGTGGGTGGCGTATGTTTTTGTATTGTGGTTATGTGTTTTGATGTGGTCGTGAGAGTGGAACCTGGAGAGTGAGTGATGATTATTGGAGATAATGAGGGGCGATAAATTGTGCTTTTTGGAAATGTGCTAATGGAAATGTGTAAGGATTCAATGATTCGAACTGTGAATGGGATTTCACATTGGCAGGCCATGGCAAGCCTTGTAACACCTTTTACACCATCTATGAATTGTACTGAATTGTGCTGAGTTGTGTGGAGAATTGAATGGCAGCGGGGGAGGAAGTGTGTTTTGGGGACCATGGGTGGGGAAGGTGTGTGTGTCCGCAGGTACAGAGCAAGCTCTGAGGAGCGATGCCTGCGGGCCCCCCTCTGCGGCAATTACCCCTGGCAGCCGGTGGTAACTGGAAATTGGAGCTCGTCGGTGGAGGGTCTGGTTGGGCGCCGCGGGGTGAGGAAGTCCCCCGGTGACCCGTGTTGCTGCGCGAAAGCAGGAGGCAAAGGAGCCTGGTGTGTGTGGAGACCCTCACCGGCGAGGTAACGGTGGAAAGGGGCTGTTGGGCTGTCATGGGGCCAAGAGGTAAAGGGGGGGGGGGGCAATGAACTTGTAAGTCGGTTGACTTGTTTTTGGGACTGCGGGCACCACAGCCTGATGTGCCCCCCACCATCTTTTTGTGCGGTACCTCCCCGCTGCCTAGTTGAGGAATGCACACACACGTGAATGACATCAATGCCATGGTCCTGCAGGGGGTGTATTGAAATAAGAACCTTATTGATTTTTGAAATGCCTTGATGACCTATGGAATGAGAATGAGTGGTTAAGGGGTCTGTGTAGCATGAATGTGGGCGAAATCCACCGAGCCGTGTCACTCACCTGTAACATCTGGACAGGGCCCGTGGAAATTTAGGGGGATGCATTGGGGATGGCCCGCAGGTAAGGTTGAGTCTTGTGGCATCCACCGGGGGACGCGGTCTGTAGACGGGGGTATGTACAAAGGTTAGAGTTTTGAGTTTTGGAAAGATGGTTAAGTTTTGTGGTTAAGTTAGTGTTGTGTGTTGTTGTTTCCTCCCTCCACAGGAACAACGAAGAAGATGTACATACTTGCATGATGGTTAAGGGGTTCAGCATGTTAAGGAAGTGTAGGTAGGTAGTCCGACTCACTTCCCACAGCCCTTCCTGATTTATTTCATAGGTTAATTAAGTGTGTGACAGTAAGTGTTAAGGCTGGAATGGTAGCCCTGCGGTGAACCTTGCAGGAGCTACGGTTCCAGGGGGGGGGGCTGTGTTATGAATTTGGTAATGCAACATCTAGAGCTAGGTAGATCTGAATAGGTAGGTATTCGGCTGTCGTGACAGGGACTCTACATGTAATAAGTTATTGATGTTCAGGCGGTTGTCGGGGTAAGATGTATGAGTGTGGATCTACCTGGAGATTCGAGTGTTAAATAGTGAGGGATTAAAGGTAACGCCCCTGTGAGTATCACCTAGTAATCAAACCTTTGTCCTTTATGGCACTGCAAACCACATAAACATTAGTTAGGTCCTTAGCGCAACATTAAATAATCCCCTTTCCCTGACAAGGACTTCGTATTAAATTGACAGGAAACCAGGTCAAAAACACCGCCATAATTGGCCGCCACCGTGTACACCTCCAAAGGCCTACAAACCTCCCGGCACGTGTTATGCCGGGACCGCAGGGTCGCGTAACGGGGGAGATGTCAGGAGTCGCGGGAGGCTTTGATTGGCTGAGGAGTGCGCCAATGTGACGTCATCGGCCACCAATATAGGCGACGGTCGGACGCCTTTTCAAGAGTTGAGTTGAGTTGAGTTCGTGGCAAACGCAGACGCAGGCAGGCACCAGAGAGTTGAGTCGCAAGTCACATGGAGTTAGTTCGCCAGTTGGAGTTGGAGAGGACACGCCATTTCGGGCAGTCGCAGTCGAGTTCGAGCTTGGCAGTGAGCAATTGAGAAGCGAGTTGGAAGGACGAGACGTGCAGTCACACCTGCGTTCTCTCCGGTCCTGTCTTCGTGCTTTGTGTGGGGATCGACCTCGTGTGAAGCTGCTGGCTTGCGTTGGGTGCTTTGGAGCGTGGTGCACGGACCTGGTGGGCGGCGAGAGGATCGGAGCCTGGTGGAGCAAGGCCTCGTGGGTGCATCGGGGCTGAGCGGTGCCGGGGTGGACGGCAAACAATACAAGACGACAAAGACAGATAAGCCGAGCTCCTTGTGTACATTTTACAAGACGTGTTATTTTCGTAATTAATCTCCCTCGTTTGTGTTTGCTGTCAGTCGTGTGGGGACGTCCCGATTTAGGTTTATTAGAGTTATTAGATTTACCGGCGGGCTTTTTCACTGGCTTTACTTTTCCTAATAAACCCTTATATTACTTTTTGTACATAATATCTGAACGCAGTTTTCCTGGGTGTTTGATTTTAATAGATAAGGTTGCGGAGCCTTCGCTGCGTCCCGCCATTCCGCGCGTTGGTGTTGAACTTGAATCCGCCATTGAGTTTTCGCCTCGGGAGTTAAAGTCTCGCAAATCGGTCATCCGTAACTGTGGTGTTAACTACGGTTACGCGACAGTATGTTAAGCCCAGTTAAAATTTCTTAAAATAGGCCTTCAGCTAGCACATCGTATAGTTATTTCCTTAAGCTTCTTGTGACATTTATTGTATGTAGGTATTGGGGAGGACTGTCTGCTCTTCTCTTTTACCAAGTCTTACCAGGTACGGAACCTACACCGACCTACTATCAACTACCTAACCTACTGATGTCATCGTGATGGGTAAAATAGTGGCAAGAGGCTTTGGCTTCACCTGCTCATTGCGGCTTTGCAGTCGGGTACTCGTAGCCGGCGAAGCCGGTGTTGTCAATAAACGCGTACGTATTATGTCGAAAACCAGATTATGCCTTGGCTTGAGAATTCCGAAGCTCAATGGAGGCCGCCACCTTGCGGATGCGGAAGTATGCATAACAAATTGAAAAACGTTCAATACGAGTTTCTTTCACCCGTCTTTGTTTGATTCACAATCTTATGCACCTCCAATTTATTATTAAAATACTTTAAGACCAACCTCGGCCCGCACGGGCCTGGTTATCTTCAACGAAAAGCGTCACCAAACACCGGAACCAATGAGATTCGAGCATTTGAAAAAATATTTCTAAAACCAAATCACGCAATGGAGGCCGCCATCGACCGGATGCGGAAGTTTGCATAAAACAATTGCGAAAAAGTTCAATAGGAGTTTGTTTCACCCGTCTTTCTTTGATTCACAATCTAATGCACTTCTAATTTGTAATTAAAATACGTTTAGACGAACCTCGTTATCTTCAACGAAAATCGTCACCAAACACCGGAACCAATGAGATTCGAGCATTTTAGCCGGCGAAGCCGGTGTTGTCAATAAACGCGTACGTATTATGTCGAAAACCAGATTATGCCTTGGCTTGAGAATTCCGAAGCTCAATGGAGGCCGCCATCTTGCGGATGCGGAAGTATGCATAACAAATTGAAAAACGTTCAATCGGAGTTTCTTTCACCCGTCTTTGTTTGATTCACAATCTCATGCACCTCCAATTTATTATTAAAATACTTTAAGACCAACCTCGGCCCGCACGGGCCTGGTTATCTTCAACGAAAAGCGTCACCAAGCACCGGAACCAATGAGATTCGAGCATTTGAAAAAATATTTCGAAAACCAAATCACGCAATGGAGGCCGCCATCGACCGGATGCGGAAGTTTGCATAAAACAATTGCGAAAAAGTTCAATAGGAGTTTGTTTCACCCGTCTTTCTTTGATTCACAATCTAATGCACCTCTAATTTGTAATTAAAATACGTCAAGACCAACCTCTTTATCTTCAACGAAAATCGTCACCAAACACCGGAACCAATGAGATTCGAGCATTTGAAAAAGATTTTTAAAAAGCTTATTACGCATTTCGGACGCTGAAAACGGCATCAAATATTCTAAAATTGACGAAGAATTATTTTTTAGAAATCTCGCGGCCGTCGGGGATAGTTTTTCACGGCCAGAAATACGGTATAAGCGGTTTACATAAAGAAAGAAAGCTCGGTTTGATTAACGACAGTCACACATTGCCGTTGAAACGGCGCTATCGTCTGACCTGTCGGCACTGATCTTACTGCAAGCTAACTTCTTCTGGTGGAGGAAGCCGCAGTGCCCGGAGAGAACCAGTCCTGACAGCGACTGAAGTTAGAAGACTACACACATACTGTGAAAACGTATGTTAAGCCCAGTTAAAATTTCTTAAAATAGGCCTTAAGCTAGCACATCGTATAGTTACTTCCTTAAGCTTCTTGTGACATTTATTGTATGTAGGTATTGGAGAGGACTGTCTGGTCTTCTCTTTTACCAAGTCTTACCAGGTACGGTACCTACACCGACCTACTATCAACTACCTAACCTACTGATGCCATCGTGATGGGTAAAATAGTGGCAAGAGGCTTTGGCTTCGCCGGCTCATTGCGGCTTTGCAGTCGGGTACTAGTACTCAACACACCCATGCTTTCTTGCACCGACCGACACAACGCCGACCTCCATTACTGTGTGCCGCCATCTTTAAAATGCAGTGCATTGTGGGATATCTTATGCAACATTAAAAGTATATTATTTGTTTTGAATATAATTATTCCGATATAAGAATAAAAATTGTTCTATTATAATACATTTGTTGTTTTTTAAAAGCTTTTATCAAAAAAACAAAAACAATTATATACACATACATCTACACCGCCTTATCAGGGAAATAGGCCTGGGGATTAACACGTGCATTGCAGCACAATAAGAATTACCATAAGCTAATGATTGATCAGCGCGAACTACGTAACTTCCGGTTATGGCACCCTTCGCGACAACAGTCACGTGATTGGATACGTTGAAAACAAACCACAAAAGGGCACGTGTTACAGCTTACTTCCGGTAATCTCGCCCTCACCTATTTGAGAGTTACTCACAAGCTCTTGCTGTGCTCATGGGTTAGATGTCATAGATCACTCAGAAAGGCTCGTTCAGTACATCCGACATGCTACGTCGTCGTTCCTCATATTGTTTCTCATACAAGTTAGAAGTCATCCATTATGCTGAATTATATGGTAACACCACAGCTGGCCGCCTAGTTTGGTCTTGATGAGAGCAACGTTCGAGCTTTGCGCAGACAGAAAGAAGTCATCGAGAAGATGCCCAAGACGAAGAAGGCCAATCGTTTCACCAGTGCTCATTTCCCATAGCTAGAGAAGGTCCTGCTCGAGTGGATAACCGAGCATCAATGTCGAGGGATTGCACTTGCAGTCAGGAGAGTCGACGTCAGGCGACAGGCGAAGATCATCGTGAGAGACCTGAAGTTAGGTGACAGGTTCAAGGCTTCTTTTGGATGGTGCAACAGGTTCATTAATCGGCACAAGAACCTTATTCGACGAAAAACGAACATCTCACAGAAGCTGATATCAGACAGGACCAGTTGGTGAAGTTTCAACAGTTCATCATTCGAATGCGGCACAACAACTACTCCCTAGGCCTGATTAGCAATATCGACCAGACACCTCTGAGAATTGACATGCCCAGCTCGAGTGCCATTGACTACAGAGGTGCATTGTCCGTTTCCCTTAAGACAACCGGCCATGAGAATAACTGCTTCACAGTGATGTTAGCTTGCATGGCGGACGGGACAAAGTTGAAGCCCTACGTGATTTTCAATCGAAAGAGAGCACCCAAGAACACAACTTTTCCATCAAGGATTGTCGTCAGGTTCCAGTCCATTGGTTGGATGGACGATGCCCTCTTCAAGGACTGGGTCGACACAGTATGGCGAAATCGTTCTGGTGGTCTATTTAAGGGAGACAGAAGCCTACTCGTGCTTGACACCTTTAGGTGCCACAGGAATGAGTCAGCACTTAAACATCTCAAGTGTTCCCACAAGACAGATGATGCCACATTTCCAGGTGGAATGACGTCTACGCTGCAGCCACTAGACGTTGGAGTGAATAAGCCAATGAAGATGAGGCTGCAAGATTCCTGGACATGAGTGGATGGCAACAGGTACCAAGAGCTACACTATAGGTGGGAATGTTTGTGCACCAGGCCTGCCACTAATCTGCCAGTGGATTGTCGACTCATGGCGAGACCTAGACGAGGGGATCATAATAGTCCATGGGCCAGGGCAGATGTCGGTACCACGTGGGGGCACAAAGGCTCACTATATTTTTTGGAAAGAACATTGGCTGGGGCATATATTTTGATATGATATCCATTCCAAATTGGTAGCTTCATAGTATTTTGGAGGGAAAATGTGTATTTTGAGGGGAAAATCCAGTTTTTCGAAAAAAAAACTAAAAAAAAAACTTGTGACAGGAAATTACTTTTTAAAGTTGAAATTAATAACTATCAACAGTGTTGATTTTTTCAGGTTGTTTACATTACGGTTTTTCTCTGGTTGCCATGGAAACGGCCGTTTTGGGGCAAAAAAGGTGTTTTTTACACTATTTTCTAAAAAATTCATATCTCCGTAACAATTCAATATATTTGAATAGTTTCAGCTGAAATTAATTCTTTAGACCCCAAGGTAGTTTTTTAGTAACATATAAGCACAGATGTATTGATGTCGATATTGATGTATGTATTGATTGATGATTGATGTATTGATTGATGATGATATACATGTCAAAATAGGGAATTTTTGTGGTAGGAGAATATCATTTTTTTTTGAATTTTCAAAAAAATCCCAAAAATAATGAAAAAATGAAAAATCAATACATTCATAGTTTTTACACACATTGATCAATACATGTATATCATCACAAAACAAAGAAAATATGCATTCTAGACATCCAAATCATGTCCTTGTTGCTATGGAAATATTTGTTTTGCATAATGCGACATTTCTTGCAATGCATCAGTTAAGGATAAGTTATCACCGTTATTGCAGTCTGCTTATTTCCCAGCTATTTTACATGCTTGAATACAATTGATCTGGAACCAATGGTCTAACTCGCCATTGTTGCATCATTTGAAAGTCCCCAGAGTTACATATACCACTTTAAGAGACTGGTTGCCAGTAACAGAATGGGTGAAATCTTAATGTAATATATGTTGACAACATTCATCACTTCTCAATTGCAAATGTGCTAAAATGTCTCATTTTGCTAAGAAAAACATCAACTTGACTGATACATGTTAATAGTTAGTTCAAGTGTGTTAAATTGCCAAAATTCACATGGTCACAGTTTGACTGTGGTTTCCATTTAAGAATCACTGTCATCATCACTATCCTCACTATATACATCTGTTTGCGTGTCGTCCACAGTTTCCTCGAACTGGTTGTCACATTTTTGGTTTTTGCACATTTGGGTACATTTCAAGCCATTCGTAATGCATGGGCAATTCGATGCATCACATAAACGAACACAATTACAGTTCATCAGTTCCAAGACTGCTGATGGTGCTGGCAGACCAGTCATCCATAGAATCTCTAGGCCCCCATTGTCAACTA
Source organism: Myxine glutinosa (assembly GCF_964187855.1). Lineage (NCBI taxonomy): Eukaryota > Metazoa > Chordata > Myxini > Myxiniformes > Myxinidae > Myxine > Myxine glutinosa. The sequence continues at coordinate 51,427,506 of NC_136266.1, read as the reverse complement.
TGGTCCAGCCGCAATCGCTAGGTCGAGGAACTTCGGGTATACACTGGAGCGAGCAATGCCATAAGCCAGCTTGGTAGTTTGCCCGTTGAGCATGCTGGAATAGGCAATCCTTGCATGGAGGTAACTGTTCGGATTCCGTGTTGCCCCTCTTTGCACAGAAGAGCTGATAACGACACTCATTCACGTCTGTCAATCCAGTTGATACATACAGATTGCATGTGAAGGCTTCAAGTTTCTGCATAAGTCCCTCGGATACCTGCCAAGACTGACCTAACTCGTTGAAGCACTCTCGGTAGGCTACCACTGACTTAGTTAGTTTTAATCCACGAAGTTTTCCTCTGCCAGCAACAGCATTGACTGAATCGCAGCCTGTAAAGGCATGCAAACCTATCAGAGCTGTGCACAACTCCTCACCAAGGCTGCTTGCAACTTTGCCTATGTCAATGTATGTTCAACGGGTTTTTGTGCTAATTCTCTGATACAATATTGGGCAACGAATACTGTAGAAGAAGGCAATGCTGATCACAAGAATGTCTGTGTCTTCAGCAGTTATGATGACGGCTTTATATCCATTAATTGCTGCATTTGCGGCATGCAGGAGGACTCGCGTGTCTGCTTCCTCTTGTGTACACAACATCGTATTGTCTTCTTCCCATTTGTTTATTGTCAGCTTATAGCAATGTTCCTCATATGTTACATACAGAACCTTGGTGCCCAATCTGCCCCTGTGCTCTGGTCTCCTCCATTCTTCAATAATGAACTTGTTCAGGCAAGATTTGTTCTGAGGAGTCTGCAAGAATTTTCTCCACTGTTTAATCTTGTGTCCTCTGGTTATATTCTTGAACTGCAGGCCCTCTTCCGCCCCACGGCTCGATCTTTCAGCATTCTTTATCGACTCATCACGGTAGACATCAAACACGATATCAATCCTCTGGCTGTTGGTGCCCTCATGAAGTGCTAATGTGAGACAACTTTCTGCAAGCTCTGCAAATGTTTGATTGTCCCCTTTCAATCGCTGAACCAAACTCATTCCATCAATGATAGTAGCGGATGGCTGTGGGATGGTTTCAGCAGCATCGATATCCTTTACCAATGCTTTGGCAAGAGCTGATTTGTTGGTTTTTCTCAATGAACCATCCGGTGTCGCCAGGGACCATGGAACGGGGCCAAGTGGGTGCGCGAGTACTTGCTGAAGATTTAACTCTCGGCTCTGAGCTGCAAGAATCATGTGTGCAAACAATTGCTTGTCAGCTCGTAGGATTATTTCCTTCCCATTTGATTGTGTCACACGTTTCTTCTTGGTCATATCTGAGAATGTTTTCAGTTTCTGTTTGACAAGTTTGCTGTGGAAGGTCTGAGTGGGGGGATCAGCCTCCAGATGATTCTTCTTGAAGTTGTTGTATGCTTCAACACCAACAGCATATGCCTTTTTAAAGTCATCAGCGATGTCTGTGGTGGCAAGCCGTCCAGTAGAAATGCTTACAATTTCTGACTGATCACCACTCATAGGATTCATCCATTCATGCTCAAGGATATCTGCAATTGCCTTGGTATCGATATGATCCTTCTTTATCCGTGGAGTCTGAAGATCAGAGTGAGAAAACCGAGGAGTTGGATGATGTACCATCTCACGCATATGCCGCAGAGCAACACTATGGTATTCTGATGTCATGTAGTATCGGTGAAGTGATTTTGATTTTAGACTGAATGAACCCTTTGGTGCCCCCAGGTGTTTTGGTGTCCCTGTTAACTGTCTCTATCGTTTGATCAGCTGGGATTCTACCGAAAGGATTCTGGCCTCCTCGTTGGACTGAGAACCCTCCACTTATGAAATGGTCATGTATCTCTGGGTGACTTGATGGAAGTTGTGACATCTGAGCAAAATATATCGGTAGATAACGAGAATAGTTTATTTTGTCATATGCAAATGCCCAAGGGATCAATTGCCTGATGTAGCTCAGATGCAGTAGCCAATCTCCCTCTCTTGATGCTCGTATCAGACCTAGCATGATGTCGACCATATCAACATATGACATCCAGAAGCTGGCTAATTCACCTCTACTGCCATCTCGCAAATTTTGCAGGAATATGTCAAAGAGATGGAGAATACGTTTGACACTAGGTTTGTCAAGGACTGCATTCACAGAGTCTTGATTGATGTCATCACATGTCAGTTCAATGCATTGAATGGCATCATCTAAGATGACAACATCTGCCATGTGATTGGTTTGCAACCATGGGATGAATTGCTTCCATGCCAATCTTAGAATGGTTTCATAGACTAGCTTGTGAAGTCTGACCGCTCTATTGTATTGATGTCCGTCCATCACTGCTTGCACAGAGCCCTGAGCGATTATCCCAGATTCTACAGCAAGTTCTCGCAGACCTGCATCTTGAAAACGCTTGCCTTTGGTGGATTGGAAGTTCATTATTGTATGGAAATCGCCCATCCTGAGAACAAGACCGCTAAATTTTCAGGGTGCTTCCAAACAATCTCAGCACTCTTTGCATACAATGCTTGATCGAACACTAATACCATGCTAGGCAGCTGCAATTCACGTCTGATCATCTCAGACTGAATCAGAATTTCAAAAACAGTTGACATCTCTGTTGCTGGTGCATTTATAGTTGGTAGATAACTTATGGTGTTAGGCATAACATTGACATTGTTACGAGCCAGAATGTTGAATCCTGTCCAGCTCGGCACAGTACCATCTTGTTGGCGAAATATCATCCATAACCGATTCTTTAACTGCGCTTCTGTAACTGCATCTGTAGCATTTGGTTCAATCGAAATAATTGGTGCTGGACCAACCCGTTCCCCAGAATTGTACTGAGGAAGAGGGGCCTCTTCAATGTCGATGGATCTCTTTTTGCTTTTTGTAACAGGTGTTTTCGACTGTTCTTGTATGGGTCCAATAAACTTGTCCTGGATTGCAATGCCGTTCACACGGTGTGAAGTTCCGCCACCACTCAGTGTTTCTTCAAGTTTATCAATATTGTCCCACACAAGGGTAGTGGCCTGCAAAACCAGAACGCTGGCTGGCAGACTGACCTCAGATATGGAGCCAAACTTCTGCATACACAATGCTGTCTCTATTTGCTCCATCATTGAGTATGAGATACAATGTCCAAGTCTGTTAAGAATTTTAATGAGCTCAACATTTCCTGTGATACACTTGACCACAAGAGCCAACAAGATATGTTTTGGTGGACGACGCCTACCGTCAGTAACCGCATATATTAAATCTTGGCCTATTGAGCAAACCTGCATTTCGACACGAACACTAGAGTTTGTTCTACCTTGCTGACCTGTTATGATCATTTGCAGAAAATGTGTAACTGCATTAGGTATGTGTGTGGATTCAGCAGTGAGTTCTGATGGTTGTGGTGGCCAATCTTCCATTAATCTCTGGTTTTGAATAACTGTATGCATTTGTAAGGCAGCTTTGGTTACTACTGACATAGGGTCACTTTCTGATGCTTGTAATGCATTTATTGTCATCTTCAGTTCCATGTTATCTCTGGCAAGTTCATCCCTTGACAAGGTATCAGGATATACTAACAATTTGCCACTGTCATTTTGAACAAAATGAAGCAATCCACCAAACTCGCTCTCCAATCTGCGGCGGATATGCTTTTTGGTGGAGTCCTTTACCTCCACAATGCCGGACATTTTCATTGATAATTGTAGTCGCAGTGTCATATCAGTCAGATATATCACTTTGGGCTTTTGAATGATTTCATTTCGAATGAATTTGAATAACTCATTGTATGAGAGTTTCTCAGCAGCCTGGCAGACAGATTCGTCAGTTTCCATATGGGCAATGTCGCCATTGTCACTGCAGCTGGCAGGTACCTTCTCTTCTCTTGTATAATGACGATAGCATGACCTATGGTAATGGCCCTCTGCAGCTACAAGATCCCTGCTAAGAACAGCAAGAATTATTTGGTCCATCTTTCGTATGGCAACCTGTCTGATTGTTGAGTCAGCCCATAGCTGAGTACATTGTACACGTCTTTCCTTAGAATGCTGCCCCTTCAGGTATTTGTTACTGTTTTGACAAAATATGCACTTTGCTTCATAAACTCGAGAAGAGCTTGGCTCCTGCCTCAGTACCACTTGTCGGGAATGTTCAGCCATGTCTACATTTCCCCGGGTTCCGTGGTACATAATCGATCAAGGTTCCTTTTTAATGTGAAAACACTGCGGCATTTACGATGATATTGCACAGGTGGGATATGTCCCTCAGCCAGGTCCACTGCGGTAGTCAGAATAGGCTGATGGTTTCTGATTTCTGCTGCCCTTAACAATGTCTGCCATGACTGCAAGTCCTTTGGTGACACCAGTTTAGAATCGTCATCTGTACAGTGGATCAAGCAGTCTGTACACAACCGCTTTGGTGGAATTAGACCATCTTCCTCCATTCTCAATGTGCCTCAGTCTGGAAAGATATAAATGGATAAATGCCCATTACCAACCATGCATACCTGACAAATGTGTGTAAAAACTATGAATGTATTGATTTTTCATTTTTTCATTTTTTTTGGAATTTTTTGGAAAATTCCCCAAAAAATGATATTCTCCTACCACAAAAATTCCCTATTTTGACATGTGATCCTGTGCTTATATGTTACTAAAAAACTACCTTGGGGTCTAAGGAAATGATTTCAGCTGAAACTATTCAAATATATTGAATTGTTACTGAGATATGAATTTTTTAGAAAATAGTGTAAAAAACACCTTTTTTGCCCCAAAACGGCCGTTTCCATGGCAACCAGACAAAAACCGTAATGTAAACAACCTGAAAAAATCAATACGGTTGATAGTTATTAATTTCAACTGTCAAAAGTAATTTCCTGTCACAAGTATTATTTTAAAAAAATACTTTTCGAAAAACTGGATTTTCCCCTCAAAATACACATTTTCCCTCCAAAATACTATAAAGCTACCAATTTGGAATGGATATCATATCAAAATATATGCCCCAGCCCATCTTCTTTACAAAAAATATAGTGAGCCTTTGTCCCCCCGACTGGTACCGAAAAGTCAATTTTGAGTGATTGGCCCATGGACTATAAGGAGAGGGTTTCTCAAGTGTTGCGTTTCCAATGCTTTGGATGGAACACGGGACGACTGCATCTGGCAAGACAAACTTACTGAAAACACTAACAGTGACTGTGAATCTGAGGATGAACTGTTCAACTCCGATGAACTTCTCATCGTTGAGTACATGTTGAAACTGCTACATGATGAAGATGCCAGCGACTCTGAAGGTTCCTAGAGACTTTCATTACCTCCACCACCAAAGGTGGATGGAGGTTATGTTTTCACCCCTGTCTGTTTGTCTGTCTGTTTGTGAATAGGATATCTCAAAAAGTTGTGGACGGATTCGGCCGAAATTTGGTGGAGAAGTTTGGTGTATGACAAGAACGAAATGATTTGATTTTAGTGAAGATCCTGAACCGGATGCTGGACTTTTAAAGTTATTCTTCACCATTGAGAGATAGGGCCAAAAACCATATATAGCAGGATATCTCAAAACGTTATGAATGGATTCGGACGAAATTTGGTGGTCACGTTGGGCATGTGACAAGGACAAAATTATTACATTTTGATGACTGTCCAGATCCGGATCTGGATCCGAGAATTTTGTAAAGTGATTCTTCACCATTGAGAGATAGGGCCAAAATGACATATAGCAGGGTATCTCAAAACGTTATGGATGAATTCAGACGAAATTTGGTGGTCAGGTTAGGTATGTGACAAGGAGGAATTTATTACATTTTGATGATGATCCAGATCCGGTTCCAGAAATGGATCCGATAACCTTTTGAAGTGATTCTTCACCATTGAGAGATAGGGCCAAAAATGATATACAGCAGGATATTTCAAAAGGTTGTGGATGGATTCGGATGAAATTTGGTGGACAGGTTGGGTGTGTGACAAGGCCGAATTGGTTCGATTGTGGTAAATATCTGATTACGGATCCAGATACAAGATTGATTTTTTTTTTGAAGTGATTTTTCACCATTGAGTGATATGGGCCAAAATGATATATAGCACGATATTTCAAAAAGTTGTGGACAGATTATGGAAAAACTTGGTGGTTGAGTTGGTTAAGGTGACCAGAAGAAAACAATTCGATTTTGGTTCAGGTCTGGATACCTATCCGGCCTATCAGTGGGATACAAAACGTAAACCGTTCAGCCTGGCGGAGGTATGCTCTATACCGAGTGCAGTTCTAAAGTTGGTCAGGATTCCGGCGATAGCTTGCCAAGTCTTTGTGAAGGACACCATGATATATTTAACGTTCTCCAAGTAATGATGGCAGACGGGATGAGGGTTTAACGTCCATCCGAGGGATGGCACACATATTGATGAATTACCCTGTCTGTGAAAACACTGTGATGACACTTGATAGTTGGGTGGGATTCAAACCTAGGTTAAACAGCTTGGACATGGGTGTGCATACCTCTAGGTCATCTTGTCAGCCCTACTTTTTTGCCATACATGAATGGAACGTAAATAATGCAGCATAATGAACAAGAGGGAGAAAGGCTTTGCAATACATATCCCCTAGTAGTCCCAATGAATGTTCTTGTTCCAAGCACTCAGCAATTGTGAGCCATATACAGGAGGACAAATTGTTTTAGGTATGGAAAGCTACAGAATAAGTTTCTGTAACCTATCATAATGTGGCCATGTACCAAGTTTCAGTTCATTTTGTTAAAGGGTAAGGGGGGAAAGTCTGGAAAACTGACCTATGTATAATGTGATGTTTTCTAAGTCCAGAAAGGGCATAACATCACAGAATCAGAGCTTCTGCATCACAGAATCAGAGCTTCTGCATCACAGAATCAGAGCTTCTGCATCACAGAAGCAAACTATAACGGAATTCGGTACGGTACAGTGCATACCTCCGCCAAGCTGAACAGTTTACATTTAGTATCCCCTGATAGGCCGGATCTGGATCCGTAACTGTACCAAAATCGAATCAGCTTGTTCTTGTCACCGAACCAACTCATTCACCTAGTTTTGTCATAACTCGTCCACAACTTTTTAAAATATCATGCGATTATATCGTTTTTGGCTCAATCTCTCAATGGTGAAAAATCTCTTTAAAAATTAAAAACTCTCGGATTTGGGTTTGGATATTCAGCTTTCGTCCTTGATTGAATTAATTCGTCCTTGTCACACAACTCAACCTGTCCACTAAGTTTCGTTCGAACCCGTCTATAACCTTTTGAGATATCCTGTTCACAGACAGACAAACAGACATAACATAACATTCGGTGGCGGAACCAATAATCAAGGTGAGGTCTCACTAAATTATTGTGGGCTGGCAGGTGTACACACTCTCTTCTGGGCTGTCTCGCTTGCGTTAGAATCTTGGCCTCTTTGTCAACTCATCCAGGTGTTTCGCAGGCAGGGTGAGGCATCACTATGTGTGCCATCCCTCGGATGGACGTTAAACTGGCATCCCGTCTGCCATCGTTACTTGGAGAATGTTAAAGATCCCACGGTGTCCTTTGGAAAGACTCGGCGAGCTATTTCTGGCATCCTGAGAAAATCCAAAATTCCTGCTCTACCCTACAGGAGGCACTGCATTAGTGGCAGCCGGTGTATGTGGGATTCTAACCGGAGTTCCCTGCATGTGCTGCATACGAAAGGAAAATGGACTCAATTCTTCGTACAACTTCAATACCACCTCCTATGATATAGAAACTATTCCCTTGCGAATGGAATCTACAATCTTATTTGCCTTTTCTCTTGCTGTCTGGCATTGCACTGACTGCTTGAGCCACATATCCATAACCCTTAGGTCTATCTGCCATATTATATGCTACAAAACTGCCCCTTACATTACATATTCCCTATTTATATTATTCCTGCCCATGCCCTCTACCCTACATTTCCGAATATTTGATTGCATCTGTCATTTCTTGCTATGAGAACATGTTTGGCTTTTCTAAATCTAGTCACCCCACTCTTACCACACTTGAAAGCTTGGTACCATAGATGTGCTAATTTTGAAAGTCTACTCCGCTGTTCTAATCATCGATGTAAATTGCAACCAGCAACGACCTGAGTACTGATCCCCAAGGTACATCTCTACATGCAACTTCTCAATGTGACATTCTCCTCCCTCTCCCACCCCACCATCTCCGAGCATATTTAAAATGTAGATGGAACCTAAAAGCCCAGAATGCAGTAAATGCTGGTGAAATTATCCACCGGTCTGAAAATGTGTGAGATCTTTCTTTAAAACACACGGAAACACAATTGCACAACACCAACATCATCCACACATCAACCCACCCACATACAAGCTACCTATAAGTCCTGCCAATATCCCTGCACCCCTCTATCACCAATGCTTTTCAGTACCTATCTAATTCCAAGTTAAACCTATCTACTCTTTCTGCTGCCACTACCTTCCTAGGGAGACCATTCCATGCATTAGCTACTCTCTGATTGAAAGACCCTTGCCTTGTTACTATCCAAACTCTCATCATCTTTAATTATTGGCTATTGCACCTGGTGCTACCACTGTCTATTCTGGTGAAAAACACCATTGCACTTATTTTATTGATACCCTTCATTATCTTAAACATCTCCATCAGAATCCCTGGAAATCACTTCCTTTCTAATGTATAATGTTCCGCTCCTCATAGCTTAGTCTAGCTATCCCTGTCATCATTTCAGGAGCCCTATGCTGAACCCTCTACATGGCATCTCTTTTATTATTGGTTGATGGGAAATTAACCGAATGATTGTTTAACTTATTTTTTTGTGTTGTTGCAGTTGTGAAAGTAAAGGATGAGCCTGAACGTGCAGATGAAATATCCTCCAAATTAAAAGGTATGAACTGTCACTAGGTATATCTCTATATGTTTATGCATGTATACAAGGGCCAGTCAATAAGTAACCTTAAAATGACGATATAAATTTGAGAATGTAATGTGTGTAGTTGTAGACGACATATGTTATATCTATGGGTAAGAGTCATGTTTTGCCCATTTTAGATCTGGCAACATTGAGTGTATGACGTCAGCAGAGCAGACCAGAATTAACCCTTCTGGCGTTAATTCAACGATCGACCGGGATTCAAACTCAGGATCCTAGGATCCCATGCCAGCACCCTAACCACTAAGCCAACACAGGCTCTATTTATTTTACGTATTCTATTTTTAGAGAAAAATGTGAGTTATTTGAAAAAAGTGCAAGGGTGCCAATATTTTTGGCCACGACTGTGTATGTATATATATATATATATATATATATATATATATATATATATATGGAGGTAGCAGGAGAGGGAGGAGTAAGGAAGGGATTGGGGGGAGTGGAAGGGGATTCATCACCTTTTGGTTGAATATATGCTGGTAAATGTGCCGTTCATCACGTGTCTGAGTTAAGTTTGATGCCAAGCGATTTTTTTTTTTAAAATTATTATTATAATTTCTTTAATCCAAAAAAACGAACTTTTTTCAGATTTTTTTTTAAATCTTGCCTAAAACACTCCCAGGCAATCACTGATGAACCTCTGAAAGTTTGACGAAGATCCGTTCAGCCATCTCCGAGAAAAATGGCGACACACACACACACACACACACACACACACACACACACACACACACACACACACAGACCAACAGCTCTCTTATATAGTATATATATATATATATACATACGGTGTGTACCCCGGTTTTGAATAGGTACACCGTATCCCTGCGCATCGTAAGAGGCGACTAAGGGTTGGCGTCAGGAAGGGCATCCGGCCATAAAAACATTGCCTCAAACAGGGAACCATGATTGTCATGGGGCCCGCAAGGCTAACCCCCGCTCTACCGGGAAAATGGCCTTAAAACGATCATTCATATTCATATTCAATATACAGACTTGGCATTTAATATGGAATATTTTTTTTCTTCTTGACTTGGGTTTACTTTCTTAACTCAGTATATCAATCTGGTGAGTTTCTTTTACACTTTGGTGATTTATTTGTTAAAAGAACCATGTCACTGATTGTCTGTCGCAGCAAGAAGTCAACAACAGGGTTATATCACAGGTGGCGTGGCAACATCTACGGACAGGTGCATTTGATGATTGGCTTCACAGTCGGGTATACAAGGGTTGTTGCGTTCTGTATTAGTGGAAAACAACTGCTGCACGTCTCCAAAAGTTATTGCCGCTTCCTCTGGAGATGGTCCGTCAACTCGACAATGCTGTTTGTCATGGAGTGGTGGCTTTACGAAATTACAGCATGAAACAGCTTGCTATTGCTCGGTAGTATGGCATCACTCAAGGTCAGGTGTCAAAGATCCTGAAACGAAATGCTCAGAGGGTGTCCCGACTCCAATACCGAGGCCAGGACGTCCCCGCAGAACCACAAGGAGGGATGATCGCCAGCTGCACCGGTTAGTCCACAATGGCCGTACCAAGTCAGCTAATCGGCTTAGGGCTGAGTGGCAGAAACTGAGAAATGTGCCTGTATCCAGAAGGCTAGTCAACCAACGACTAGTTCAAGCAGGCTATCGTGCCAGGCGTACCCTGAGAAAGCCACGCCTGACCAGACAACACCGCCAGCGCCGATTGCAGTGGGCCAGAGAGCACCGTCAATGGCAGCCAGGACACTGGAATCACGTGATCTTCAGTGACGAGTCTAGATTTCTGGTCTATCGTCAAGATGGCCACGTCCGAGTGCGCAGACAAGTGCATGAAGTCTACAACAAAGATTGTATAGTGCCAAGAGTCCAAGCTGGAGGTGGTGGGGTGACCGTTTGGGCTGCTTTTCATGCAGGGGCAAAACTGACCTGGTTGTTCTGAATGGAAACCTGAACCAGTTCAAGTACAGGGCCATTCTGGAAGAAACATTGCTTCCATTTGCTCGTGCAGCCTTTCGAGGAAACTTTATCTTCCAAGATGACAATGCACGGCCTCATCGTGCTCTCATGATCCAACACTTTCTTGCTGACCGTGGTGTCGAGCATATGGAGTGGCCTGCCATGTCCCCGGATATGAATCCGATAGAGAACTTGTGGGCAGAATTAACGCGTCAAATCGACCACCTGGACCAGCATCTCTGTGCGTGAATTGCAGCAGGCTATTGTCACTGCATGGCAAGCGATTCCTGTCCAAACCTTGGCAAATCTCGTGAACAGCATGCCTCAACGTGTACGTACTCTCCTGAATGCTCGTGGGGGTTACACGAAGTACTGAACTGTAATTTTACTGTCCGTAATCCCAGTCGTAATTTAACTTTTGTTTTTGTTAAAAATTTTTTTGGCTAATGTGCAAAATAAAGGGATACTTCTGGAAAACGTACAGAAGTTTAACACAGTACTGTCCATGAATTGAGTTCGATATCAGTTTCCATCACTTTCAAGGATCAATTTATTTGTTTCGAAATGTCAAATGTGGCTTTTCTTTCTTTTAAAGGTCACATTAACAAAATCTAGAATAATTTCAACATAATTCCAATGAACTTTTGGTTCTAAGACATCTTGAAAAGTAAGTTCACCCCCACAAAAAAAATATTCCATATTAAATGCCAAGTCTGTATATATATATATATGCAGCAGGAAGAAGATTATTGGTTTCGGGTAGTTTATTGGCACAGTTAGGCTGCTCATGCTCACTTGAGAGTTGGAATTCCAATCAGTGGGTGGAAAATAGCGTTGCACATGGATGGATGGACAAGCGTAGTGTTATATAGATAATACAATCGGGTTGGCTTATTAGTGTTGCCTTTGAACCCCCGGTTCATGATGCAGGGAACTGGGGTTAGAAACCCAAATACACAAGTTGTGTTTGTCCATCATCTACTAATGTCCTTGTAATTCATGTTAAAAAAACACTGATGTCTCCGAATGTCTGTGTCCTGCATACAATTGATGTACAAACTCATACATGAGCTTTAGATCAATGTAAAAAAACGAGACACTACATGAGTATTTAGCAAGTTTTTTAAAAGCACAAAATTAATTAAGTTTGCGTTTGATGCTGCCATTATGTTGCAGCAGATATTGTGAAAGTCAAGACTGATCTGGAAAATGAAGATGATATTATCTGGCAAGCTAAGATATTAAATTAATGCCTGTGTAGTGAAAGCAAGTACCAATTTGTTCATGTAATTAATGAATTGAAATAAATGTGGCATGCAAAAAACAGGATGCCAATGGTAGCTTGTATGCCTCTGCGTTATACGGTTTTAAAGTTTTATTATGGGTGATTTGAGTTTAATACAATGACTACTGTTTTGTTGCACCAGCATGGTATGAAATTGTTAAACCCATTGTTAACCATTTAACCCATTGTTAAATTTAAATGAGAAGACAAATAATAATAATAATAATCATACATTTATTTTATATAGCGCTTTTCAAGAAGCCCAAAGACGCTTTGACAGAGTACAAAAACAAGTGCAAAAAGACAAAAATCAATCGGTAAATAATCAAAGCAAAAGGAAGGAGAAGGAGAAGAGATAGTCAGGCGTTAAATGCTGTGGGTTAAATATTGAATGCAGTGTTGAACAAGTGGGTCTTGAGTGATGTTTTGAATGTGGTGAGTGAGGAGGAGTCTCTGATGGTGTGAGGTAGTGAGTTCCAGAGGGTGGGAGCAGCGATGGAGAAGGCCCTGTCCCCCCAGGATCTGAATTTGGTCCGGATGGGGGAGGGGGGGGGGTCAGGAGGTTGGTACCAGCAGAGCGGAGGTTGCGGGTGGGAGTGTGTCTGGAGAGGAGGTCAGCCAGGTAGGATGGGGCCAGGTTATGGAGGGCTTAGGTCAAGAGGAGGATTTTGTACTGGATTCTCTGGGGGATGGGGAGCCAGTGAAGCTTATAAAGGACGGGGGTGATGTGGTCACGGGTCCGGGAATGGGTGAGTAGACGGGCAGCGGAGTTCTGAATGTATTGGAGTTTATTGGTGATTATTGAGGGTGAACCATAGATTAGGCTGTTGCAGTTGAAATGCTGTTGCTGTTGCAAATGAAAAAAAAAAAGGTCCCACAGGAAGGTGGGAATGATTGGGACTATTAAAGTAGTAGTTGTAGTCATGCAACTCAACATACATGATAGCTCAGTTGTATGCATGTGTACATTTTCCTTTCACCTGACCCACAACCTGAAGTGGTAAAGTAGACAGAGAAGACTGCCAAGCTTGCTGAGGGGCAGAATTGCCAAGATTACTGCATCATTCAAGGGAGGCACTTGTATGTTGTAACATTCTGTTGCAGACATTGTGAGGGTCAAGGTGGAAGCTGAACTTGTGGAAGGTTGTGATTCAGAAGGTAAGAGTCAAAAACACTCACAACATTCTGTTTGATGTTGGTTGGTCTGTGCACTTTAATCTACATTTATGTCTTTGGAATTGAGGAAAAGTATAAGTTGAATAAAATAATGTACGTATTCTATTTTGTATTTTTTTTTAATGTAAATGCCTTGACTACTTTACTATACAGTTTATTTGCATCACATTCATTGATGGTGGCTGTACTTGCATTGCATTGTATTTTTTTAAATGCTTGCATTCCATACTTTAAATGCTGTCATTGTCGACTTTACTGCAGAACATAGGACTCAATTTTCATGTTGGAAGTGTCCCGAGTCATTCTACACAGAGAACGAAGCTCAGATACATTTGAGGATGCACAATGGTGATATTGCAAACAATGAAGATGTAGCATTGAGAGAGCGACCATACCAGTGTCCTGCTTGTAACAAGTCATTTGTATATAAAGACAGCATTCCAAAACATATGAAACTTCACACAAAGGAAACTCTGTCCAAGTGCCCAGTTTGTCAAATTGAATTTACTCGCGTTTGTGATTTTTGGGACCATATTTACCTCCAAACTGAAAGGCATCCTTTTAAATGCCATGCTTGTCAAACAAAACTTGGAAGTTTTCAGGATTTTTGTGAACATATGAAAATACATATTTCAAAGCTACAGCACACATGTTCTCATTGCGATGCCACATTATCGTCATCTGAGGACTTAAAAAAGCACATGAAATCTCATGTTGGCAAGCGCTTTTACAATTGTAGTCTCTGTAGGAGAAGGTACACACAGCCTGGTAGCCTGATATACCACATGAAGAGTCACAACTTCCATCGTGAACGGCAACACAAGTGCTCTGTTTGTGGGAGTGCATACTGGAGGCTGACCATGTTAAACAATCACATGATGACTCACATTGGTGAGTACCGATCTAAATGTTTCTTTTCTAAGAAAGAATTGTGATTGCTTGTGTCTTGGAAAAAAAAAAACACCTGATGTAGCATAATTAAATGATTGATAAAGGGTCCCATTTAGAGACAGGAAATGTTTGAAAATGACACACATACAGCCACGTGAAAAAGTAAGTACACCCCATGTAAAGTTTTGACTTTTTCAACATATTTCAACAGATAGCTATTTGATCTTCATTTCAACAATATTGAGAGATAAAGGTGATATAATACAACAAATATCATGAAACATTTACATTTTGTCGTCCATTGTATAATTTAAAAAAACATAAATGCAAATTTTGCATGTGGAAAAAGTAAGTACACCCCCACATTTATCACTACTTCAAATACCTAAAATTAGAATCAGGTGCACCAGCTCAGGTGCAAATGATTAGAACATCGTTAGAGAGGATCTTGGAGGAACCTGTCGTATTTAAACCTCAGACATTTAGTTTGGTTTGCTCTTTGTTGTTGAAGTGTGCGGCGTCACCATGCCTCGATCAAAAGAGCTCTCTGAGGCCTTCAGAAACAAGGTTATAGATGCCTACAAGTCTGGGAAGGGATTTAAAAAGATCTCCAAACAATTTGAAATCAATCATTTGACTGTCCGGAAGATCATCTACAAGTGGAGAAGATTCCAAACAACTGCCAACTTGTTCAGGCCAGGCCGCCCCAGCAAGTTCAGCCCGAGAGCAGACCGTAAGATACTGAAAGAAGTCTCTGAGAACCCCAGAATGTCATCACGGGACCAACAGGTAGCTCTTGCCACTGTTGATGTCAAAGTGCACGAGTCGACCATTAGCAAAAGGCTGCACAAATTTGATCTACATGGGAGGTGTGCCAGGAGGAAACCTTTGCTGTCCAGAAAGAACATCAGGGCAAGACTAAAGTTTGCCAATGAACACCTAGGCAAAGACCAGCACTTCTGGAACAATGTGCTCTGGACAGATGAGTCAAAGGTAGAGCTGTTTGGCCACAGTACCAGAAGACATGTTTGGCGAAAACCAAAGACAGTATTTGACCACAAGAACCTGATACCAACTGTAAAGCATGGTGGTGGAAATATTATGGTTTGGGGCAGCTTTGCTGCATCAGGGCCTGGGCAGCTCACCATCATAGAATCCACTATGAATTCTTCATTGTACCAGAGGGTGCTTGAAGATAATGTGAGGCCATCTGTCGGAAAGTTGAAGCTCAACCGAAGGTGGATCTTGCAACATGACAATGTCCCTAAACATACCAGTAAATCCACCAAGGAATGGCTGAAAAGAAAGAAATGGAGGGTTCTGGAATGGCCAAGTCAAAGCCCGGATCTAAATCCCATCGAGATGTTGTGGGGGGATTTGAAACGAGCTGTGCATGCAAGAAACCCCTCAAACATCGCATAGCTGAAAGAATTCTGCATGGAGGAGTGGGCAAAAATTTCTCCAAGTCAATATCAGAGACTGGTAGACAGTTATAAGAAACACGTACTTGAGGTTGTTTCTGCCAAAGGGGGCAATACCACCTATTAGAGCCAAGGGTGTACTTACTTTTTCCACATGCGAAATTTGCATTTATGTTTATTTAAATTATACAATGGACTACAAAATGTAAATGTTTCATGATATTTGTTATATTATATCACCTTTATCTATCAATATTGTTGAAATGAAGATCAAATAGCTGCATGTTGAAATATGTTGAAAAAGTCAAAACTTTACATGGGGTGTACTTACTTTTTCATGTGACTGTATGTAATATAAGGAGTTAACAACTTTTCATTTTTCGTTTCAGGTTGTGAGACAAGCTCTGGAATTGCAGCCACAAATTGAAAGTTGAGGATGCTGACATAGACAGATGAGCAGCTAGAATTTGTTTTGAGCTGTATTTTGTGAAAGAACACCTTATGAAATTGGCAGAAAGAGAATGCAAGAGACCTTTTAAGTTTGTGATGCTTCATCAGGAAACTGAGGAGCAGATGTGTGTCAAACCACCATGAAACAGCCAGTGTGAAGCATAAAATGCCAACTGTGTGGAGGCAATAGATTTACTCTAACAAACTCACTGAGCTGAGCTTTATTGCAAATGATCGTTTATTGTATTATCACACGTGCGGAGAGGGTTGCTTGCCATACACCAAGCTTACCTCTGAGCTAGCAAAGTTCAATCCTCATATTTATACAAAACCCTCGGTTAATCAGCAGAGAGCATCTTCACCAATCTTGTTTTCAGTTAAATGTCAAGCCATAAAATCTGATTAATGCTTTGTTTGTGGGCAAGCTAAGCAAACCAAGTCCAGATGTGGGCATCTTGGTCAAAAGATAAATGCTGCAATGTGCTTACAAGCTAATTCTGAGACGTATTTGTGTCAAAACGCCAACTGCTGCCCATAGCAGAAACAAAGGTTATTTTGCTTTACTCTCAAACAAGCAGATTTATTAACACAGCAGAAACAAAGGTAATTTAACTTTACCCTTTTAAGCAAGCAGATTTATTAATAATTTCTAGTTTTACACCCCACCCATAAATATTTCTGAAAAACACCCTGCCACGCTGGCACTTTCCCACACGAGTATTTATTTAATTTTCCTTTACCCACAATTTTCCGTTTTGTTCATACAGAACAAGGCACCCGGCTCTCGCATTGTTCTGTATGAACAACTCCCAGTAGTTAAATTAGTCTCTCGCTAGTGCAATGCCCTCCCCCCCAACTTGCACCTTCGGGACCTTCTCAACTTACGCTCCATGGGAGACTGTCATTCTGGCGAGTGAAAAAAAACAAACAAACAAACAAACAAAAAAAACCACCTTTAGAGGCCATTTTTCCCCGCAAGCGGGGGTTGGCCTTTTTCGGGAACTGTGGTTGTTGTTGTTTATCGGTCCCCTTTTTGAAGCAATGTTTTACGGCCGGATGCCCTTCCTGACGCCAACCCTTTTTGCCGCCTTTAACGACAAGCAGGGAATTACCAGTGAACTGGTACTCAATTTGCCGACCTCGGAAGGATGACAGGCTGAGTCAACCCCCCTGGCGTTAATTCAGCGATTGACCGGGATTCGAACCCAGGATCCTAGGATCCTAAGCCGGCACCCTAGCCGCTAGCCCAACACCAGGGATGGCGAGTGAATGCAGGCTCTAAATTGCTGGGGTGCCACCACCTCCCCTTCATTCCATGGAGTTTGGGTGCCATGGCGACCCTTCAGAGAGAGAGGTTGCACACAACAGATATGCCCAATAGGCAGCATCGTACTCTTGTATACCCATTACCCTTGAGTATATTCGTAGAGAGCTTCTGCAGGCACAGTCAGGTGTCTCCATTCTGCATCCATTTCAGGGTTTGGCACTTCCCCCTCTGATGGTTCAATGTCCTTCGGTAAATCTGTCGAACATTTGTTGATGTTCTATCATCAATGATTGCAACCGGTCCCAGGGATTCTCCTCTGTCTTTTCCACACATGTGTTATATACATTCAAACCATGTGGATTCACCAGCATGATGCCTCGATTGTATGTGAGTGGTGCATTGATTCCAGGATCTTCATCTCGGTCACTTCCTGCTCCACCATTCCTGTAACAAATTTCCTCATACATGCTCCGATTAATGCTTTGCAACAACATATTATGACTATTATGGCCACAAGTATCATTAATCCTATGAACACCCAATGAAGTATCCATGCTCCGCCTTGTGCCGCTAGTAATATGTTGAGGACGATGCAATTCTGCATGGCTACTGTTCTCATGGCAACCATTTTCGCATTTACTTTAATAAAGTCCTCAGCTGTCTCATTCGCAAGCTTTTCGAAAGAAGCTGCCATGTTAATAATCTTTCTAGCAGCTTTCTTAGTTCCATTAAAAGGAAGGCTATCATGACGAATCTTTCTGTTGCTGAAATGGACCTTTTCTGTCTATCCTGTGGTATGAAAGGTGATTGGTCCACTGGTCCAGAATGTGAATTTTCGGAATTGCATATGCCATGAAACAGAACCCTGTCCAACCAACTGGCAACCATGAATATGCTCTGTACCCTCATACAAAGTACTGTTACGCAACCGTGATTAACACCACAGTTACGGATGGCCGATTTGCGAGACTTTAACTCCCGAGGCGAAACTCAATGGCGGATTCAAACTCAACACAAACGCGCGGAATGGCGGGACACAGCGAAGGCTCCGCAACCTTATCTATTAAAATGAAACACCCAGGAAAACTGCGTTCAGATATATATACAGAAAATAATATAAGGATTTATTATCGAATAGTAATACAGTGAAAAAGCCGCGCCGGTAAATCTAATAACTCTAAATCGGGACGTCCCCACACGACTGACAGCAAACACGATACGAGGGAGATTATGGATACAAAAATAACACGTCACGTCGTTCAAATGTACGCGGATGCGGCTTATCTGTCTTTCGTCGTCTCTCGGGGCGGCCGTCCAACACCGCTCCTTTTGGCCCGATCGCACACCACCAGGTCCTTCGCTCCAAGCTCTACGAGGCCCCGCTCCAAGCACCACGCGTCCGACGCGTGGCCAGCAGCTTCACACGAGGACGATCTCCACAAGGCCCGTGCACCAATGGTTCAACGGAGGGCTCGACTTGCAACGAACTGCTGCGAACTGCCGCGTGCTCTGTGTGCTTGGTGTTCTAACGAACTCTCCACCAACTGCCTTCGGGGAGCTTTTCCACCAACTGTCTTCGGGGAGCTTTTTCCACCAACTGTGTCTCCGCGTCGACTGTGTGCTCCAACGAACTCCCTGTGTACTCTCTGGACTGCCTGCGTCTGCCACGAACTCAACTCTTGAAATGGCGTCTGCTTGCGTCTGCCCCAACGAACTCAACTCTTGAAATGGCGTCTGCTTGCGTCTGCCCCAACGAACTCAACTCTTGAAATGGCGTCCGACCGTCGCATATATTGGTGGCCGATGACGTCACATTGGTGCACTCCTCAGCCAATCACAGCCTCCCAACTCGCCCAGGTCACGCCCTCTGCGGCATGCGACTCCTGACATCTCCCGTCCGCGACCCCCCCGCGGTCGTTTTGTAACACGTGCCAGCGGGGTTGGTAGGCCTTTGAGGTGCGAACGGCGGCGGCCAACCGTGGCGGTGTTTTTGGCCTGGTTTCCTGTCTATTTATTACGAAGTCAATGTCAGGGAAAGGGAATTATTTAATGTTGCGCTAAGGACCTAACTAATGTTTATGTGGTTTGCAGTGCCATAATGGACAGAGGTTTGACTACCAGGTGAGACTCACAGGGGCGTTACCTTTAATCCCTCACTATTTAACACTCGGACCTCCAGGTAGATCCACAATCATACATCTTACCCCGACAAACGCCTAAACATCAAGAACTTATTACATGTAGAGTCCCTGTCACGACAGCCGAATACCTACCTATTCAGATCTACCTAGCTCTAGATATTGCTCTACCAAATTCATAACAGTACCATTTAATGGGACTTGGGGTTTCACAAGGTTATTACCTCCGCCACCAAAGGTGGATGGAGGTTATGTTTTCACCCCTGGCCACTTTTGCCCCTGGCCACCCCTGCAGAAGACCTATCTGTCCGTTTGTTTGTTTGTCTGAATTAGGATGAAATTTGACAGAGAGGTAGCGTATGTGACAAGGACGAAATGATTAGATTTTGGTGAATATCTGGATTTGGATCCGGCTAGTATCATTACCCTGCGCTCGCGAAGCGAAAAGCGGGGTTAAGCATTCAGGTACGTACGTGTGCGGTACGTGTGCCGTGTTTTCTTTACTTAAGTTGCAAGACATTTACATTTCTTAGATGTGTAGCTTCACCCATTTGACGAGATTTCATTTGTTTGTTAAATAACAATTCTCATCTCATAGTGGAGGGCCGTGCATGGGTAATTTTTTCTTTTCATTTCAAATTGATGCAAAAGTTTTGTTTTCACTACCAATTTGAAGGTAAGGGCCGATAGAACAATTTTGGTTCGAGTGTCAAGCACTCAGATCAAAAATGGGGCTTCTGGGGACGTGGGGGTGTTCCCGACCCCCACCGGCCTATGCGAAATATGGAAACTGTTATAACTTTTGATTGGATGATCCGATATGAACATATGAGGTATGTATGGATTCAGAATCAGGAGTAGCAACTAATTGTTTCAAGCATATTGCCCATAGAAGCAATAATTTTGCCGGTATCGGCGCATATCCACAAAAAAAGACAAAGGGCCATAGGCCCGGCAAGCTGAAACATGTTTTTTCAAAATAAACTGGACAATTATACTCGGACCCAATGATATAGTGACATTTTTATTTGTCTTTTAACTGTGCTACAATGTGGTGGTGAGTAACTGCTTAGACAATTGCTTGAATAACTCCTTGAACAATAGTTTTAATAAGAAAGTGGCTAACAAATCGACCATATATACATGTCAGTATTGGAAATTGTTCTGGTCCAGCTACTTCTCGCATTTGCACTTGCACAGACGTGTGCACTTCAACTTTGCCCTCATGCACTTGCACAGAGCGCAGGTACTTGTTGAAGTGCACTTCACATCCAGGTGGAATACATCCTTGGCGAGGGGCAGCGAGGTCCAAATGGGAAGCAGCTTGCCATCCTCTTCCTTCCACCCATGATTAGTGGGGTTGTTGACAGGCATCATGGACCTTTGGGCTGTTGTCCAGATGCTCGCTAGGAAGACACTCCTTTTGAGATGTTGATCCAAAGCATCACTCGTTGGGGGAATTCTCTCCACGCCCCTAGTCTTCT
This sequence comes from Myxine glutinosa, assembly GCF_964187855.1. Taxonomy (NCBI): domain Eukaryota; kingdom Metazoa; phylum Chordata; class Myxini; order Myxiniformes; family Myxinidae; genus Myxine; species Myxine glutinosa. The sequence continues at coordinate 51,406,543 of NC_136266.1, read as the reverse complement.
GTGAGAACACCCTCATTTGGTCGAGGTCAACATCATTGTCCTCGTTTGACTCATTGGAGTACAGCCTACAGACAAAGTTTATTGCCACTTCTTTCAGCCTTGGTGATGCTTGGAATGGAGTGTCGATGATAGTTGCAAATTCCTCCATGAGGGATGGCACTTCGTGCATCAACTTGCAGCAGTATCGCTTACCCGTAAACTTTAAGGAAGACGTGCTGATCCAGTAAATGCGTGGGAGAGGGCCATGGCTTTGCATGTTGTCGTGCCCAGGTTTGTGGCGATCATGTTCAGCGAGATCATTCTGGTTGTCTTTCCCGCTTTGAAGGAGATCCAGATTTCTGCGGCCGGATTCAGAGCCTTGATGTGATGGAAATTACTCAGAAGGATTATGCCAACATCTGTGTCTCCAGTATGAACCATCCCAAGTGACGATGTTTGGAGGGTGTGGAGGAGATGTACTAGGACACGAGTGTCAGCTTCCTCATGGTTGCATTGATCCATTGGTGGACTGTTTCCAACATGGTGGACTTGATCACCTGCAGTGATGTAGACATCCTTGTCATCTGGGAACTGTCTTTCTGTTATCTTTTTTGACAGGAATGTGAACAGTTACTTCTTGTTATCAACGTTCGCCAGAAACCTCTGCCAATTTCCTGGGATTTTGTCAGTACCAGATACGCGTTGTCAGGTGCCTGTTCCTCGATTTTCCCTTCTGCCTCCTTTAATTGTCAGTGCACGATACTGGTCCCAAACAATGTCTACTCTTGTCGATCTTTTCAAGTCGTGGCAAACTCTTGGGCAGAATACCTTGTCGAAATATGAATCAAAGGTGTTTCCTTGGGCAGTTGTACCAGGAAGTGAGTGTATCAGTACTCCACCGTCAATAACAATGAAGTCGTAAACATCTGGCGCAACTAGCTCCTCGTCGACAGAAATCGCGCTACTCGTATTGGCTTCCACGATGTATACCAACAAATCTGACTTGGTACAAGAGTTGAGAGACACTTCGGATGATAACGCAGGTGGTTATGGAGAAGATTCGTGATGAAAAAAATCCTCAAACTTCCCCCCCACCCCCCAATTTTTTTTTTTATGAGTGCTTGGCACTCAAACCAAAATTGTTCTATAGGCCCTTACCTTCAAATTGGTACTGAAAACGAAACTTTTGCATTAATTTGAAATGACTGAGTGTCCGGGCACCCCACTATCATCGTTGCCTATTTTTTGTATAAATACTAAGTATGCTCAGGCTAGAGTTAGTGACTCTAAATAAAAATTAATAAATTTGCCAGAGATTGAGTTGCCTAGCAATTTGTTTGGTGCTAAATACATGCAAAATACAACATATTTGAGAGAAAATCATTTTATTTTGTCGTGAATGTTAATCTTCAATTTAAAAAGTTCGTGTTGTGCTTTTAATTCTATTTTTTTTAATGTGGGCTGTTTTTTTGTAACTTGAGTCCAGTTGCCGCCAAACCATGGAATGTTCCTGTCCATTCCTGTCCTTGCACATCTATGAACCAGCCAAAACCATCCAACCTGCAAAAGAGAAGGGTACAGGTTTAGCTCGAAACTTGCAAGTCATTGAAATATTATGGATCAAACAATGCAATTTGTGTTGAATATTGTCGTGTTCACCAGGATTAACACCCCTGGGAAACGGACGGCCAATCGAGCTTTAACTCCGAGGCGTACCCAAACTATGGCGGCTCCTTTTACACGCGCGGGGGTGGAGGGTCACAAGGCTTACCTGCATGGCCGGACGCGAAGCCGGTTTTCCGAGCCACCAATAAATAAACAGGACAGGACAAGGAATTGTGAATGCAACAAATAATGAGTTCAATAAAATAAATGCCAGGATAACAAAGAATGTGCGGTAAAATTTAATTCCTAATTGAGAATCCTCCACACGGACTCGTATACAGACAGAGAGAAATAAACGAAAGTAAAAATGTGTGTGGTGTGTTTGCTTGCCACTCCGCCTGGTATTCTTGACCATCCGGGACGGTCACATGTCCAGTGTCCCTGTGCGGGAAAACACGCCTTGGCATGAAGTCACGTTCCCCACCAGCCGCCGACATGAAGTGAACAGGCCCTTGCTCCTTCCTCGTCCCTCCTGCTCCGCCGCACCAAGCCCCGACGTTCTTCCCAGGCGCACATGGGACCAAGCGCCACGAGACAACACCAAGCAGAGAGAGAGGAAGAGAAGGTTGCGTCCGCCTTTCCCACAGCCTGGAACAAAGGGATAGAAAATGCGACTGCTTGCAGTGAAGGCCAGCACGGAGAGAGCACAAACTGCGACCGCCTGTGACCAAGCCCAGAATGAGAGAGAGAGAGATTGATGGTGGTCGCTTCGCCTTTTTGTCCCTGGTGCTGGAATGTTCCATGATCATGACGTCACACGTGCACCAATCAACGAGCGCCATCGCTGCAGTCTATGCCCATGACCAATCATCACCTTTCAGGGCGGGGCCTCACAGCCCTTCCTGCCATCCCTTGCGATGACTCGGCTGCTGGCGTCAGTGGCAGTCGAATGTCCAGATCTGGTCGGCGGTTATGTGGTTTAGTCTGGGAGCTAACAGAGATTTGTATTACATCTCGAGTACAAAAGGTTTGAGAGCTAAACTCATCAGATGGTGGGATGGGGACCTCCGAATGACCATTCTTAAGTTTTCCAATTGGTGCATTAAGTAGGGGGTGCAGGGTGGAGCTTATTTTTGAACTTTTGAAATATGATCTTCTTACCCTCTCAATTTCTTCCTATATATGAAATAAAAATTCAGGCAAAATATGAGCACAATTGAACAATATTTAGGGGTAGCTCAATGATGGTAAAGTTTCTGATACCCCAAAGCTGCGGCCGCCCTTTTATTTCGCATACTACTGATAATAGATTAATTCTGTTGATAAATTAAGAACCCAATTTTAACTACTAAGTAAATTGACACTCTCTCCTATCATCAACATCATACACACAACATGCAATCATTGTGGTAAAATTAATTACTGGGAACACAGATAAAACCTTTAAGTTATAAAACTCTGTGCTCCATTAAATAAATAATTACAGTAGTAATATGTACATTGTACATACACAATATCTGTTATAATAAAAGAGTAAAATGTTTGTTGAGCTAGAGTCTGCTAGACAATAAATGCTAAAATGAGATGTAGCGCTGACCTGGGAACGCTTATCACCATAGTATCTAAAAGTAAACACTAAACACTGTACATAGGTGTATCACAGAACACTATTTGAAAATAAAAACGAAGTTATCACAGGCTTTGCAGAGAATCACAGACACAATGGGTGTATAAACATGGTATAATATTATCACAGATTATAGAAGCATAATCATTGTGGTTCAACTGGTTCATATCTATTATCCAACCAATCATCCGAATCCCATTGTTTTTCTGATAAATTGATAATGCAAATTTTCCATGAATTTATATTCCAGACATGTTCAGACTTGTTTACTGTTTGGACTCAATGGACTGACTATGCTGACTAAGCAACAGCTGCAACACTGTTGCAGCAGTATGTTTGTGTAATTGCTTGAGGCATTGTGCTCACTGCTCAGTTATTAATAGAACTGTTTGCATTTTCTTGATTCTTAATTTCTTAATGCTATGTTCTATTTCTTTCAGATTCATATCTGATTGAAAATGTCATCTGTGGAAAAAGCAACAAGATCTCAAACCAAGTTGTATCTCCTTGGCGACTCTGTGACTGAATTAAGTGGCAGCAAGTTGCCATCATTGCGTATGGCTCTTGGATTCTTCCTACATCACCATCTCGATCTGAAGGAGACCGTAAGACAATCGTCGGATGTTACCATCACGGAAATAGCTAACTTTTGGAAGAAAGCTAGAATCCCGATGAGAGCTCATCAAAACTGCCAAACCAAGCTTGAGCAGACATTTGAAGAATGGCGTCTTCTGAAAAAGAACAAAGCGCGAACGTCACCAACTCAACTCGCGAGAGAGTCGGCTTTTGTTTCCAGGCTTGAAGATCTTTTTGGTGTCGCTCACGCTGATGCTCTGACCAATACGTCAGTATTACAAGAAGACAAGGATTTCTTGTTAGCCCAGCGAGAAAAGGGAAGAAGGGGGTCGCTGGCCGGAGTAGATGTAAAGCTTGCTGCGAAGGAGAAAACGGCGTCCAAAAGAGAGGAGGAAATGCTTGCCAGGCGACAGCGAATGGAGCAAATGAAACAGTTAGCAGCTTCTACAGCTGAACTGATTTCATCTGGTTCTGAATCTGAAAACAGCTCAGCAGAAGATAGTGAAAAGATGGAAACTGGGGACAATGCAAGTGAGGGAGCTGCTGGAGGCATCACATTTCAGACACGAAAAAGAAAGAGGGGGCGAAAAACTGTCGTTACTGAAGAACTCGCAGCCGCTCTAGATCGCACAAAAGTGTCAGACCGCAAAGCCGTTTTTGTTATAGCAGAAACTGCCAAAAGCTTGGGACAGAACATTGATGAACTTGCTCTAAACAGAGACTCAATTCGCCGACAAAGAGTACAACACCGAGTCCAAAGATCTGCAAATATAAAGGCGGAGTTTCAGGGTAACGTTCCCCTTGTAGACACAGGGCCATAGGGTGGATATCTATTTTTTTTTTTGATTTCATGACCTGAACCTAGGGATTTGGCAAGAAGGGTGTGGGATGAAGCCTTATGACCTCCAAAACATCTTGTTTTTTTTCACAAGCGATATCGTGGTACGTTACCGAGAACCGCTGCCCCAAAACACCAGTATACACCAATTGTATGTTACATTTGAAATACCCATTTACACAGTAAAAAAAACAAAAACAAACTATATGATGTCATGTTCACATTGGTCTTGGCAGCAATATTTATTAATTCAGACCCCCAAAAGTAGTAAAAATGTTGTTTTAACGACTTGGTAAAATAACATGCTGTTGATGCATTTATCAGAAAGTCATGTTTTTGGACCTTAAAACCTGCATAATTTTAAATTTTTGTACAATATTTGTGATTGGTGTTGCTACTACGATCCATGGTGGTTTACCAATGCTATTTTGAAACTGTTAATAGGTCCAATAAGTGTGTAAGGGGTGATATTTTAACCCATCAAAGACAATTACGCGGCGTACAAGTGAACCAGTGCGCATTGACGTCATGATAAACTCGAGATGGGCTAGAGAAGCTCCACCATCTCAATGTATGAACTCCAGAAGCGAAATGTTGGTTTGGTGTCACTTGCTTCTAAGAATTTGTCAAAGGAGGTTTTGAAGTCTTTGAACTTGTCACTGTTGAGAATGACATGGTAGTTTGGATGTGGGAAAGCTTCAGTTAAGTTTGACAAAAGTTCCTTCACTCTACCCGCTGCATGTTCTGGAATAGATTCAAAATATGCATCCAGGAGCATCTGCTGCATCGCGTCTGACATCAGCTTATGGGCTCGAACTGCCCTGTTGTAATGCTTGCCGCTGAACACTCCATTCACAGACCCCACTGCAACAATCTCTGACTCAACCAGGATGTCTTGGAGACCACCATCTCGAAATCTCTTTCCAATACAGCCAAGAAAGGACATTGCAGTGTGGAATGCCCCAAGTCGAATTACCAGTCTCTTCATGAACTGTGCATTCTTCCATCTAATGAGCTGTGCCTTGCAATAGATGGCTTGGTCAACGACAATGACGACTGCTTCCAACTGTAACTTGTCGGCGATCTGAACACTTCTCTGCAGTATTGTTAGTACCGTATTCATTTCAGTCGGAGTGGCATCAATGACAGGGAGATACCCTATCACGCTCTTTGGTGGAACTTCAACACAAGACAGTAGTTGGTTGAATCCTGTCCAAGATGGCAGAGTCCCGTCAATGTTGTACTTGGTGATGTGGTATGCTAGGTCTATCGTGTTAGGGTGCTGGAGTAATGGGAAGTACGTTGCTCGATCCAATGGAACGCTGGTTGCGAATGGAGCGGGTCCTTCGTTTTTCCCTCCATAATATGTGGCAAGGTTCACTGCAGGTGGCTGCATCGATCTCTCCCGCGTCCTCTTAACTGTAGTGACTGGTGCTGGTTGTACTACTTCATGGGATTGACTTGGTCGCTGTATTATAATCCCATTGGTATTGTGCGTTGTTCCACGCCCAGACAATGTCTCCTCCCCGAAGTCATTATTGTCCCATACGAGTGTGACATGCTTGCCCGCCTGAATGATTGATGGAAGAGCATCCTCTCCACGATGTAGTTCTTGGTTAGCCAGTGCAGTGTCATGATTTAAGACGACAGAGTTTGAGATGCAGTAACCAACCCCGTTCAGTAGGCTGATTAATTGGGCTGAACCTGAGAGATGACGTACTGTCATTGCAAGTGACAAATGTTTGGGCATCTGTTTCCTTCCCTTTGATTGGAGGTATATGATGTCCTGTGCAATTGTGAGAATTCTTCTATGTATTGTAGATTCTATCTTTACAAACTCATCAGAATCAGGTTCGTCTGACACTCCCACCATCCATGCAATAAAGTTATAGAGACAGGCAGGTACAATTGCTTCTGCGGCATTTGTTGTCAGGTGCTCAGAGGTTGGGGGCCATGGCATATTTGGCTTGATCTCATCTATTGCATTTCTCAATTGTAGCGCAGTGAAGTAGTGTTCTCTAAGGTTATTCTCAGTATACCCAGGTTGCTTTGGTGGGGTTGGTTCAGAGTCGGATGTTTGTTCTGTCTCTGTTGTGTCATCACCTGAACCATGCATGGTTTCTTGCAACACTTTCTTTTCTTCAACCAGCACTTCAGTGGAGATGTCATTAACATACACAAGGTGTCCTTGGCAGCGCATATACGGGGTTAGAAAGCATAGTTGTGGAAATGTTTTCATCAGTCTTGTCTTGAGAAAGCCACTTTTGTAGTTTGATTCTATTCTGTGTGTTGCTTTGATTTGTTTCATGAACATGTCATTAAGTCGTTTCAGTCTGTAGATTTCCTTGTTGTCTATTATAAGAGCCTTGACTGTTGCACAAAATAATGTGTATGCTTCTGAGTAGTTGGAGTCTCCTTGTTGCTCTGCATTAGGTGTTGTTGCTAGCTTGCCTAAATACCGGGTATACTCCTTGTAGCAGCGACCATGGTATTTTACCTCTATCGCAACACAATCGCGGTCTTGAATTTGAAGCAGCAGGTTTGTATTGTTGTTGTCTTTAGCAGCTTGCTGCAGTCTTGGTGCCTCAATTGTTGAGCACCTTGTTAGAGGCTCTTTTCTTCGGCCCCTTTTGCCTGTATTGATTGTTCTCTCTTTCTGACAAAGGATGCATATATTAGGCAACACATATTGGGATCTGGCTGAACATTTGGGCTTGCCTAAGCTGGAGCGTAGAGCACGTTTCTTGACTGGTTGTGGGCCTTTATGCACCTTGTCAATGTTGACGTTGATGTCATTGCATGTTGAAGCTGCAATAAATACACATAAAGAAAACAATTAAAATTATGTGAGTTTAAAATGTCTAGACCTCAAGTCATGGTTAGCCCGACTAGATTCCCTCCCCCCCCCCCCCTTCCTCAGACTTCCTTTAAAAAATTTATTTGTTTCACCTCGGCCCTACCTCCTTGCATAAATATTGGACAGTTCCTTCAATTCAAAATCGTTCGACTACACACAAAATCATTTTACATATACCTCACAAAAAAAAAAATCAAACTAAGTTTTGAAGCATTGTCATGATTTATTATTCAAGTTATTCAACCTACCAGTATTGGCTGCATTTTCTTCTCTCTTTTTCATGCTGCTTTGCACCCTGCTCACTCGTTGTTTATCGGTAAATCGTGAATAACACACTTGATGAAACGCTGCATCATGCGGTATAGCTATAGCAGGTATTGTTACCATACTGTTGCCACGTTCGCCGAATTCGTCAGCGTGGTTCTTCACGAAATTTCTCGCAATTTCAGCTTGATCACCTTCTAAATTCTGCCACGTAAGAACAAATTGCAAATATCGCGGCCATGTTATATCACTAAAATGTATTAAACTTGATCTTTTGGCCGGAGAAATGCACATATAACAGCGTTTCTCGCTCCCACCCTCGTCACCGTCGCTGCTACTGGAGGCCGCCATTTTGTTTACTCGCAGCCGGAATCCCAGACATCGTTCGTAGCGCGAATAAGCGCGATCCTCATTGGTCAATACATCGAAATGCGTTCGAGGCTAAACGGAGATTTTGGAAATAAAATTATACATTTCAACATTATATTACAGACTAACGTACCAGAATCTGACTTGTGAAAAGTCATGAACATTATTGTACACCGCTCCTTTCCTATGCCACCTCCAGGCATTGCAAATCGTCATTGCCGGGCACCGAAGGGGGCTTGGCAGTGACGCACGCTGAAAGAGAGTACTCAGTTTTCACTCTGGTTTCTTGTTTGTTTTCTTGTTTCCTTGGTTGTCCGGACGATATCTCAGCCATCCTTTGAGCTAGGAAGCTGAAATTTCGGCACAATAGTGAGCAAGTCCTTTGTCAAAAACGGTCTTTTTTGTTTTTTGATTAATCAATTAATTGAGGAGTTATTTAATTATTAGCGTTTAATTAAGTACTTATTTAATTAATTAAATTTCATTTCTCTTCTGACCATTATTAACTCAGGCACCTTTTGAGTTAGGAAGCTGATATTTGGACATGCCAATGACCAGGTGATTTGGCTGCAAAGGATATTTTTGATTTATTAATTAATCAATTAATCGATTAATTATTTAATTATTCGATTAATGACAAAAAATTTTTTTTTTTTTAAGTTACAGATTCTGATGAAATAGTGGTAGTTTATGTGTTCTCTGACCAAATTGATTAATAATTTAATTTTTTTATGATTATTATTTATTTATTTTCATTATTAATCATTTATTTATTTTCTTTCTCATTTGGCCAATATCTCAGGCACCTTTTGAGCTGGGAAGCTAATATTTGGACATGAGTGACCAAGTGATGTGGCTATCAAGGATATTTTTGATTTATTGATTAATCATTTCATCTATTAATTATTTATTGATTAATCGATTAATTATTTATTGAGTAATCAATTAATTATTTAATTTTTTATAAATGACTTATTTAATTAAATTTCTAAAAGATACATCTTCGGATGAAGCACTAGTGGTTTAGTTATGCGATTAGCCAATTGATTATGAAAATATTTTGTGATAATCTTTTATTGATTTTAATTATACAATTAATCAATCAATTAGTGTACACCTCTCCCTCCCAATGCAGCCTCAATGAGCTGCACTGCGGTATTGCCGGGCGCCAGAGGCGCCCCGGCAATGCCGCGCTGCAGCATATTTAATTATTTGGCATGGGGCGGTGTACTTTGAATGTATTTGTACTTGTTTCTTAATTTTTTCTATATTATCATGCCAATTTGATGCCCACCCGATTTTCAGGTCACGAAATGAAATGAAAAATTGGAACACCTGGCAGTCTATTGTTGTTCACTGGGACGGCAAACTGATCCTTGATCTAATTGGAAAAGAGAAGGTTGATCGCCTGCCAGTATTGGTTTCAGGGAAAGGAGTTTCTCAGCTACTCACAGTTGCCAAGCTTCCATCTGGAACAGGCGAGGCTCAGGCTGCTGCTGTCTTTGGAGCCATTGAAGACTGCGGCGTAGCCGACAGCATCCGAGCTATGTGTTTTGACACGACCAGCTCAAACACTGGTCGGATCGCTGGTGCCTGTGTCCTCCTAGAGCAGAAGCTTGAGAAGGAGCTCTTGTCACTAGCTTGCAGGCATCACATTATGGAATTGATAGTTGGTGCAGTGTTCCAAGTGTGTATGGGATTGGGAGCCAAATCTTCTCCCGAGGTTCCACTCTTCAAACGCTTCCAGGAATACTGGGGATTCATAGACACGGCCAAGTATGAACCAGGGATTGCAGCTGATGATGTCGCAAGTCTAGTGGAAGACATAAAGCAAGGCACTATCGATTATGCCAACAAGCAGCTTGAACAGAGTCAGCCGAGAGATGATTATAAAGAATTCTTGGAACTTGTGATTGTCTTTCTCGGTGCTGCTCCTGCCAGAGGAGTGCGATTCATGTCACCCGGAGCAATGCACCACGCCCGCTGGATGTCCAAAGTAATAGACTGTCTCAAGATCTGGATGTTCAAGGCTCAATTCAAACTGACTCCTGCAGAAAAGAGAGGATTACGTGATGTGTGTGTATTCACAGTACGTGTCTACCTGACAGCCTGGATCTCTGCACCTCAAGCATCAGGTGCTCCTTACAGTGACCTGCTGCTGCTGAAGTCACTGCTTGAATACTCATCAATCCATCCAGCCATCTCAAAGTCAACATCACGCAAGTTTTCCAATCACGTGTGGTACTTGTCACAGGAACTTGTTAGCTTGGCTTTCTTCGACAGTCGGGTCAGTTCGGCAACCAAGAGACTGATGGTGAGTGCCATGAAGAATGAAGAAGACCAAGATCAGGATCATTCCAAGCGAATCACTGTTGCTCTTGATTCATTCAAGGACAAGAACTTGGAAGATTTCATCACAGCAAGGTCAATGAAACTTCTGCGAATGATGGAACTTCCAGATGGATTTCTCGCGGTTGATCCGGACTTGTGGGATGACAGAGACGACTACAAGCAGGCTGCAGAAACAGTCAACTCTCTAAAAGTTGTCAATGACTACGCTGAACGTGGAGTGGCACTCATTCAGGAGAACAGTGGGTTGATAACCCGCGATGAAACTCAGCTGCAATTCCTGCTGCAAGTTGTCGAGGACCATCGCAGAATGTACCCTGATAGCAGAAAACATACACTGTCCGGGATGCCATGAAAATAATAAATTTGGGGTTTGCTGGACATTGTCAGACTGATACTATGAACTCTGTCAGAAACTGAACAAAGAATTCACTATTAACGTGTTCAAAAATAAATACTGCGTTCAAGTGTGTTGTTTAAAATAAATTAAGATATAGTCTGATATACTCGTAATTCGTTGAATTTTTATAATTTTCATAATTTCGCGGCCCTTGAGCTACCCCTAAACATACTAATTTAGTGCTCAAACTTTTTATACAGTGTTTCTATATTATATGGAACAGATTACGTGGGTAAGACTTTCAAAGCTCCACCGTAAGGAGGTGCTGCTTGAAGTACCCCCCAAAGTCAGTTGAAATTACATTTTTGAGTACATCGATCAAACTGGTGCCAACAGTTTCATTTTGGCACTGTGATTACAGATGTGCCATTCTTAAGTGACGAATTTGGTGCAAAACGCATTTAAGAACGGCCTAAATGGGGCGCTACTTTCACATTTAAATCACATTTTGAGTACATTAATGAAACGTTGTGGAAATTTTCTTTAGGCCTTCCTGATGAAGGATCAGTAGTTCTTAAGTGTCGAATTTGGTGCAAAACCCATTTAAGAACGGCCTAAAGAGGGCGATATTTTTAGTACATTTGAAATACATCTCAAGTACATCAATGAAACTTTGTGGAAATATTCTTTTGACCTTCCTAATGAAGGATCAGTAGTTCTTAAGTGACCCTTTTGGTGCAAAACCCATTTAAGAAGGGGTCATAGGCAAATACCTGTTTCCAGGAAATTAAGATCAATAGAGAGCAGGTCATGGTGAAACAAAGATCGTTTCATATCGAATATTTACTCTTTTTCTCCATGGATAAGGTTTTTCGTATCGCCCAAGTTAGGGGCCGAAGGTGTACAGTGATCCCTCGTTTATCGCGGGGGTTACGTTGCAGAACCCCCCGCGATAGACGAAAATCCGCGAAGTAGCGACCATATTTTTATTTTATTATTTATATATATTTTAAAGCTTTATGACCCTCCCCACACTCTTATTAACCTTTCCCACACTCTTATTAACCTTTCTCACACTCTTATTAACCTTTCCCATACTCTTATAAACACTTCCTATACTCTTAAACACTTTTTACACTCTTAAACATACGTAATTTTAACAACATATAAAATTCTAATGGGTACTCACCATTGAAGATACTGTAGCGACCCATGGGTCCCCCAAGCAAGACCAGCATCAGAATCTCCTTGCTCCAGCCGGTGACGTCACCGGCGGGGATCCCCGGCGCCAGAGTGGCTGGTCACGTGACCACCGAAGCACGCCACGCTTGAGAGGCGTGGCTTTCGGTTTCGGTTTCTGGTTGTGCTTTATAATGCAGCCCGATAAACGGGCTTTTCAGTGTTCCCGAGTTGGTTTTGAGAATAAATATCTTCTCGGACGAGTTTGTGTCTTGCCCGTCATTTCGTCCGTATCAAGCAAGAGCCCCGGCTCTTCAATACTACAACTTGCGTGATGAAGATGATGATGAATTAGCTGTGCAGTACTGATGACGATGAAGGTGATGACGATGATGAATGTACTGCACAGCCAGAAAGAGCATTACAGTTACCCATTACGTGGGTAACTAGCGCAAGTGGAAGCTGCCGCATCTGCGTTTTCCATACGCACGACTCTTTGTCTCTTTGTCTACTTTTCTACTGTACACTATGTACAGTATTTTATTTCTTGTAATATGTTTTAATTACTGTATTTTTCTTATTTTTTTACGTTTTTTAATTTTTTAGGCTAGAAAATGCTTATTTTACCACAAAAATATTTAAAATAATAGTATATAAAAATACATTTATACCGCAAAATCCCGCGATATAGCGAAAAATCCGCGATATAATTTTACATATACTAGCGAGAAAAACCCGCGATGTACCGAAGCCGTGAAAAGTGAACCGCGATATAGCGAGGGATGACTGTGTATCCTTCAGGCCTATTTCAATAGGTAAAGATCAACGTAGGCGTGGCCTGCAATGGACCATGAAGGATGCAAATCTGTTATGCATTTTGCCAGTTCTCAATGCGCAGAATGCCTTACAATTTGACTCTGATAGAATAGAAGAACAAAGAAACTATCAATTTAACTTTTCTATCAACTACTTATATTTCAATGATAAAATCAAGTGTGACATGTAGATCTGGCATCGATACATAAAAGGAGCATCAGTGATCAGTAAAAGTAATTGGACCTGGCATTTTTCCTACACATTCAGTGCATATGGAACAAGCATCATGAATCATGAAAAAATAAACAGTTTCCTAGTCTACTGTTTCACGCTTTTGGCAAGAGGGCATCTACTGAGTAGCTATTGTGGTAAAACATTTGTATTTAATTATATGTTGCAACAGGACACTAACATGCCTTTGTTCAAGTGGTTATGCTCTTTGGAAACCAAACTTTTGTCATGTGTCAACTATGACTACCTTTTGATATCCATATCCATATCATGCTAAATTTTAAAATGATATCAATCTATCGCTAAAACTTACAAGACAAAACATCAAAACTGCTGATGAGTCTCATACTGTTAGGCAAAAGTTATATTCCTATACTGTGATAATCATGAGTTCACTAGTATTTATTAGTATTGGTATAATTATGGTTTCAGCCTGCCTGTCTGTTACAAGATTCTAGTCATCCTCGTCAGAACTGTCATCTTCATCTGAAGATGCAATTTCCATGTCATCCTCCTCTTCCTTGTCCATTGCTTCCAATTCCTCTGTCTCTGGGATAAGGCTTTCGGGGAGTTGCTCCCCTTCGAACCAAACTGGTTTGTAATGGTCATCAACTAACTGCCAGCTATTTTCTTGAGTGGGATGCTGCTCTTATATGATTTTGATCTGCTCTTGCCCACATGTTGGCAACAAAGGAAGCACGCTTCATGTGAGTATTGAGCTCATCTTCGCAAGGTGGTAGTCCACTTGCATCCATGCCCCTCAAATTGGCTAGTCGATTTTTTCCATTTCCCTTTGGTCCGTATGTCTTCATGAACTTCTCGTACCTACACTCATTTAGGCTGGTGTTTGCACTATCCTTAGCTCCATACATTTTGGCTGTGAACCTCTGAAGAGCTGCTTTCGTCATGTTAGAAATTGTGTTTGTTGCCATTAATCTGAAATAATTCTGGTAGTCAGGTTGTTTTTCCAGAGTTTTGAAAGGCCTGACCTTCCCTTTTCTGACAAATGCTGACGTATAGTCTGATCCCATGAAGGCATGGAAAGCTGGCAACGCAGCACAAAGATCTGGTCCTAGCTCCTTACATATTGCAGTCACACTGACGTAACGATGGTTGTTCTTTAAAACTGTTCCAATATCCATCCACAATGTTGACTGAAATCTATGGCAATGGTACAGTAATATCACTGAAATATCTGTGTCGGAAGCCCTGACCACTATGTTTCTGTTCTCACAATCAGCTGATAAGGAATGCAGACAAATCTTTGTGTCTGCCTCTTCATGGTTGTTCTTTAATCCATCCACCGTGTCTCGCTGTATGACACCCTCTTTCACCTGGAAGTGATAGCACTCCCCCGGGACATCTAGGAAGACTTCACGATCCCCAAAAATGTTTGCATATGAAGAGTCCTGCCATTCATTGGCAAGAAACTGAGGTAACTGCTTTTTGAAGGACCTGGACTTCAGGGCATCATTTAGATGTCTTGGCACTCGTCTCTGCTCTGGCCCTGTGATGACGAAAGTTCTGTTGTCGGATCCCCGCCTGTCCCTCTCCGTGTCCTTAAATGAAGGCTGCGGATAATCATCAAAGACTATGTGTATGCGTTTGGCTGACACTGTTAAACTCTGGTTAAGAATACATCTGGCTAACCCTCCGTATGTGGGAGGCAAATTTGGTGGTAAGCTATGCAAAAGGAACTGCCCATCTATGATGTAAGCACTGACTTTCTCTGGCCTCTCTTCAGTATCTTTCACTTTATTTTCCAATATATCAAAGAGAGCACTCTTATCGGTCTTTGTCATTACTTCGTCAGGGCTGGCCATGGACAGGTACTGGGGTCAATGGGTACTGGAGAATATGCTGCATGTCAAGTCTCTTCTTGGTGGTCAGCACAAGGAGACGGCCCATCAGATCACGTGATCCTTTAAGGGCAGAAATTTTCGTGTTCTTGGTCCGACGATTGGTTGCACATCCATCTTCAAAGGTTTTCAGCTTTGCCTTCTTTATTGGGCTTTCAAACTTGTTTGGATCATTCTCGCAAGACTCGATGAATTCCTTGTGTCTGGCTTTTCCTTTGGTTGGTACATTGAGGAGGCTTTCGCGGATTTCTTCATCGGTACCTTTTCCTGTGCTTATATTGTACAATACCTCTGAAGCATTATGGGTTTCAAATGGATTGTTCTTGTCCAAGATTTGTTTGGTGATTTTCTGAAGATCCTCATTGTCACGTTGAATTCGTCTTGGCCTGAGTTCTGCAGTGACATCTTCTTTGCTGATCAATCCTGTCATCTCTTCCAGCAGACTAATGAACGATGCCCGGGCAGCCTTTGTTGCCATCCATCTGAGGCGAGCGGAGTAGTCATTAGTGAAGGCGGTGATTCCTGTCAGTCGAGATGCGGCGTCAGCATTGATGGTCTGCTCCAATGTCAAATCAACGGGAATTCTGCTGAAATCACGTTCTGTCCTTCGCACTGTGAATGCACCCTGGTTAAGTATCTCTCTAAGGCCGGGATGCGTGTCATCAATATTCAACAAGTCCAGTTGGTATTTTGTTAACCAGCGCGAATAGTTGATATGGGCTGTGGCAAAGAACAAGTCAATGATCGGTGTGAGTGTGAAGACAAAGAGTTCAATGTTATTTGTACGGATCACTCTTTCAAGTCGGTGAAATACGTTTATGTACTCCACATACATCATCCAGAACTGGGCAGTGTATCCGTGAGCTCCTGATAGTGTTGCATCGGTGAATTCAGAATACTCTTTAGCAAAATTCTCAAAAAGATCTGTACTGATCACCATGTCAAGCCCATGTTCTCCTGTATTGGTATTGGTTTTCACCATAGATATCAGGGTGTGAAGCTCTTCTTTGAAATCACATGTCTGTAGAAATGCCTTGAAATGCAGACTTTCAAAGGCAAGGGCAAGTAGAGGATGGAGCCTCTTGCATCGGTTGAAGTGTTTTCCCGTGAGGAACCCATTCAACGAACCTGGGGCAAGGACTCCAGTCTCTGTAAGCATGTCCGGTCCTCCTGATTCTGCTATGAGCTTTCCAATTGCCTTGAAGAATGCCATTTCTATATGGAAAGCACCCATCATGATGAATATGTTGTCAAATGTTGGAGATTCTCTAGCCTGGATCTGCATAGCTGGTTTCGCTGCATTAAGGTCATAAGTAACCAGTCCATAATCTTGATTGCATTCTTCAGTACACTTCTGGGTTGTCTGAAGGGTTTGTCGCACTACTGACAAGCTGGTGATGGGCTCCTTAAGGTTTGGCATGTATCTCACTTCCTGTTTTGGTAGCTCATCCTTGTAGAAGATGGCATTGAAGCCAACCCACATGGGAAGAACATCAGTCTCAAATGCGTGGCTCATCATCCATACGAGATCAAGATGTCTTGCCCTAATTGCCGCGTCAGGTAGGTTAAATACGGATGTGTTTTTGTAGCTGAAGACTGTCATTTTGGGAACACCAAAATAGGGCGCAAGAGGAGTGTCAGCGACAGTGAGAGACCTCTTCTTCTTGACAGCTTTCTTTGCTTCTGGTATTGCCTTTCTAACTGGTGTTGTACTTTCATTAATCTGTTGAATGCTGGTACGATCACCTGGCAAGTTTTGATACAGAATTCCCATCGTATCATGCAGTGTGTTGCTCCCCGACAACGTTTGGGTCATTTCATCAAAATTGTCAAAGGCGAGTCCGGTTGGAAGGCCTGGCAAAGTGTTCTCAGGGCAAGCATCTTTTCTCTCTTGGATGGCTTCAGCGGTTGCTGTTTCGAGTTCCTCCAAGCAGGAATAGTTGAGACAATGACCAAACCTATTCAGAACTTGAACAAGCTTCTTGCTACCAGTGATAGATCTTATAGCCATACCCAGAGTGACATGTTTTGCTGGTTTTGCGCAGCCTCTTTGGACAACAAACAATGCATCCTGACTTGTGGAATCAATGCGACGTTTAATCAGCGTTCCACATTGGTCAGATATGTTGCCTGTCTACAGAACTTTGAAGAAGTTCATCACGGGTTGGGGTACAATTGTGTCTCCGTCTCTGACATCATTCAATGTTGGATTCTCTGGTACATCTTTTTTTGGAGCATTTAACAGCTGCTTTCGCAAGATTAGAGCTGCTTGGTTGAGGAGTCGTTCCTCGGACTCTGCGTATTCATAAGCCACACGTACGAAATCATCAGCAATTACTGCATTGTAAAGAATACTACCCAATTTCTTACCTGCTGGACTCTGCACCTTGATTTTGGACCCAAATCTATTTGTTAGGTTTCGCACCAGACTGTGCCTATGCATAGGAGACTCATCAGCAGATGAACAAAGGTCCAAATAACGTTCATACACAGATGTCAACAGTTCTGCACGTTTGTCAGCAATTACAGACTTCTCAACATATTCATGGATATTTCTAACAGCAATTGTCTTTTTCTGTGGAATGTCATCAGTTTTCTGATCAGTATTAGAAGTTCTACTGGCTACAAGTACGAATGCGCTCTTGCATGTATGATGATATTTAGCTTCTTTTGCCACCAGGTCTACACCAATGACCTTCGAAAGGATAGCTTCATCCTGAAGTAGTTCAGTGGCCTCTTGAATCTTCTGTCCTGCCTCTAATGTTTCACACGATCCTAAAAGTTCAATAGTCCTGCCTTTCTTCTTCTTCCTCTTTGAATTACAGAAAAGGCAAGTTGCAGGAAGTATTCCAGATGAGGAGGGTTCAGCATCGTCATCTGCCCTAGCGTTAGAACGTAAATGCGGCAAATTCCTCTCACTAGCGTCAGATGGTCCGTCTCCAGGAGCTGATGTTGTGGATGTAACGGCTGTGAATTTCTGGTAGCATGATACATGATACCCATCATTCTCATCTGGGCTCTGAGGCAAGCTGACAACCAAGTCATAATAAACCGATTTCAGAAATTGGGGTTTTGCACGCCTCTTCTCAGCTGCAGCTTGCACAGTACTCCAGTTTTTCTCATTGAAGGGCAAAACATCACAACGTGGTTTTTTCTCTGAGGGCTTCCCGGCAATGTGGAGAATACAACGCCTGGGTGCAGGAACATCGTTGTTGGAAGGATCAGATGACTCAATATCTGTTTCGCAGGCCGGTGACCTGAAATGAAAATGGATTTCGTAAGCATGGGAAAGTTCTATAGGGGCAAAAATGCACTTCATAAAACATCTTATAAGATCCATAAAAATTGGGATTACATACCAGTATTACCAGTATTTATCAATACTGGTGTTAATTGTGAAATTACAGAAAATGGGATGAGAGACGCCCAAGGATAACGCACACATATGATGATTGACATAAATATATTGTTGCGGATATGAGGACTGTATTTTTTTATTGTGTGCTTTATTATTATTATTGTTTATTCTGCGCCTCCTGCCTCCAGTGTTGTGTAAAAGTAAAAAGGGCGTCCCGGTAGTTATTCCATGAAACACCACATTGCAGGACCCGATAAAACCCTTGTTCAATAGTTATATCCTTATTATGTGTTTTAGGGTAAGGCCTTGTCGTCCATTAACATGACACTCCATTGCACCGAGTAAAAGAGATAGATTCCCTTCATTCCCATTCCCAAAAACCTCCATTTCCCCTTTCGTAATGGCCAAGCCTCAATTTGGCAATTACATCCCCTCCAAAGCCGCCATTGACCACGAGGCAGGGTTGGGGAAGAAAGGCGGGTCTCCACCTCGTCATAGAGGGGAGGAGTAAGTCGGCCCTGCTCATCCAACCCAGAACGAGGGGTTTGGCTTGAGAGGGCGGAGAGAGAATGCTTGGGGGAGGTTCGCAAAGGGTGAAGGGCGGGGCCTATATAACCCGCCGCGGGACGCTCCCCAAGGAGACAAGCAGATGAGTCCAAGAGATGAGCTGAAAGGCTGAGCTGAGCTGCGTGGTGAGGTGGACAGGAAAGAGCTGGGTCGTCAGAGCAGGGCTGAGTCGTGAGGTCCAAAAGCAGAAGATCATCCAGGGAAGCACAAAGCCTGCTATTCGTCACCTTGCTCGCCAGCAGCAGCGTCTACAGCAGCAACAAGACTCGACAGCCGTTTGGGGCCTGGACGGCAGTTTGGAGCAGGGCCGCGAAGGGACGGCGGCTGCCGAACGCGCCGATTCGTGCTGCCGAACAAATTGGACTTTCCTCTTCTTCCAGCCAATTCCTATCATCATTCCCCGTGTGAGTCGTCTTTGTTTGTTCTGTCTTGGGTAGGTAATTAAGTCTGTATAAGCTAGTATTTTCCCTGTGTCTCTAAAAGCTTCTGTATATTATTTTCTTATCTTTCCTTCTCCTTGGTTATTTTGCGCCTGTAAATAGTAATAAATAGTAATCGTATTTCAAACCTTTCTTTGCCTTCGTCTTCCTTTTCTTCACATCCGTCGTCTTAGTCTTTTCCCTCATTGAATAGCGGTGGCGCGATACGGCCAACGTTTGGGTAAATCGGGTTTAGTCGGGGAACAACTGTTTGGCCGCGGTTACCTCCGCTCGGTAAAAAAATAACATCTAATCCGCGGACCGTAACAATATCCTCAATAACTAGTTCGCTGACATCACTTCTTGGATTACTGGTACGAAAGATTTACATTACATGAGTGAATATAAAGAAAGTGAACACAGTCATCTTAAACAACTGGTACTTCAGTGTGTGGCGATGCAGGCAAGAGTGGGCCAGGGATTTACGAATTGTAGGCCCAAACTATGGGATATACAAAACCACTCATCGTGGACAATTCATTGATTTAACCACAGGCCACAATAAGTTATTGGCTTAGGGCCCCTAATATATGTTATCTGAATATGATAGCTACTGTAACTCTAGATAAAACTCACCTCTCAGTTGCATGATATTTGTTACTACTACATGTATTTTGAAGAAAATTCGGAATGATGAAATGGGAATCACAGCACCAACTATACTGCACAGCTAGTGTACATGCATAACACACTGCAGTAGCCCATCCTTGCATTCTAAGCCAGCAGTGTATATCTATATTATAATGAGTCATCTAGGCCAACCAGTGATTTATCATCTTCTGTTATCTAATAGTTACCTGTAGCTAATGTTGGTGTCTTGGTAGGCCAATCCTACTTCCTCCTTAACAGGAATTTGGCCATAGTTGATATTTGACTGCTTCTTAAATGGGTTTTGCACCAAATTCGACATTTAAGAACTACTGATCCTTCATCAGGAAGGTCTAAAGAAAATTTCCACAACGTTTCATTAATGTACTCAAAATGTGATTTAAATGTGAAAGTAGCGCCCCCTTTAGGCCATTCTTAAATGCGTTTTGCACCAAATTCGTCACTTAAGAATGGCACATCTGTAATCACAGTGTCAAAATGAAACTGTTGGCACCAGTTTGATTGATGTACTCAAAAATGTAATTTCAACTGACTTTGGGGGGTACTTCAAGCAGCACCCCCTACTTAATGCACCAATTGGAAAACTTAAGAATGGTCATTCGGAGGTCCCCATCCCACCATCTGATGAGTTTAGCTCTCAAACCTTTTGTACTCGAGATGTAATACAAATCTCTGTTAGCTCCTGCATCAGTTTATTTAGTGTAGATGCGGAATGCATGGCTGGTGTTGCAAGTGTCATAAGGAACGAAGGGAAAACCACAGAGGCAACAACATACAGGGAAAGTTATACCCGAACTTATACCCAAACTAATTAGCATAGCTCCACCCCATGCATGGAGACACATATACGATCTTACCCGACATGCGGACTCACTTGGTTACAAGAGGGTTTCTTCTTCTTCACGACATTCGGAGCACACTACCCTATACAATCTACCTGGACTAAGGTATTCCATTGCCTACCCCCAAAAACGTAACAATATTGTCGTGTGTCTCCCCTGTAGTGAACATCGCAGGGCGACACAGATGACCAAACGTGCCTTAACTCCAAGGTGTTCAATCCAATGGCGGACCTTCGCTACACACGAGGGAAAAGAGAATGACGAACGTGTGTGTGTGTGTGTGTGTGTGTGTGTGTGTGTGTGTGTGTGTCACTGAGCGGCTCTTGAACCTCGTCAGGAATCGTCCCGGATCGTCACAGGCCTCCACGTCCTTGCGCGGGAACCACAGGCTGCACATCCTGTGAGCGGGAACTAGGCCTCGCTGTACAGTCTGCTTCTCTCGCCGCCGAGCGGGAAGTCAGCAGGCCGTGCCCGTTTCCACTCGCCCCCACAAAGAGAGCACACAAATGCGTTCACCTTCCACCAACACCTCCAAGTCCAGCTCAATAGGCACCATATGTGTGCCCGTTCGCTATGGAGGCCAGCTCGGAGAGAGAAAAACCATGAGAAACCAAAATGTCGGGGGGACGACCGCTCGCCACCAAACCCAGAAAACGAGAGCGCCAAGAAAAAAAATGTCTGCCCTCCAACTCCTTTGTACTCAAGGCTCTGATGTTATCCTACGACGTCTGCGTGTCCGCTCCTATCTGCCACTGCCATCTCATCACTCTTGGTGTCCTGACCAATCACTGCTCTTCGGGGCGTGGCCTCCCAAACCTGTCTGCTTGATGTGGTGATGTGGCTGTTGGCAGAGCTAGCGGTATTGTTCAATGTCTTGTTCCGGTAACTTTTATTTAGTGTTATAAATGCGTGATTTCTTAGCTTATGTGTGTGTGTGTGTGTGCATTGTCATAAGGAACAAAGGAAAAATAACAGAGGCCATTACATACAGGGGATTCATAACCCATAATCCCTAACTAATTAACAGAACCCCACCCCGCGTGATGGGAATAAAGATACGCGCTTACACGACATCCAGTCTAAACGAATTTTCTACTTGTGATATATGGGGTTTCTTCTTCTTCACGGCAGTTAACACGACTTCTACCTATACAATTCTACCTGGACTAAGGTAATCACTGCCTACCCCCTACAAACGTAACAATATATTAACCACTTTGGGAGATATTTTTCAATAAAGTTAGTCTTTTTTGTTTTGTTTTGTCAAATGAGCTCTTGATTTTACAAGGTTACGTGTTTGTATGCATGCGCATGTGTGCGTGCATGCGCAGGAGCAGGAGTGTTGCATATAATGGATGGAATCAACAGAACGTTGATGGAGGTATTATAACCGCTATGCAAAGCAAGGAGAAGCTTTTATTTTGGGCATTGACCCTTTATCGGAGATAAAGAGGAGTTAACACCCAAAATGTTAGCTTTTCCTTGCTTCCCTCAGCTGTACGCATACCTCGATCAACGTTCAGTGATTCCATGTGTTGTTCTTCATGTCCACTAACACAGATCAACACAAGCCTCCCAGAGCAAGACAAGCTAGTTCTTCATTGCACAGTGTTTGGGTTCAGTTTTAGGGCTAAATTCAAAATCTGACTTGAGCCTCTTTCTTATGTGGAAATAAACAATTCCCTACATTAATTTCTTTTTACGATTTGTTAAAAGTTTTCTTCTATCCATCTATCCATATTCCCTCAAAATAATGTGCATTGACATCAGTCTAAACAGCATGCAAAAATGCATGGAAAACATGCAAACAGAGGACAACAGCTCAAGGGTTGGGGAGGCTGGAACAAATAAAAACGTGGAACCTACAGAACAGAAGAAGAAGCAAAAAACAAACCATCAGTTCAGGATGAATATTGAGATACCTGCTATATATAGTTTTTTGGCCCTCTCTCAATGGTGAAGAACCACTTATACATTATAGCATCCAGATCCAGATCTTCATCAAATTCGAATGAATTTGTCCTTGTTACACACGCAACCTGTCCACCAAATTTCGTCCGAATTAAAATCGCATGTTCCATGTTAAATTAACCTTCATATGTTAATAGAAAATGAAAAAAGCCTGGCATACAACTGTGGAAATGTCAACCCTCCACCCCCATCCTTTCCCACAATATTTTTTACCCCCATTAATACTCCCTAGCTGCTGACCCTCTTGAAGGTGGCTGTTTGCCCCTCTTTCTCCCATTTCTTGTTTATTCATTCCTTTGCTTATGATGTCCAAATGGTTACTTTGCTGTCATTCATACCCTCTGTCACTTTTTACATGTACATTTTAAAACGTCCGAATATGCATGAAGCATATGCAATATGATGTGGATATGTATAACGCAGATAGTAAAATTTAGACAGAGCACAGTCTCGATGTATCTTTCACGACTGCAGAAGAGTCATCTCTTCATCAGGAAATACGAGTTTGAGAGCCTGGTATGACCTCTCATTTAACATTGCAAAAGCAGCATGTCATATTGATCATGATGTCCAAACCATGCATCATATCTGGGATCATAATATCCCCCCTAACCTTTCCCCCATACTTGAAATTTAGACATGCTCACAATAGGTAATTGTTGCCTGGAAGGGGAGAGGGAATCTCTGAATATAAACGAGTTAAAATTATGTTTACATCGAATGATAGATATAATGCACGGTTTTTGTGCATTTTTTTTTTAAATTACCCACCTATTGTGGTTGAAATAACCGATATACAGTACTTTGATCCATCAGGCCATGTGTAGCTGCCCTTCTCATGATATTTGTTGTCCTGAAAATTTCCCTCGTAAATTGTACCTGATGGGTACAATATGCGTCCATTGCCGTTCATCTGCAAAACACAAGATTAGTTCTGGATAACTGTATAGTCTTTTTCGAGAATTTTCTTTCAACTTGCCTGTCCACATGCTACAGGTAAATTATAAGTTTCCTTTTGCATTACTGACTACAGGTAGAACTAGAACGTCAGTCGGTAGAAAGCATACCCCCACCTGGCTGAACAGTTTATGTTTTGTCTCCCACTGATAGGCCGGATCTGGATCTGGATCCGGAACTGAACCAAAATCGAATCGGCTTGTTCTTGGGGTCTTAAGGGTCTTTTTTTTTTTTTTTTTGTATACAAGATCGAGGCTCGTGAAAGAGCGAACATTAATCACACAGAAAGACAAACCGACACATATTAAAACATATAACATGGGGCGCGGTAGACAAGATGGGGAGAGAGGGGGAAGGACACAAGCACAACATTTGAGAGCAGGGACCGAGAGACATGGAGACATCGAGAGATCTGTGAGAGGGAGAGGGCTTTGGGGGGGAGGCATGGGAAGGGGGGGGGGGTGGGAGAGGTATAAAACATATGGACACTGCCAGGACTTCCAGGAAAGAAGTTGGAATTTCAAACAAGGTGTATCTGGGGTGAATTAGTGGGGGTAGAAAAGATCAAGGTTTTGGATGGGGGAAGATAAGAGATGGTGGTGAACAGCTGTTTTGAAGACCTGGAGGGAGGAGTGTGATTGAAGTGAGTGTGGGAGTTTGTTCCAGAGGCGGGAGAAAAGAGGAATGAAAGAGTGAAGGTGAGCAGAGAGCCGAGATTTCGGCAGTTTAACCATCAGAGGGTTGCTGGCAGATCTTGCGCGGCCTGTAGGAATATTTGGGGGACAGAGTACAGAGAGAGCTGGGGGGGCAAGGCCAGAGAGGAGTCGGTAGAAGACAGAAAGTAATTACTACATCTAGTGTAGAAAGTAATCTAGAAATCTACATCTAGAAAGTAATCCAGTGTAATTACTACAAATACTCGCGTTTTGTGGGGACAACCAGACAGACAGACAGACAGACAGACAAACAAACGGAGCCTCTCCTCTGGCGAGGGTAATTAAAGAAAAAATACAAAAATAGACATCGATGGGGAGTTCACTTCATCAATTTAATTTCTTCCCCACCGCCACCCACGGACCATTTAATATTACCAACTTAATTTTTTTCGCCTAGGCTTTTTTGGCCTGTTCTGCTACCCTGTGCAGTTTTACATTGATTATTCACCATCTGTGAAACACCGGGATGACAGTTTATAGCTGGGCCGAGATTCAAACCCAGGCTAGACAGCTTAGAGGCGAGTGTGCGTACTTCTAGGGCCTAGGCCATCCTGCCAGCCCCATTGTTATCTGTTCTGATAAAGTATTGTTCACTTGTTGCAGCTGAGCCCGATCAAGTAGGAAGTCGTTGATCCATATAACAGGAGATGGGTTGTGTTAAATGCAGTTGAGAAATCTTTTCAAGGTAGCCTGTGGACCCAACACCTTATGGACCTAATTGTATCAAGGTGTGGTTGGATAGCGTTCATCAGGCACAGGATTGCGTCCTCAAAAGATTTTCCGGGTTGAGAGGCAAATTGAAATTTGTCGATGCTGGAGAAGAAATACTAGTGGCTGGAGAAGAAATATCAAGACAATTGTCTCCAAATACTTAGTTATTGAGGTTAATGTGATCGGCTGGAAATCATTCAATTCAGTGTCTTGCTCACTTGGGTACTAGAACAACAGTAGCAGATTCCCAGCAGGATGGAATTGAATGTAAATCAGTTGACTTCTGGAAGAGAACAGAGGAGGGCACTGCCAGCTGTCTGGCATGTACTTTAAGAACCCGGCCGCAGATCTTATTCGGGCCAGCTGCATTGTGCGGATTAAGTTCTGAAACGGTTTTTCCACTTCATTGACGATGACGACTCTATGCTGGCCTTCTGTTTCAGAGAGCAGAGCACCATGCTGAAATCAAGTCGCTGAAATTATTTGTGTTATCATTTGCTGTCGACATTGCAGGGTTTTCTAAATCAAGAAAAGAATCATTAGGTTTTTCTTTGAAATAACTTCATAGAGTGGGTCCCGGTGTCCGTACGTCTGTTAACATTTGACTAAAACATCTCCTCACAACCTTTCTGACCGATATGGACCGAACTTGTTTTGGTGCATCAGGACAACAATGTCTCATTGGGTTGTGCTCCCCATCCATATGTGCCCCCTATGGAGATGGTGAAAGGGGGGTTTTGCCCAAAATATTGGTATTTCATTCAAAAATCTTCTCAGAAACCACCAGACAGATCCAGACCAAACTCCCAATGAGGTATTGGGACCTTAAGTTGTGCTCTCATGGTCGTATCGCCTCCCGGAAATGGGGCCACAAGCCCCCTCCTCGAATGCCTTAGTTTCATGAAAACATCTCCACAACTACCTGAGTGATACAGACCAAATTTGGTACAATGCATCAGGGCAGTAAGGTCTTATGGGGTTGAGTTCCCCAACCAGATCCACCCATTTAAAGGACGTTAAAAGGGGATTTTGCCCCAAATGCTGGTATTTCATTCAAAACATGTTCTTCTCAGAAACCGACAACCATATCCAAATCAAAGTGGCCATGTGGCATCGTGACCATGCCCTAACCTTAAATTGTGATCCCCATGGCCATATCTCCCTTTGAAAGGGGACCACAGGCTCCCTCCCCAAATCGCTCATATTCACAAAACACATTTCCCTCACAAATTACATGAGCGATTATGGACCAAATTTGGTACGATACATCAGAACATTAAGGTCTCATCGGGTTGTGCCTGCCATCCAAATCCACCCACTATAAGAGGCTGAAAAGGGGGGTTTCACCTCGAATTCAGGTGATTTATTTTAAAATCTCAGAAGCCGTGGGAAATATCCGTCAGTCCCCCAAAGGGCTATTTTTATTTTTAGAGAAACGCTGTTATATATTGCAGTCCATGTCAAGATTTTCCTGTGTTGTTTGTCCTGAAGCAGTTTTCCATTTTTTTATTCCTCTGCCCCTGAAGGTGGCCGGAGACATTATATTTTCGGGTTGTCCGTCCGTCAGTACGTCCGTCTGTCCGTACCGGCTAAACAACGTTTTTCTCAGCAACCATATGTTTGATTGAGACTAAACTTTCAGGGTAGACGTGACACCCATGCAGAATGTTTCATTTTAATTGTGATGTTCTGGCTGGAGTTCCCCAAGGTAGTGTTCTGGGCCCTGTGCTATTTCTGGTCTTCATCAATGACCTATCCGACTCTCTGGAAAATCCTCTCTATCTCTTTGCTGATGACTCCACTATCTGCCGCTCCATTCCTCATCCCTCAGATCGGCAGTCTGCAGCCTCCTCACTCTCTGCAGACCTGGACAAAATCCCAGACTGGTGAAACAAGTGGAACATGTCTTTCAATCCTGACAAATCTCACACTCTTACAATGTCTCTCCGAAAGGACCGACTGGAAAACCCTCCCATCTACTTTCTCAACAATCCTCTCCAAGAAGTTCTGTCGCTCAAGCTTTTGGGTCTCACTATCTGCCATGATCTTTCTTGGGAAAACCACATTTCCAAGCTGGCCTCCAAAGCCAGTCGCCGACTGGGCATCCTCCGTCGTGCGAAGTCCTTCCTTGGCACACCTGAGCTCCTCACCACATACAAGGCTTTCATCCGCAGCTCAATGGAATACTGTTCCCCCCTCTGGGCTAGTGCTCCTGCCTCACACCTTGCTCGGCTTCACGCTGTTGAGGCCAAAGCTTTCAGAATCATTGGAATCTCCTGCGATGTAGTCAACTCCGAGGGCCTTTCACTCACTCACCGCAGGCAGGTTGGTGGTCTTTCTGTCTTCTACCGACTCCTCTCCGGCCTTGCTCCCCCAGCTCTCTCTGTGCTCTGTCCCCCCAATATTCCTTCATGTCGCACAAGATCTGCCTGCAACCCTCTTATGGTTAAACTGCCAAAGTCTAGGCTCTCTGCTCACCTTCACTCTTTCATTCCCCTTTTCTCCCACCTCTGGAACAAACTCCCCACTCCCTTCAATCCCACTCCTCCCAAAAGGTCTTTAAAACAGCTGTTCACCACCATCTCTTATCTTCCCCCATCGAAAACCTTGATCTTTTCTACCCCCGGTAATTCACCCCAGAGTCCTTGCAGTGTTCATATGTTTTATTCCTCTCCCACCTCCCCCCAAGTCCTCCCGATGTCCCTGCTCTCAAATGTTGTGTTTGTGTCCTTCCCCCTCTCTCCCCATCTTGTCTGCCACTCCCCTTGTTTTTTGTGTTTTGTGTGTCGGTTTGTCTTTTTGTGTGATTAATGTTAGCTCTTTCACGAGCCTCGATCTTGTATACAAAAAAAAAAAAAAAAAATGTCATAGATCACGTGGTATGGCAGCCGTCTTGGATTAAACGCAAATAATAATAAAAATATTTCTTGGAAACCGTTGAATGGAAAAATTTGAAACTTGGCACATTGTCAAGTACTCCCAATGGGGAACAAAAGCATGATAATGATGACATCATCGGTGAAGTGGTAGACCAGACAAAAATGTTTTAATCGAAATCCTTATCCTAAAAATCTGAAATTGCGTGCACATGATCTCTGACCCATTTGTATTGAAATATTACATTTATGACACCATAGGTCACATGGTTTGGCAACCATATTGGATTTAATCTAAAACCTTAAAAAAGCATCTTCTCTCAAACCAACAAATCGATTGACTCGAAACTTTACGTGTATCATTGACTGGGCATGGTGATTAAAAGATCATCAAGAAAACATCATTGGTCACATGGTGTGGCAGCCATATTGGATTGAAGGAAAATATTAAATAATTATATTTCTGAAACCACTTACCCTATCGATGCAAATTTTTACAAACATCATCAAGCACCATTGCTGCATATAGTTAGAAAATGATGTCGTAGGTCACGTGGTTTGGCAGCCATCTTGGATAGAAACACTAACCATATCCGATCAACACGAAGCTTCACAAACATGATCCCCTTCCCATACATATGCAGAGTGTACATTTGTATACCTCCGCCCACGAAGGTGGCCGGAGGCATTATGTTTTCGGGTTGTTCGTTCGTCCGTACGTACGGGCTAAACCTCGTTTTTCTCAGCAACCATATGTCCGATTGAGACAAAACTTTCAGGGGAGGAGTGACACCCATGCAGAATGTTTTTATGATAATTGTGATGCCATATGTCACGTGGTATGGCAGCTAACTTGGATTAAACACAAATGATTAAAAATTATTTATCGGAAACCGCTGAATGGAAACATTTGAAACTTGGCACATTGTAAAGTACTCCCAATGGCTCCCAATACATATGCAGAGTGTACATATTTAAGGTCATACAGTCACGTGAAAAAGTAAGTACACCCCATGTAAAGTTTTGACTTTTTCAACATATTTCAACATACAGCTATTTGATCTTCATTTCAACAATATTGATAGATAAAGGTGATATAATATAACAAATATCGTGAAACATTTACATTTTGTAGTCCATTGTATAATCTAAATAAACACAAATGCAAATTTCGTATATGGAAAAAGTAAGTACACCCTTGGCTCTAATAGATGGTATTGCCCCCTTTGGCAGAAACAACCTCAAGTAGGCGTTTCTTATAACTGTCTACCCGTCTCTGACATCGACTGGGAGAAATGTTTGCCCACTCCTCCATGCAGAATTCTTTCAGCTGTGCGATGTTTGAGGGGTTTCTTCCATGCACAGCTCGTTTCAAATCCCCCCACAACATCTCGATGGGATTTTGATCCGGGCTTTGACTTGGCCATTCCAGAACCCTCCATTTCTTTCTTTTCAGCCATTCCTTGGTGGATTTACTGGTATGTTTAGGGTCATTGTCATGTTGCAAGGTCCACCTTCGGTTGAGCTTCAACTTTCTGACAGATAGCCTCACATTATCCTCAAGCACCCTCTGGTACAATGAAGAATTCATAGTGGATTCTATGATGGTGAGCTGCCCAGGCCCTGATGCAGCAAAGCTGCCCCAAACCATAATATTTCCACCACCATGCTTACCAGTTGGTGTCAGGTTCTTGTGGTCAAATGCTGTCTTTGGTTTTCGCCAAACATGTCTTCTGGTACTGTGGCCAAATAGCTCTACCTTTGACTCATCTGTCCAGAGCACATTGTTCCAGAAGTGCTGGTCTTTGCCTAGGTGTTCACTGGCAAACTTTAGTCTTTCCCTGATGATCTTTCTGGACAGCAAAGGTTTCCTCCTGGCACACCTCCCATGTAGATCAAATTTGTGCAGCCTCTTTCTAATGGTAGACTTGTGCACTTTGACATCAACAGTGGCAAGAGCTACCTGTAGGTCCCGTGATGACATTCTGGGGTTCTTAGAGACTTCTTTCAGCATCTTGCGGTCTGCTCTCAGGCTGAACTTGCTGGGGCAGCCTGGCCTGAACAAGTTGGCAGTTGTTTGGAATCTTCTCCACTTGTAGATGATCTTCCGGACAGTCGAATGATTGATTTCAAATTGTTTGGAGATCTTTTTAAATCCCTTCCCAGACTCGTAGGCATCTATAACCTTCTTTCTGAAGGCCTCAGAGAGCTCTTTTGATCTCGGCATGGTGATGCCGCACACTTCAACCACAAAGAGCAAACCAAACGAAATGTCTGAGGTTTAAAAAAGACAGCTTCCTCCAAGATCTTCTCCAACGATGTTCTAATCATTTGCATCTAAGCTGGTGCACCTGATTCTAATTTTAGGTATTTGAAGTCGTGATAAATGTAGGGGTGTACTTACTTTTTCCACATGTAAAATTTGCATTTATGTTTATTTTAATTATACAATGGACTACAAAATGTAAATGTTTCATGATATTTGTTATATTATATCACCTTTATCTCTCAATATTGTTGAAATGAAGATCAAATAGCTGTATGTTGAAATATGTTGAAAAAGTCAAAACTTTACACGGGGTGTACTTACTTTTTCACATGACTGTATGTCATGTGGAATGGCAGCCATATTAGCTTTAAAGCTGATAATTAAAAAAAATCCCTCTGAAACTGCTTCACCGATCGATGTGAAACCTGTCATGGCTGGTGAAAATGTGATATTTGAAAACAGCTGAAGGGATTTAAATCAAAACTTGTTAATTTTTTTGACAGTGAACGAGGGCATCTACCCATTGTGGGACTATGCGCAGGCATATTGGCGACACAGACACATTGTTTTAGTTTGAAGTTTTCTTTCGAGAATAAGTTTTCTTTGGATTTTGTTGACTGTTAACAACAATTTTGATTGAAGCATTTTAAGTTTATTTTGCTCCTTCATTTGAAAAGCCTGTTTCCTTTCAACAACGATGACTTTTAGATCACTCTAAACCCAGGGTTTGTCGTTGGGATATATTTTCACAGACTTTACCAGGATGTGAGGATCTAGACAAAAATTCACATATTCGTTTATCATATTGGTCGCCTCATCAATATTTTCTGTTTCATTAAAAACTGCTCCCCAGTCATTGATTTCAAAATGTGTTTGTAAGTTTTCAATTGAGCTCTTGTTCCATCCCCTGATATCTTCTTTACGTGTTTTTTGCATTTAAGTTTTGAGTTTTTGTTCATATTTAGGAAAAACATGTACAGTATTATGGTCCAAACGATTGATACATGGTTTTGATTTGTACGTGTCCTTCAATGATCCACAACAGTGGTCAAGGATAATTTTTCCCCACATAGCCTCGTCAGTACATATTGAAAATAATGGAGCAGGATCCAATTTGCAATGGATACATGGAATGAAAAAAGTATTAACTTAGACGAGTCTGGTGATGAGTCCTCCATTTATATGACTGTCGTAGATCACACCGGTTGCCTCTTTGGCATCAGCCTCTGATGCAATGTGTGCAAGAAATATGTGCACAAGTTCGATGTGCACAAAAAGTGATTGAACTGGTATTTGAGCAAAAGCAACCACAAAGCTACACCAGTGGAGCAGTGTCACTGAAGTCGTGGAAGGCATGTTCCTCGTCCGGTGGATGACATTGCAGTCCAATGATTCCCCAACGACTTTTGTACCATTTTCATTCCACTCGGCAGATAAAGTAACAAGCAAAATGAGAAAAGGAACAAAATATAATATACGAGGTGAGTGCATAAGAAAGATATGTACGTACAACTGTAATTAAATAAAATGTGCACACTGTCGCGTAGAAACCTCATGGTGCAGGAAAGTTGGAGAGTGAGGAATCTCAACGGTTGTCGACATGATCGGTTTATGGTCACCTTGTCATTATCCCAATGGCCAGTGTATACGAAGCCATTAACACAGGTTTGGGTTCCTTTACCACACCGTGTTGTCATTTCATCTTCAGATATGTAGTATTCTCCATCTGTGACCACAAACAACATTTCAATTGCAAATTGCATCTTCCACTTTCGTATTTCAAAACTAATTTGGTAAGCATACTGAGTTGTGCTGTATTATGTTGTTCTTACAGTCGTCGTAACATACCATATTTGTCACCGTTTGGAAAAATGAAAGTCCCTCTTGGCATTCTCTCCTGCACAAAAGCAGAACTTGTTTGCATCATGTATACCTCATGAAAACCAGGTACAGGGTGAGTAACAACATGTACCAATTTGAATAACTTATTTTATATAAAGATAATATCTTAGTAGGTAAAATGCCAAATATAGTGAATTAGGAAGGGTAAGCGTTCAAATTGTTTGTAACAAATGCATTTTGACATTTCTGTTGTTATTAAAATTTTTTTGCAGGTAACCTGTGGTGCAACTGACAACAGAGGAGCGAATCTTCATCATCGAGAGGAATGTGCAACTGAAATCAGTGATAGGAGTGCAAAGTGCATTCAGAAGACAATTCTCGAGATGAAAAGCACCAACCTCGAAGATCATACGTGGTGTAATTTCAAAGTGGAGCTGGACGGACTCTGTAAGGAACAATAATGCAGGACATTCTGGACATCCCAGGTATATTCAAACTCCATGAGAGACCATAAAGAGAATTAGTGAAGTGATCGGGTGTATCAGTGGAAGGGGGGTCTTAAAATGTTCCTGGAAGGGATTGGGGGGGGGGGGGGGGGGAGGGTCTTCAAATATTCCTGAAAGGGAAGGGGGATGTTAAAATATAAAAGGAAAAAAAGATGTGCTTTGGTAATGGATGAAGCATCGGACATTTGGAAAGGGGTCGAGGAAGTGGGAGGGGAGGGATGGATGTATAAGTGGGGGTTGGGGGCAACGTTGGGAGGTCGGTGTATGTGGGTGGAGTCACATGACTTACAAATGGTCAAAAAGGCCACGGAACCATTACTCGAGGTTATCAAATATACATTTTCCATATATACTGAAAATATATATTGTATTCGATTTGGAAGTGATTATCTTTATAACAAAACCTGAGGCATATGTTCAGTTACCAGGTTTATTGTAGAGCGCTCGCTAAGCGGCTTAAGCGGTCACGCAAGCACACTATTCAAAACCTTTGCTAAGGAACGACTGGCTTGGCAAGCGCTAGCGAGCTGCTTGGTACCTGAACGCACCCCCGATTCCTTTCGAAAGTAATAAGGGATCTGCCGCTAGTTCAAGATCCAGCGACATTGAAAAATAATTTGGAATAGTGAAACAAAAGTCAGCAAATGGCGATGTTAAATGTCCACTTCTGACTTTTACGATTTTCCTGCACAAATCATTTATTTCGATGTGCTTTGGAATGTGGTTGCGTTGCCAGGATGAATGAAGGTCAGTTCCCGCAAATGACGCATTGTATCAACGGAAACAAGAAACAATAGATGAGGGCGAGACTACCGGAAGTACGCTGTAACACGTGCCCTTTTGTGGTTTGTTTTCAACGTATCCAATCACGTGACTGTTGTCGCGAAGGGTGCACTAACCGGAAGTTACGTAGTTCCGTGGCATTTTAATCACTCAATAATTAACGTCTTTCTATGTTCGTGTTTCTCCAAGCTTTCATTGGGGGTTCTGAACATAAACTTCGGGTATTAAACCAAATACGTGACACAATTAAGCAATGGCCATAGATTTTTTTCCCTGAGGTTGCTTTTGGACAGTTTTGCTCTCTTTTCAATGTCGAGTCACAGTGCAGTGTGACTTATAGTTATACTGTTACAGAGCGGGCTACGTCCATAGCATCACAATACAGTACTTTAATATCGATCTTTACCTCAGCCTTCTTTCCGGTTTATGCAACATTAATTTATAAAGTAATATAGTTTACGTCTGTGCCGCCAACATTCGTTGAATGCTTATCAAATATACATTTTTCGGATATGAAACTCGGTGGTGATTCATGCATTATTGTGCATTATAAACCTGCAACTCTTGCGGATTACACCGTCAGGGATTAAACACACGGATTAAAATATTTGAATCGTTAGTGAATGGCTACACTAGTTTCAAAAGCAGTTATTTATTACGCACCTTAAAGTTATTAAACCTCACCCACACACGCATTATACCGTCGGGGATGAAGACACTGCTTAAGATATTTGACTCGTTATTGAATGGATAGTTCCAAAGTAGTGCTGCAATAAAGCACGTGTACGTTTTCTGTTTGATTGTCAGATTTACTTGAATGTGATATAGTTATTGTAAATATGTCTAAGATTTAAGTAAGAATCACGCGCTAGGTGGTGTTAACGGATTTTTTTTTCAAGAACGTAATTTACAAATATTTTATAAATTAACGTATAAATTAGCGAAATACCGAAGGGCTTTCTGTGATTGAGTCGGCTTCAGGGTATTTCAGTAGTTTCCGGTCGGTGACTTCTGGTTGTGAGACGCAGTTCATATTGATGTGCCGGTGGTGAGGAGACGAGGGAGTTGCGAGCAGTCGCCGCATAGGGTACGAAATGAATCCAAGCGACAAGAAACACCAAAGAGAGGCTCAAGGTGGCGGTTTGGCGGCGGATTTGAGTTCGGGTGGCGCAGGAAGCAAGAACAGTCAGCGGGTCTGGGACGATGGCTCCGACTTTGTGCTCTTGACGAAACCCAAAGAAAAAGGAAGTAAGACGAAGAGGTATGTGTCATGCCATATATATTCAATGGCGGTTTGGCTATATATATATATATATATATATATATATATATATATATATATATATATATATATATATATATATATATATATATATATATATATATATATACACACACACACACAGAGTCGGCGTCAGAACAAATCTAATCAGTAATCGGGGGGCATTAGGGTAAGCGCGGGGGGGCACAAACTGCCGTTCGAGAACTCGATCTATGATGTAAATGCTTGATAATAAGAGTTTGCCGTCAACAATCAACACACCAACCCAGTTACAATTTAAAAACATGCTGCAAAGTCACACACACACACACACACACACACACACACACACACACACACACACACACACACACACACACACACTTAATTGTACAGTATTGGTTGTTCCTAAACTTAAATATAAATAGTTTACAGGATTGCTGTAAATGATGTTAATTTCACAACATCCCATATTCACCTTTATTTAAATTGTAAACCTCAAACATAGTTTCTCCACCTATAAAAGCAAGAACGTTAACCCGTAACCAATTGACTAGTTTCCCGACTGCATGGATCATCAGCTGGGCACCGTTCTTCCTCGAGGTTTCGATCCTTTCAGCCCAGGACGTCTCCAAACGGCGGATCCACAACCTCGATCATGGATCCACATCAATAGATGGTACATCAGTAGATCCACAACCTCAGTTGCGTCCAGGCAGTCAGTCAACCCATCAATGCACCATCACTTATTCCAACTTTACTCGCAATAGGATTTAATGTGTTATCATATATGTATAACTTTCCTTACACACTCGATAATATGATAATATCATTAAATCATTCACATCTTACCCTTAAATACATCAATCGACCAACCAACATGACCACACCACCTACCTTTCTATCAAACTGCACACACACACACACACACACACACACACACACACACACACACACACACACACACACACACACACACACACACACACACACACACACTGCACAAAATATAGCCAACGTGCAAGCCACGTCTCTGTCTTTCACTCTTTCACTCTTTCACTCTTTCACTCTTTCACTCTTTCACTCTTTCACTCACTGCACTGTCTGTGCGCGTCATTGGACCATCATTTGAAATATACTATACTAGCAGAAGTACCCGGCATTGCCGGGCGGGGGGGGAAGAGGAGGGGAGGGGGAAGAGGAGGGGAGGGGGAAGAGGAGGGGAGGGGGAAGAGGAGGGGAGGGGGAAGAGGAGGGGAGGGGGAAGGGGAGGGGGAAGGGGAGGGGGAAGAGGAGGGGAGGGGAAGAGGAGGGGAGGGGAACAGGAGGGGAGGGGAACAGGAGGGGAGGGGAACAGGGGGGAGGGGGGAGGGGAACAGGGGGAATATGGGGGAGGGGGAAGGGGGGAAGGGGAGAGGGGAGGGTGTGGGGAGGGTGTGGGGGTGCCCGGGGGAAGAAGGGCCCCTCCCCCCTCCCCCCTCCCCCCTCCCCCCTCCCCCTTCCCCCCTCCCCCTTCCCCTCCCCCCTTCACCTCCCCCTCCCCCGGTCGACAAGATGGGGAGAGAAGGAGAGGAAGCACACAAACACAACATTTGAGAGCAGGGACATCGGGAGATGTTTTTGGAGGGAGAGGGCCTGGGGGGAGGCAGGATAGGTATAAAACGAAAGGACACCAAGGACTTCCAGGAAAGAAGTCAAAAGTCATCTCAAAAAAGTGGATTTGGGGTGAAATTAGCGGGGGTAGTAAAGATCAAGGTTTTGGATTGGGGAAGATAAGAGATGGTGGTGAACAGCCGATTTAAAGACCTGGAGGGTGGAGTGGGATTGAAGAGAGTGAGGGAGTTTGTTCCAGAGGCGGGAGAAAAGAGGAGTGAAGGTGAGCAGAGAGTCTTGATTTTGGCAGTTTAACCATAAGAGGGTGGCAGGCAGATCTTGTGTGACCTGCAGGAATATTTGGGGGACAGAGCCCAGAGAGAGCTGGGGGAGCAAGGCCGGAGAGGAGTCGGTAGAAGACGGAAAGACCACCAACCTGCCTGCGGTGATTAAGTGAAAGGCCCTCGGAGATAGCGTCATTGTGGGAGATTCCAATGATTCTGAACGCTTTGGTTTCAACAGCGTGACGACGAGCTAGGTGTGAGGCAGGAGCACCAGCCCAGAGGGGAGAGCAGTACTCCATTGAGCTGCAGATGAAAGCCTTGTATGTGGTGAGGAGCTCAGGTGTGCCAAGGAAGGACTTTGCATGACGGAGGATGCCCAGTCGGCGACTGGCTTTGGAGGCCAGCTTGGAAATGTGGTTTTCCCAGGAAAGACCATGGCAGATAGTGAGACCCAAAAGCTTGAGTGACAGAACTTCTTGGAGAGGATTATTCAGAAAGTAGATGGGAGGGTTGTCCAGTTGGTCTTTTCGGAGAGACATCGTAAGAGTGTGAGATTTGTCAGGATTAAAAGACATGTTCCACTTGTTTGCCCAGTCTGTGATTTTGTCCAGGATTGCGTATCGTATTTTGTGGAGCATTGCGTATCTGTGGTCTGAAAATACGTTTCTCAGAGTGGAGAATGAATTCTCGCACATTGCTGTGGAGGCGCCAAATGTTGAGGCATGTTTGAAAGCAGTCAGTACACTGGGTATTCCGATCAGATGTGTGTGGTACTCTGAGAGGATGTGCTGTGTAGTCCAATCCCTCTCGATTGGCTGTGATTGTTTTTGTGAGCTGAAAAACTGTTTAGCAACTTCGTACTCTGTCTCAATTATAGGCGATCGTGACAGGTCCATAATATGCTTCACAGTCTTTACATCAAGAAATGTATCACTTTCTGGATTCAGTGCAACAAGTGCACTCGCCAAGTGTGAGTTCCGTTCGCTGAATCTGTGATCCATCTCTCCAAGCACTGAATCAATAGTGTTGTAGTACAGTCTGAAGTTCTGTTTTTTCGTCATTATCCCTGTGTCCTGTCGTTCCCATAACGACATACTCATCCATATTCGTGTTCGCTTTGCGTCTCCGTTTGGGGATCGCGGGTCTCAGTGATGCGCTGGCAGCCGTGGCCATGTCCCACACCTTATTCAATTCCTCGTCAATGAGCATACTACTTCCTCAAATGTGACCTGATGCAAATATGACCAACAGGGTGTGTTTTTTTCTTTTCTTATTTTTGTTTTTATTTCATTTCATTGAGCGAAACGATTTTCACTTTTAATATGATAAATATAAATTAATTAATAAAACGCAAAGTTTGGCACCAAAGGCTTGGCCTGCGGGTGGGAGGGGGGGGGGCACAACAACTCATTTGGGGGGCATGGCCCGCGAATGCCCCCCCATGATACCGACCCTGTATATATATATATATGTATATATATATATATGTACACACACACAGCCTGGTGTTGCCTGGTGTTGGCTTAGCGGTTAGGGTGCCGCCTTGGGATCCTAGGATCCTGGGTTCGAATCCCGGTCGATCGCTGAATTAACGCCAGGGGGGTTGACTCAGCCTGTCATCCTTCCGACGTCGGCAAATTGAGTACCAGCTTGCTGGGATGAATGATCCCGGTGTGTACCCCGGTTTAGAATAGGTGCACCGTATCCCTGCGCATCGTAAGAGGCGACAAAGGGTTGGCGTCAGGAAGGGCATCCGGCCATAAAAACATTGCCTCAAACAGGGAACCATGATTGTCATGGGACCCGCAAGGCTAACCCCCGCTGTAGCGGGGAAAAATGGCCTTAAAACGATCATTCATTCATTCATATTCACACACACACACACAAGGCTCACTTTGGATTTGGACTATGATGACGTCAACTTTATCTGTCGAGTGGTGTAGGTTGAGGTTGTGGGTGGTGGTTCATTTCAGCCTAAAGGGGTCGTGACAGAGTGGAAGAGAAATGGAGATATGTGAATCCAGGTGTAGCTACTGCATGTGGAGGCGTAAGTGCCCCTGCTGGCCCACCTTAGCTGACCGTATCAAGGTTGAAGGGCCGAAACGAGATGATGAGATATAAAACACCTGGACACTGCAAGACCTTCCAGGAAAGAAATCGGTATTTCAAAAAAAGTGGATCTGGGGGTGAATTAACAGGGGTAGAAAAGATCAAGGTTCTGGATGGGGGAAGATAAGAGATTGTGGTGAACAGCTGTTTTAAAGACCTGGAGGGAGGAGTGGGATTGAAGAGAGTGAGAGAGTTTGTTCCAGAGGCGGGAGTAAGAGGAATGAAAGAGTGAAGGTGAGCAGAGTCTTGATTTTGGCAATCTCACCAGAAGAGGGTTGCAGGCAGATCTTGTGCGACCTGTAGGAATATTTGGGGGACAGAGCACAGAGAGAGCTGGGGGAGCAAGGCCGGAGAGGAGTCGGTAGAAGACAGAGACCACCTACCTGCCTGCGGTGAGTGAGTGAAAGGCCCTCAGAGTTAGCTTCATCACGGGAGATTCCAATGATTCTGAAAACTTTGGTTTGAACAGCGTGAAGGCTAGGTGTGAGGCAGGAGCACCGGCCCAGAGGGGGTAACAGTATTCCATTGAGCTGCCGATGAAAGCCTTGTATGTGGTGAGGAGCTCAGGTGTGCCAAGGAAGGACTTCGCACGACGGAGGATGCCCAGTCGGTGACTGGCTTTTGAGGCCAGCTAAATTAAATAACTTAAAATAACTTAAAAATTAAATTCTTCTCATGCCCGAATCCACACTCAGATCTTCACCAAAATCGAAACGATTAGTCCTTGTCACACACACTAACTTTTCGCCAAATTTTGTCCGAATCCATCCACAACTTTTTGATATATATTGTTGCGGATCCCCCAAAGCCCGTTCCCGTTACAAAGGGGAGATTAAACCCCTTTTTTCCCCCTGGGTCTTCGGGTCCGCGAGACCGAGTCGCCACTTCCGGGCAAACGTGAAAAAGGGTTTCGGGACAAATTCGCACGTACCTTTGGTACCCACGCTGCAACGGAAGCAGGGATCGAGCCTCGCACGAGCCACGCTTAATCGAGTACGCCCGAGCGGAATGCGTATCACGTGACTCGTGCTGTTACTTTTCTATTGGAACACGATTTGAGCGGTTTTATTTGTACCATGCAAAGCCAATGATGGAAGAGACAGGACGGTCAAATCAGAAGGAAGAACATAATTTATTTACACTATGCACAATGATCAAAAGGAAAGGAAAGGGACACAGAGCAGAGCTTAGTCAGTCTTACTTAATCCCAGACAAATGGGCCCACTCACATACACGGGGAGATGGAGGAAGAGAAGTTCGCGCGATAAGCGCGCTTTGCCGTCGGTCGCCCGGGGGCAGCTCGCCCGGCGTGGCTCTCCAATGTTCACGGCACGTATCAGGCGAAGGCAGGCGGGAGGAAATCACGCGTCTGTGGCCGGGTGCGGGTCATTCTTTACAGTGTGCGATTAGTACTGCGCAGAGCACGGGGAACAGGGCATGGGGCAAATTCGTGTACAACGGCAATTCAATTCCTTCTGCGTTCTCGTGCCGTCCGTTCTCGTGCGATCCCCGTTCTGATCTGCCGCGTTCTCTTACATTCTGCCGCGTTCTCTTACGTTCTGCCGTCTCCCTCTGAACTCGGCACTCAGGACTTGGAACTCGGCACTCAGGACTTGGAACTCTCAAGTCAGGACTCTCAACTCTCAACTCAGGACTCTCAACTCTCAACTCAGGACTCTCAACTCAGGTGGGGGGCTCGGAGCAGGGTTATATGGCCCCGGCCCGACTCGAATGTTCCAAACCCCGCCTCTGGCCGTCGTGGTTAGCCACTCCCCTCGAGCCTTGATTGGCGGCTCGTGCTTACCGACTACCCCTCCTGCCCCGCCTTCCTTCGGCCTCGGTCGACTTGTTCAGGCCTGCCGCGTGGTATTTCAGCGCCAAACAAAAACCAAAGCGCCAAAAGAACACCTAATCTCACTGGCCTACTCAACGCAAAACTAAACACAGGAAAGGGCTACGCTTACATTCACTAAGAAATAACTGAACTATCGCGAGGCTACATGTTGTGGTGTAACTAAGAGGGGAAATTAACCTTTATTTCAAAACCGCAACAATATTGTTCACAGACAGGGGTAAAAACATAACTTCTATCCAACTTTGGTGGTGGAGGCAATAAAGCAAAATAGATACTTAAGAAAACGAAAAAGGGAAGACGGCGGGAACAAGCACGAGGTGAACTAAACGCTTGTTTGTTTGTTACTTGCAAAATCGAAGATTTTTCAAGTATATGATGATGATGATTATGTCGAGTCTCCTCGGGCAATGATGGCGTTTGCCATCATATTGCCTTTCTATGGCTGGTACACACGGGTAAGTGTGTGGTATAGACAGGAGGTCGCCACTCCTCTCCGTCTCTCTGCTGGCCGTTGGGGAATTCACCCTCTTCCGCCCGTGCTGTTGGAGTCGACTGGACTCTCATCCATCAGATGTGCAGAGCCATCTGCCATTTTTAACCACATGGCTGTGGACCTTACCCTGGTAAGGGAGGCTAACAGGTATTACACCTTGCCCACAGGTTATCTGGGATTATGCAAGGCAGGGGCATCTATCCCCCTGAGGTATCAGAAGACACCCGCATACCCTAATATTATTGTATATTGGTCGGTTGCGTTTGTTATTCTGTTTGTTTGTTTGTCACCGGCCTACAGGTCACAATTCTAAACCGATCATCATGAAACTTCACCAAGTTGTAGATGTCGTCACAATTTTGAAGTCTATTGATTTTGAGGTCAAAGGTCATCTGGAGGTCATATTTCTAAAATCGCCATTTTTCATCCGATTGCCTTGAAAATTGAGCAGCATTTTTATATTGAGTCACGAAATAAGGAAACCAATTATTTTTGAGGTCAAAGGTCAACTCGAGGTCAAACTTCCAAAATCAACAGTTTCATCTGAAAAATCATCTCATCTGATTGATTTGAAAATTTAACTGCTTTTGCATCGTGCCTCACTGAATTGGGAAACCTACTATTTTTGAGGTCAAAGGTCAAACTTCTAAAATCATCCATTTTCATCTGAAAAATCATCGCTTTTCATCCTATTGACGCGTGTTTTGATCAAGATCGTCAATTTTAATATTGATGAAATGGACAATTTCATGGATCAACGGCAACCTTTTTTGGGGAGGGGGGTGCATATTGCAAGTATCGTGCTCTGCATGATGCCCTCTTGTTTAATTATTTATTAAATCGTGGATGTCTTGTGATTGCGCAACGTCACTCCCCCTCACTTCTCACTTCCCCTAACTTCCATGGCCATATAGTTTTACCACTTATTACATTTTCAATGGAGTGATTAACTTTGCAGAAGGCCTATGAATAATTAACTTTTCAGAATGAAAGGATTTAAAATTGTAGGACCATGGGGTTAAAAAAAAAAAAAAGACCCCAGATAAGACCAGATAATTGGCCTTCAGGCCTCAATTGGGTTTTGGGCTTATTCACTGCCAAGGTTTCTTTTCTGGGTTTCCTGGAGCGATCGAGTAATATGTACAGTGAAGATGGTATGTTGCAGTGGTATTGATTTGTTGCCTATAACACAAATTTAATTATGATGAAGCTTAAACGTGTGCTTGTTATTTAAAAGATTGTTTTATGCAGGTTTATTATAACACCTCCTCGT
This sequence comes from Myxine glutinosa, assembly GCF_964187855.1. Taxonomy (NCBI): domain Eukaryota; kingdom Metazoa; phylum Chordata; class Myxini; order Myxiniformes; family Myxinidae; genus Myxine; species Myxine glutinosa. Next base: position 51,364,300 of record NC_136266.1, on the reverse strand, counting down.
TCAGGCCTCGATTGAGTATGTTGCTTACACAACACTGTGATCGAGTAATACTCGTATGTATTGTGAACATATGTTGACGTCATATGTATGCAAGCTAAAAACGGAAACTGTGCATTGCCTTGGTACATTTCTCCCCTAACTTTAATCCCCTGTCTGTCTCTCTCTGTACGATCCATCGGTTGATTTTTATGCCTCAACTGACAAAGTTGACGGAGGCATTATGTTTGTGGGTTGCCCGTCCATGATGTGTTTTCTTTACCGTGATAACTTGAGAATGGCTGAAGGGATTTAATTCAAACTTTGATCAAGTATGTACTACGATATAAAGATGAACTGATTAGATTTTAGGGTCAAGAGGTCAAATGTCAAATGTCAGAGGTCATGTTAGGTAAAACTCCTGTTACCACGATAACATGTGCACCAGTGATGGGATTTTGACCAAAGATCGTACAAGTATGTATTATGATGCAGATATTAACTTATTTGATTTTGAGGTCAACAGGTCAAAGGTCAGATTGTGTAATAGATTTTCTTTACCACGATAACTAGTGAATGGCTGAAGGGAACCAAGTCAAATTTGGTACAAGTATGTGTAATTATTTAAAGATGAACAGATTCGATTATGGGGTCAAGAGGTAAAAGGTCAGAGGTCCCATTCTGTAAAAATTCTGTTACTGCGCTAACTTTTGAACCAGTGACCGGATTTTGACCAAACTTGGTCTAAGTACATGTTATAATGAACTATGCAAAGACAAACTAATTAGATTTTGGTATCAAAGGTCAGAGTCAGGTAAAAATGTGATACTTGAGAACAGCTGAAGGGATTTAAATCAAACTTTGTACAAGTATTATAATGATGTAATAATGTGGGAGGAGGCATGTCGGTTAAAGTCACGATGTTGAAGAGTGCCGTTCCAGTTTAACTTTAACCTACCACGTCACAAAGATCGGCATGGTAAGATGCCCGCCACACTAATAGAGCTAGCTCTGGAAAAGACCATTTTGGGCACATTGCGCCTCTGGAGTTATTATAACACCACCATGTTCTTGCTCCTCCACCTGTAATCCTCCTTTTCTGTTGTGCGGGTGTGTTACACAGGTTCAACTCCTGATATTAATTACTCGATTTTTATTTATTTTATTTTATTTTGCATTCCCACGTCATGAAAACGAACTTTGCATGTAAGTGAACTGCCTCTGGGCTACCAAGATATTTTCGTTTCTGACTTAATATTTCAATACATATTGCATTTAATTTCACCGGCCAATGCCAGGTATTTCATCCATATAGTAAGAAATGATGGAAAATGAGCTCCTTTATAATGAAGTTTCACGATACGAAGGGGTAACATCTTCACTAAGCGGGGGATACCTGTACACAACTGTGGTGGTTCATGTGCAGCCTGTGGCTGCTGGTTGCATCATTTCCTGCAGGTGCAACTGATGCAATGCCTGTCTATAACCAGTTATGTGGTACTCATTTTGCCGACTTTGGACGGATGACAGGCTGAATCAACCCACCTGGTGTTAATTCAACGGCATGATAGGGGCTCAAACTCAGGACCCCAAGATCTCAAGCCAGCCACCTTAACCTTTAAGCCAACACCAGGCTTTGCTGCATGTGAAAGAGCATTTCAGTATTGTCAGGATCATCATCCAAGCGGACTTGCGGGGACTGCAGTCTTACGACTCGCACACGTGTTCAACATCCTCAACACTTTTCCGTTGCCGGCCTGCTCACGAATTGTTTTTCCTGATGATGCCTGCCTTCCGTCGGTCATCCTGAAGATTTGGTGAACCTGTGTAGCTGATTTTCTTTATGAACCATGTAACACAATGCACTTGTTCTTGTGGGGCCTATTTGCAGTAAATTTGATGTCATTTGTCAGAGGAGACACCTGGAAATGAAAAAAAGGGCAAACTCTTTGAGGAATGTTCTTTCACATGCAGCAAAGTGTGTGTGGTGTGTGTTAGACACAGCATATGCCAAAAGGATCAATGTGGCCCACCTCTTCCATCAAGAAAATGATCTCTATATGAACTTGTCTTTCAGGTTTTATTGGTGCAATGGTGTCAGCTTTTCCAAACCATTGACTTGTATTCTAATACTTTTTGCTTAATGACACTTCCTGGAAGTCTGCTGAGCACCATTCTTTCCATCCCTTCCATATGACTGAGGCCAACATAATATTGATTTGATTTGTACTATTGTTGGTGATTGTAGTATTTTATTAAATTTGAGTGATTTTCTTTATGCACTTGAAATGGGGAATTTTGTGAACCTTAACGTTCTGTCTTTTTCATGTCTAGGGCAAAGGCCAAAAAAAAGAAGGCGACAGCTCAAGGAGGTACTTCAGAGTTTGTTGTTGCACGACAGCTGAATGGTGGTGTTTGGAAGGAAAATGGAGGTCAAAGTCCAGCATATGGCGCATTCAAGTCCAGCATTTATTCAAAGAAGACGTTGAAACTTTCATTGCATGATGCAGAAACTTCTGCATTGCCACAAGTGACTGAGGTTGCAAAGCCACCAGAAGGTCTTTCAAAATTAGGTTCTGTGCACAGTTCGGAACAAGAGTCAAAGCAAGTCGCAATGTTTGCTTTTAAGAAGGGGATCAAACGAGATGATGCACAACAACCGAGGCAAGAGCCACGGTCCAAAGGAGGTACAGGAAAAGGTTTGGGAAGGGACGTCAAAAAAGGTGTTCCAAAAGACTTGGGGAAGATCCTCAAGTCAAAGGCCTCAAAATGTTCAGGAAAGAAAGGGGTCAAGCAAGATGCTTTGCAAGGCCCAAGTGGAGGTGTTGAGCATTGTGCTGTTCAGGAAAAGGGATTGAAGCAAAGCTCTAAGCATGGACACACTCTCTCTATGAGCACTAAAAATAAAGAAAGAGTGAAGAAGTTGTTGATGAAACTGGAAACTTTAGACATGGAAATGGATAATGCCAATATTTTGTTAAATCCATTTGAAACTTTGGTACCCGACACCGCAGCTCAACCTCATATGCCTGTGCCATCCCAGGCAACTCCACCTGTTATTCCTTCAACACCTTTCCAAACTGCACCACTTCCTCCTTCTGTAGAAATTGCTTCTCAAAGGTAATTCATGTAAGAAGTAATTGTGCTGACAAATAGATTGACCAATAATTTTGTTACTAACGCTCTGCTGTGCCCCTCACACTTTGTGACGCACTGATTCATTGCATTCTGGGCTGGCAGGGAAGCCAAGAGGTATGCACACTCACCTTTGAGCTGTCGAGCCCGTGGTGGAATCTCGGCTCGGCTATAAACTGTCATCCTAGTGTTTCGCAGGCATGGCGATGCATCACCTTGTGTCGTCCCTCAAATGGACGTTAAACTGGGCCTCCCGTCTGCTAGCATTAGGTTGTGGACGTTAAAGATCCCGCAGTGTCTTTCATGAAGAGTAGGCGTGCTATCACCAGCATCCTGGCCAAATTTCTGCTCTAACTTACATGGGGCTACGCCTCCCCAAAACTGATGTGACCCATCGGCATGTGCCGCACCTGCCAGAAGACTAATCGCTGGCCAACACAATCTTACAGCTCTTCGGCCTCAAGTTTTCTTTCGAAGAACCTAATTATGTTCACTCTATAGCTTTCGTGCAATTACAATGCACCAAATTTAATGCAAATGATTCGGGATTTAATGTCAGATATTTGTATCGTAAGTATGTATGAGCTTTCAAGGAAGGGATTGTGGGAGATGCTGAGAGATTCTTTTTTATTTTAGAAATTTGTAAAATGATCAGACATAAATGGATGTGATGCACACTTTGTTTATCAGACAAAAGGAGACTGAGGTTGGCGATAACAAGAATAGAAATTGTGATCCAGTTTGCAAGGGGCTTTCGAGCAAAGCTCAAAATCTGGAGCCTGACGGACTTGGCGAAGTCTCTCTCTATGCCGTCAACAATCTCAGGAGGTACGTGCACTGGCAGCACTTTGGCTTGCAGTCATCTCACTTCTCTGGAACCTGTACAACTAATTATAAACACTTTTTTATGCCTCCGCCGACAGTCGCCTGACGCATTATGTTTTCGGGTTGTCCGTCTGTACGTCCATACGGGCTAAACCTTGTTTTTCTCAGCAACCATATGTCCGATTGAGATGAAACTTTTAGGGTAGGAGTGAAAACCATGCAGAAATTTTTTGATAATTGTGACGTCATCGGTCACGTGGTATGGCAGCCATCTTGGATTAAAAGCAAATAATTAAAATATTATTTATTGGAAACCGCTGAATGGAAAAATTTAAAACTTGGCACATTGTCAAGTACTCCCAATGGGGAACAAAAGCAAGATAATGATATCATAGGTGAAGTGGTATACCAGCCAAAAATGTTTTCATTGAAATCCTTATCCTAAAAATTTGAAATTGCATGCACATGATCTTTGAGCTTTGTATTGAAATATTAAATTTATGACATCATAGGTCACATGGTTTGGCAGCCATATTGGATTGAAGGAAAATGTTAAATAATTATCTCTGAAGCCGCTCACCCTATCGATACGAAATTGTACAAATATCACCTAACAGCACTGTTGCATATAGTTTGAAAATGAAGTCATAGGTTACATGGTTTGGCAGCCATCTTGGATAGAAAAATGAACCTTATCCGACCCACACAAAACCTCACAAATGTGATCCTCTACCCATACATATGCAGAGTGATGGCATCTACCTGTTGTGGGACTATGCGGAGGCATTTTGGCGACACAGTTGCATTGTTCTTGTTTTACTATGGGGTTGGACAATTCTGTTGTACAATCGGTTGCACTACCATCGGTAAGATTGCATCGAACTCGAACGGCACTCGGTAGAGCGGATACCTCTGCCCGACCGAACAGTTTGTTTTGTTTCCCACTGATGGGTCGGACCTGGATCCGGACCATCTGGGTTTTGTATCCTGCCGATAGGTCGGATCTGGATTAACAGATTTTATGTGTGAACAATCGATGCAACAAGAAACACCTGAGCAACAAGAAACAGCTTTCAGTAATCTGTTCCTATACTTGTGCTTTCCTCAAAATGGGAGGACTGAACATACAAAGTGCTATTGTTCTACAATGGTAAAACATATTGTCGTGTAATTCGCCTCGGGGAATCACGGATAGCAAATCGAGCGTTATTTGAGGCGTTATCAAATACGGACTTCTCTATATATTCGTGGGAGGAAGGGAGAGGAAGAAGAAGTGGGAGCTTTTACCTGTCGGTCCCATGCGCAGTCTTCAACCCTGCAAATTAATAAACTCAACGAAGATGTCTTTTTTTTCTTTTTCTTTTTCTTTTTGTATACTGAATCGAGGCTCGTGAAAGAGCTGACATTTATTTCACAAACAAATCAACCAGACAAACAAAATATATAAAAAGAGGGAGCGGAAGACAAGAGAAGGGGAAGCACACAAACACTTGAGGGCACAACATTTAAGAGCAGGGAGATGTGTGGGAGGGAGAGGGCTTGGTGGGAGGGGGGTGGCAGAAGTATCAAACACAAGGACACCAAGGACTTCCAGGACAGAAGTTGGTATTTCAAAAAAGTGGAATTGGGGTGAAATTAGCGGGGATAGAAAAGATCAATGTTTTGGATGGGGGAAGATAAGAGATGGTGGTGAACAGCTGTTTTAAAGACCTGGAGGGTGGAGTGGGATTGAAGAGAGTGAGGGAGTTTGTTCCAGAGGTGGGAGAAAAGAGGAATGGAGTGAAGGTGAGCAGAGAGTCTTGATTTTGGCAGTTTAACTATTTAAGAGGGTTGCAGGCAGATCTTGTGCGACCTGTAGGAATATTTGCTGGACAGAGCCCAGAGAGAGCTGGGGGGGCAAGGCCAGAGAGGAGTCGGTAGAAGACGGAAAGACCACCAACCTGCCTGCGGTGAGTGAGTGAGAGGCCCTTGGAGTTAGCTTCATCGCGGGAGATTCCAATGATTCTGAATGCTTTGGTTTCAACAGCGTGAAGACGAGCTAGGTGTGAGGCAGGTGCACCAGCCCAGAGGGGAGAGCAGTATTCCATTGAGCTGCGGATGAAAGCCTTGTATGTGGTGAGGAGCTCAGGTGTGCCAAGGAAGGACTTCGCACGACGGAGGATGCCCAATCGGCGACTGGCTTTGGAGGCCAGATGTGAAAAATTTCACTTTTATGTGAAAAAATAAACACGGCTTTATTGCCGGACCCCAAGAACAATGAACGCACCGGTAACTAAAATCCCCTAATGAGCGCTCCTATACAGACACACACATGCACAGATGGGGAGGATAAATGAAAATAAACGTTGTTTGTTGTGGGGACTTATGTCGTCTGGCTGAGGTGTGTCGGCGATCGTCAGGCTCGTTGGCGTCGTCCAGGCCCCAATCGTGCAAGCCCGACGCAGCACTGGTGTTGGCGGGAGGAAAAGCCGCCATTCACTGTTCGCGCTCCACGAGGCCCCACCGAGCCACTCGCTCGCCCCGGCCTCGTCCGTTGGCGTGCCACCGGCCCTTCTTCAATCAGCGTGTCGCTTCTTGACCACCCGAATGTTCTTATCGCGTCCGTCCCTTCCCATTGGCCGAGCGCTTTGTGCTCTTTCCTTCATGCCATCGGTCGGTGGCCAATCAGTCTGTCGCTTCTTGTGCCTCCCTTGACCAGTCCCAGGGAAGCTTCTTGCCCCTCCCTTGACCAATCACGAGCTCTTCCTTACTCTGCCAATCGGCAGCCTGCTTCATATTCGCCCTGCCTCATTCTCCCCATCAACCCTTCAACCAATCCTTCGCAAGGTGGGCGTGGCCTCAGCCTGCCTGTTCAATTTTTGTTTTCCAAGTCGGGGTTGTCAGCCCAACTGCGTCATCTGGGTTCCGGTTAGGTTTCATTGTTATTGTGGCGTAGGGGGATTTAAGTAGTGTTTGTGTGGTGTAACTAATGGGCCTAACTAATGTCTATGGTGCGTTGCCATACGGGACACAGGTATGATCACAGGTTTGACACACCGGGGAATTAGCATAATCCCTATTCTATGTAACACAACGATCATCCTTATATGATCACAAAGATACACTTGATCTGAACAAACTGCCTAAACAGAACTTATTACATCGAGATTCCCTATCATGACAACCGGAGCATGATACCTATGCAGAGCTACCTAACTCTATATATCCCTACCCCAACATTCATAACAATATATACATAAGAAATACCAATAAATAAAAGCTGACCTGCACTCTCATATTCATCTTTTCATCTCGAATCCAAATTTCTTGTGTATACAGCAATAATAACAAATTTGACTTCACTGTTTCAATACTTGTTCCCGGTGTGTACCCTGGTTTAGAATAGGTACACCGTATCCCTGCGTGTCGTAAGAGGCGACAAAGAGGGTTGGCGTCAGGAAGGGCATCCGGCCATGAAAACATTGCCTCAAAAAAAGAGAACCATGACAATTACAACTACATATGAGCAGGGTACAGCCCGAAGTGGAGATCGGTTTCTGAGGTTTGGGACATGGAATGTAGGGACAATGACAGGGAGATCAGGAGAAGTGGTGGAAGTATTGATCAGAAGAAGAGTGGACATATGTTGTGTGCAAGAGACGAGATGAAAGGGAAGTGGTGTGAGAATGGTGAAGGGTAGGCAGGGACAGAAATACAAGTTTGTGTGGCAAGGGTGCCTGGAGGGCGTGAATGGTGTTGGTGTCCTGTTTTCTGAGGAGTTTGTAGACAGTGTGGTGAGTGATTAGAGTGAGTGATAGGTTGATGATGGTGAAAATGATGATTGGAAAGCTCTTGGTGAACGTCATCTTGGGATATGCTCCGCAGGTTGGTCGGAGCGATGAAGAGAAGGACAAGTTCTGGTGTGCGATAGAGAAGCTGATGGAAAACGTGAAAGATGAGGAAGTTGTTGTGGTAGGAGGAGACCTAAATGGACATGTGGGAAGGAGTATGGACGGTTTTGAGGGAGTTCATGGGGGTTACGGATATGGTGTGAGAAATGGAGAAGGTGAAAGGATTTTAGAGTTTGCTGATGGAGCTGATTTGTTGATTTGTAATACTCAGTTCCAGAAAGAGGATAATAAGCTTGTTACATACACGTCAGGTGGGTCGACGACAACCGTTGACTACCTGATGGTGCGTAGGCGAGATAGGGGGCACCTCCGGGACACAAAGGTGATCCCAGGGGAGGAGGCTGTTTCACAGCACCACTTGGTTGTCTGTGACATAAGGGTGAAATGTGCAAGGAGAGCTCGGCGGGTGAAGTACCAACCGAGAATGAAGGTGTGGAGGTTGAAAGAGGTGACAGTAAGGGAGGCATTAAAAGAGAGGCTGAGTAAGGTAGAGGATGATGTGGTTGAGCTTGAAAGTGGTTGGATGTCAATGAAAGATAGTCTGTTGGGAGCCGTTGGTGAGGTATGTGGATGGACAAAAGGACCACCGAGGCACTCGGAAACATGGTGGTGGGATGATGAAGTTGGAAAGAGGATTGACGAGAAGAGGAAGAAGTTCAAGGAGTGGCAGAAGGCGAAGGGTACGGGAGCAGAAAAAGCAGAGCATGAAAGTTATAAGGCAGCCAAGAAGGCTGCAAAGAAAGAGGTAGCAAAGGCGCAGGAGGCATGTAGGAAAATGTTCGGAGAACGCTTGGATTCGGAAGAGGGTCAGAGAGCGGTATTCAGAATTGCAAAGCAGATAGCGAAAGAGAGGTGTGATGTGATGGGGGTGAGTTGCTTGAAGGATGAAGTGGGACAAATCGTTGTGGACCCAGATGGAATTAAGGGAAGATGGAAAAGATATATGGAAATGCTGTTGAATAAAGAGAATGAATGGGATGGCAACATAGAGAGTAACCCAGTTTTAGGACCGGCAGAGAAGATAACTGAGAAGGAAGTTGAGGAAGCGATAGCAATGAAGGACCTGAAGCAATGCTGAAGGAATGAAGCAATGAAGGAATGAAGCAATGAAGAGTAGAAAAGCGGGAGGGCCGACGAGAGTTGTGGGAGATATGTTGAAGGCAGCAGGAAGTTGGGGGTGTGAAGAGAATTACAGAGATCTGTAATCTGGTGGAGAAAGAAGGCCGCATTCCAGTGGATTGGGAACTGAGTACCCTCGTCCCTCTATACAAGGGGAAAGGTGACCCTCTGGACTGTGGCTCGTACCGAGCGATAAAGTTACTGGAGCATGGAATGAAGGTATTGGAAAGGGTGTTGGAGAGGAGGATAAGGAAGAAGGTGAAGATCGACAAAATGCAGTTTGGATTTATGCCAGGAAGAGGAACGACAGACGTGCTCTTTATTGTGAGGCAGTTGCAGGAGAAGTACATGGAGAGGAGGAAGAAGTTGTTTCTTGGGTTTGTTGATCTGGAGAAAGCATTCGATAGGGTTCCACGCGAAGTATTGACATGGGCATTGACGAAGTTAGGAGTGGAGGAATGGTTGATCAGAGTCGTGATGGCAATGTACAAAAGAGCGCACACAGCTGTAATGACGAAGGACGGGAACAGTGGTGAGTTTGAGGTGAAGGTGGGAGTGCATCAGGGGTCGGTGCTAAGTCCACTACTATTTGTAGCTGTGATGGAGGTGCTGGCTCAGAACGTAAAGGAGGGTTTACCGTGGGAGTTGTTGTATGCAGATGATTTGGTGTTGATTGCAGAAAGTATGGATGGACTGAAGGAAAAGATGAACAAGTGGAAGGAATGTATGGAGACAAAAGGTCTGAAGGTGAATATCGGAAAGACTAAGGTGATGGCAATTGGTAAAGCATGTGGTGAGGTGGAAAGAACTGGGAAGTGGCCATGTGCTGTGTGCAGGAAGGATGTCGGAGTGAACTCCATACAATGTGCACTGAGTGGGTTCATCAAAAATGCAGTGGTCTGAGAGGGTCATTAACCAGTGTGGCAGCTAAATTCAAATGTAATGTGTGCACAGAGGGAGCTGCAGATGGAGGAAATGTTCAGTTGGATCTTGGAGACGGCGTGAAGCTGGAAGGTGTGAAAACATTTTGCTACCTTGGAGACATGCTGAATGGAGAAGGTGGATCAGACTCGGCAACAGTTGCTGGAGTGAGATTTGCATGGAAGAAGTTTCAGGAACTGAGTGGCGTGCTGATGAGGAGGGGAGTGTCGTTGAAGCTGAAGGGAAAGGTGTATGCTGCATGTGTGAGAAGTGTTATGATTTATGGGAGCGAGACATGGGTAATGAACGTAGAGAAGCAACGGAGGCTGGAAAGGGTGGAAATGCGAATGGTTCGGTGGATGAGTGGAGTATCGTTGAGAGAGAGGAAGACAAATGATGAATTGCGAAAGATGATGGGAATAGAGCCTGTGATTGATGCTGTGAAGAGGAACAGGTTGAGATCGTTTGGTCATGTGTTGAGGAAGGATGAAAGTGACTGGTTGAGAAGAGTGATGGAAATGAATGTAGAAGGAAGTAGAGGACGTGGAAGACCGAGAAAGACTTGGCTAAAGATGGTGGAAGAAGAAATGTGGGCAAGGGGGTTAACAAGGGGAGATGCAGAAAATAGGGCAAAATGGAAAAGATCGTCATGGGGGACCGCAAGGCTAACCCCCGCTCTAGCAGGGAAAATGGCCTTGAAATGCATGTTGTTGTTTGTTGTTGTTTCAATACTTGTGGAGGGCAATGCAATTCATTTTAGCTCCATCTCTCAATGGTGAAGAATGACGAAAAAAAAAAATTTATTCTATCTGGATCTTTACCAAAATCGAATCAATTCTACCTTGTCACACACCCAACCTGTCCACCAAGTTTCGTCCAAATCTGTCCAACTTTTTGAGATATACCCCTCACAGACAAACGGGAAAAAACATAGCCTTCGGTCGCGGAGGTAATAAATTGCAGCTGGGCATTCTAAAGAGGAATGCAGTATGTTAATTTGCATTTGGATTGGTCTCGTCTTGGTTTCAAAGTGAATCTTTACATAGATGTAGCATTTGCGAATAATCTCAATGAGGTTTGATATACTGTACCTGTGGGACATTAGGATAGCTTGGGTGGCATCCTCTGGGAAGAGATTTAAGGCTGTCTTTATGCGAGCAACATGTGCTAACATGCATGACATTGGAGGTCAATAGCATGGCAATCTATTTGCATGTAGGCTAACTGCTTTAGGGTTCCAAGTCCAACCAATTGTTTTGTTTTGTGACAGGTATGGCTTTTCCAAGGAGTATTGTGTTGCAGCACTTTTGCACTGCAATGGCGATATCGGAGCTTCGCTGGAGTTCCTGCTTGCTGCTTGCTTCGAACAACGTATTCAGGAGGGGCAGAAACCGGTGCCGGTTGAGGTACCATTGACCTTTAACTGTGTTGAAGCTTGGCAGGAAGAGGTCACTGCTCTGTCATCTATATTTGGTAAACATTTCGAAGAGCGCATTCCTGGAAGAGTATGGATTCTGCGCTTAGAGCTTCCCCAGCTGACGAAGAAGTCCCAAAGCAAGAGTAACATTGTTGTGCAAAAGACTGAGTCACTCAAACCTAGGCCGCTGTGCAAATATTTCTTGAAGGGTAGCTGCCGCTATGGGACAGCCTGCACCTCGCGTCATGGTTCGCCCACTGGTGGGCACCAGCAAACTGAGACAAAACCAGAAATCCTGTATCACCTGGAGGTGCGTATTCCCAAGAACAGTTTTTACCCTTGGCAAGCACCTCTTGTCGCTTTTTCTTCGGAAAACCCGTGCTTATCCCCGAGTACTTGCCTCCACCTCTCGGAGAAGTTGTACAGTGAAGCCTTGATTCTCGCATCTACTGGGCTGCCTGCTGTATTTACACTTGCCAGCGTGCTTGATGATGATGTCCTCACCAAAGCCTTAGCCTTGCCACCACACCCCTTCAGTTTGTCTCGACCCCTGAATCGGCACCATTCTGGCCTACAAGGGTATGTACAAGTTATCTCAAACTTTCTCATGTTTGAAGTAAAGCACTTTGGGCCTCTTACACAAAAGTGTGTGTGTGTTTTGGTGACTGTGTGTGTGTGTGTGTGTGTGTGTGTGTGTGTTTTGGTGACGGTGTGTGTGTGTTTTGGTGACTGTGTGTGTGTGTGTGTGTGTGTGTGTGTGTGTTTTGGTGACTGTGTGTGTGTGTGTGTGTGTGTGTGTGTGTGTGTGTGTGTGTGTGTGTGTGTGTGTATATAAGTTGTTGTTGGCTGCTATTTCCACACTTGGGTGGGTTTCGGGAGATGGAACTGAGACCAATCATGTGCCAAAGTATCCACCTCTGTTTGTTCCGTGTAGAATGTCGAATGTCTTGCCATATTTAATCTGATGTCGGCGGCCATTGATGTCTTAAAAAAAATCCTGTGACAATGTTAATCATATCAACGTATGAATGAATATTTTATAATGGAAAACTGCTTGGCCAATTTTGCTCAAATTTTGCATACCAGCTCTGAGTAGCCAGGATCAGGTCATAAGCAAAAAGTACCCCTCCTTAAGAATTGGGGAGACAGACTACTTGCAATTTTTACCTGTACAAGTGGTTTAACCATTGACCCCTGCTGGAAGAAGGGGAATTGAGGGTTGGCAAATGACAGACTTGGTGTAGTGCAAGTGATTCGCTGGCACCATATTTTTTTTTTCCCAGAAGGAGTTGGAGTGGGTGGAGGGAGTGATAAGGTTCTAGAATGAATACAGATTTTTTGGGATGCAAGATCGAAGCTCATGTAAGAGCTAACATGAATCACAAAAACAAACGGACACGTACAACATAATAAAGGGAGTGGGAGACGACTTGGGGAGAGAGAGGGAAGCACACAACTGTAGAGAACGGACATTATGAGATCTGTGGGAGGAAGAGGGCTTGGGGGGAGGAGGCATGTGAAGGGGGGGAGGGGGTGGGGGGGTGGGAGAAGTATAAAACAAATGGACACACCAAGGATTTCCAGGAAAGAAGTCGGTATTTCAAAAAGGTGTATCTGGGGTGAATTAATGGGGGGTAGAAAAGATCAAGATTTTGGATGGGGGAAGATAAGAGATGGTGGTGAACAGCTGTTTTGAAGACCTGGAGGGAGGAGTGGGATTGAAGAGAGTGTGGTTTTTTTCCAGAGGCGGGAGAAAAGAGGAATGAAAGAGTGAAGGTGAGCAGGGAGTCGTGATTTTGGCAATCTCAGCAGAAGAGGGTTGCTGGCAGATCTTGTGTCACCTGAAGGAATATTTGGGGGACAGAGCACAGACAGAGCTGGGGTAGCTAGGCCAGAGAGGAGTTGATGGAAGACAGTGACCACCAACCTGCCTGTGGTGAGTGAGTGAAAGGCCCTCAAACAGCTTCATCGCAGGAGATTCCAATGATTCTGAATGTTTTGGTTTCAACAGTGTGAAGCCGAGCTAGGTGTGAGGCAGGAGCACCAGTCCAGAGGGGAGAACAGTACTCCATCAAGCTGTGGATGAAAGCTTTGTATGTGGTGAGGAGCTCAGGTGTGCCAAGGAAGGACTTCGCATGACGGAGGATGCCCAGTCGGCGACTGGCTTTGGAGGCCAGCTTGGAAATGTGGTTTTCCCAGGAAATATCATGGAAGATCATGGAAGATAGTGAGACCCAAAAGCTTCAGTGACAGAACTTCTTGGAGAGGATTGTTGAGAAAGTAGATGGGTAGGTTATTCAGACGGTCTTTTCAGAGAGACATAGTGAGATTTGTCAGGATTGAAAGACATGTTCCATTTGTTTGACCAGTTTGTGATATTATCCAGGTCTGTGGAGAGTGAGGAGGCTGCAGCCTGCCGATCTGAGGGACACTCACGCCACCTGGCGTATGGAACGGCAGAGAGTAGAGTCATCAGCAAAGAGGTAGAGAGGAGTCAGAGAGATCATTGACGAAGATCAGAAAAAGCACAGGGCCCAGAACACTGCCTTGAGGAACTCCAGCCTGAACAGGAAGGGGAGATGCGAGAAATCCATTCAGGGGCACATGTTGACTGCGACCGGTGACGAAGTCTGCAAGCCATGTGTGGAGGTTTCCATGGATACCAAAGGAGGAGAGTTTGGTGAGCAGGGCAGGGTTCTAGACCATATTGAAGGCACGAGCTATGTCAAGGGAGACGGCTCCTCTGATTTCCTGTTTGGCATTGAGGACCTCCATCCATTGTTGAGACAGCAGAAGCAGCATGTGTAGTGTAGTGTAGTGTAGAGTAGAGTAGAGTAGCCTGGTCTGAATCCAAATTGATGATCAGAGTTGAAGCCATTGGAGAAGAGGAAGGATTTGATATCGTTGCAATGATGGATTCCATGACTTTGCTGATTATTGGGAGCAGGCTGATTGGTCTGTAGTTACAAGGATCTGTTTTTGCACATTTTTTGTGTAAAGTTGTAATGTTGGCTGATTTCCAAGCTGATGGCAGATGACCTTGAGCAAAGGAGAGGGTGAAGAGAACAGAGAGAGGGTGACATAGAGCGGCAGGGAAGGATTTTCGGACCCGTGGGCTGATGCCGTCTGGTCCAGTTGCAGAATCAGAGTCCAGGTTTGACAGAAACGTCTCCACCTTGTCAGGAGAGAAGGACACAGAGTCCAGGAGCAGCTGGGATCGACTGGGTAAGGTGGGTACAGAGAGAGATGGGTTTGGGACACAAGATTTTGAGGTTAAGACAGAGTTAAGGCATTCAGCTTTTTCACGTGCAGAGTCAGCTGTGTCGTCATTTGAGGTAAGGGAGGGGATTGAAGGGGAACAAACACCAGAAACAGATTTGACCAGACACCACCAGGATTTGGAGGAGGGAGACAGGTTTTAGAGTTCAGTCTTGAGAGTGGAGAGATAGTTTCCTTGCTCTCCTGAGGGTAGACACACACTTGCTCCGAGCTTTGTGAAAGGAACTGAGATTGCCTTCAGTTGGATTTGCCTTCCGTGAGGCAAAGGCAAGTTGTTTCAGGGTAACTGCCTCACCACAAGATTATGTGTACCATGGACAGGAGGAAGGGTATGACCACTGAAGACGAGATGGGATAAATCTGTGCATGAGAGAGAGAAATTTACTTTGGAAGAATTCCCAGGATGAGTTGATGTCAGAGGCAGTAGAGATGGGAGACCAGTCCAGATGTTTGATGGCTGCTTGAAGACCATGCCAGTTGGCCTGATTGAAATGCCAGACTCATCGGCGCTGAGGAGGCTCTGAGAATGGCCAGAGAGATATACACTTCAACAAGCAAATGATCAGAAGAACCGATTGGAACAGAAGAAGAGCAGCAGACATTTGCAGGGACGTTAGTCGTAACCAAATCTGGAAGAGAAGATGCTCCATTGACTGAGAACCGGGTAGGGAAATTGACAGATTGTGTCAGTCCCAACGAGTCGCAGAAGTCCTTTGCTGAAGTGCCGTAGCTGGTGCAAGAGGTACGCACACCTTCTTGGCATGATGACAGTTGAAGTCGCCACATTTGAGGAAGAGACAGTTGGGATAAGTGGATAGAAGTTGGTCTTTGTTGTCAGATAGCGAGATGTAAATGGAGTCATCACTGTTTGGTGGACGGTTCAAACACATATGAGCAAAAGGTGGGATCGGAGGGGAAGCCCTAGCCAGTGGTACTCCTGGGGGTGTGGTGGGGTTGCGGAAGTGTAGGGAGAGTGAGGAAGAGCGTTTTTGATAAAGATGGCAACCCCACCCTTCGGACGAGGCTCAGGTCTATCATAGGAGGGAGTTCCAGGACAAGAACTTAATGAATCAGAGACATCTTGAAGGATGAAAGTTTCTGTTAAGCAGAATGTTTTCCTTTCTTTTGAGAATGAGGCTAAATAAAAAAAATAATCATTATTGATGGCTCAGATATTCAGAATAAAATAAGATCAATAATCCGGAGAATTATTATCATTATACATTAGCATATTTTAAATCACATTAATGTGATTGCTAACGATAATGGGGTTTCGATAAATTTTAAATCTCTGGGGAAATCATTCTGCTGTTGAAGCGGTTTCATTTGGTTATCTCGAATACTTGCACAATGGTGTTCATTGCACTCCCCCCCTCTCTTGTCCCCCTCCAATACTGTGAACTTCATTCCCAGCAATGAAAGCTCAGATCAAAGGTCAAATGCTGGTGCAAGTTGGATTGAAGAGGATGAGGAGTTTGTTGAGATTATGGTGAATCAAGATGATGATGATGATGATGATGATGAGTATTATGATGATGAGGAGGATGACCTTGACGTTGAGAATGACGTACTGATGGATAAAAATGATGAGAAACTCTGCAAGAAGCCTGACATTCCTGTTGATGTGGTTCCCATTGTGCCTCTGAAAAGGCCAAGTGATGTGCACTCCAAAGCAAAGATGTGGGAGCAGAATCCAAATAACATTCTCAGGGACAACGTACGGCTCTGCAAAGAGTTTCAGAAGAACCGAGTGAGATGGCTTGATTTAAACTTTTGATCGTTTGATCTATGATTGGTATTTGCAACCTTTTGATTGGAGTTTCATTCCTCGGAATGGGGTGAGAGGGGTATGGAATAACTTTTTTTTCTTCTCATTTCTTGCATGTATTACTCTTGCAGTCGAGCAAAAGGTTCAAAACCATGTTGGCAGACCGCATGAAACTTTCAATCTGGACGAGACGCAAGTGCATCCTCGACCTTCTGAAAGTTAATCAAGTTATTATTGTGACCGGCATGACAGGGTATACCTCAACAAAATTGCACCTTGATGACGCATGCTTAGTTTGTCAAAGATGAAACCTTTTTTTTTGGTTATTTGCTGCAGAATAACGCTTTCTTAATTTTTTTTTAAACTGCTCCATCCTCAGATGCGGAAAGACTACACAGGTGCCTCAATTTATTCTGGACAACTCTCTGAACGGCCGAGCTGAGGCAGTGTGTAACATAGTGTGCACACAGCCTCGCCGTATCTCTGCCATATCGGTGGCAGAACGTGTGGCTCAGGAGCGTGCGGAATCCCTCGGAGTCTCTGTGGGGTATCAGATCCGGCTGGAAAGTGTGCAGGTGATGAAGGACCCCTGATTGGTATCTTACCGTACTGCAGGTCACCCTTTGGAAACTTATTTGGGCATCAGGTTGAGCATTTGTTGTTATAGTAGTTATTTTTATTTATTTATTCATTTTGACATGTTTTCTGTCAGCTTTCTTAAGAGTTGTCGTAAAAATTATGTTACCCCACTTGTAACTTTTTTGATTGCAAAACGTTTGTGTACCATCTGATTCTCGTTATTTTCTGATGTCTGGGAAATGTTTCTCACACCAATTATTTATTTATTTTTTAATTTTGGAATGAAAATGATGTGTAGCACCATAGTAAGGGCATTTTATGAGATATTTCACAAATCTGTTAACTAAATTGTTACCAAAAAATTTCTTCACCAATATGTTTGTAAAGGTGTGTAATAACATGTGTTAAAATGTTGAAGTTCAACTCCCGTGGGAAACCCAGAAAAAAAGCTGTTGAATTCGGGTACCGAAAAATTATTTTAGAGAATTTTTTTTTTTTTAATCGGCCCTTAAGTAACTTATGAGGGGTCAAATAAGGGTTTTTCATGATTCTGAGTTGATTGTTAACATTTATATTTTCACTTTTACATTTACACACAAAGTAGCTTTTATCTCACATACATATATAATACTCAAGAGTTATTTCTCATTCACAATGTCAGAAGTTTCAACAGTCATTACCTTCGCAAAAGCGGAAGGTTATGTTTTGATCGCTGTGTATTTATTTGTATGTCTGTGTGTGTGTGTGTGTGTATGTTATTCGCATAACTCAAAAAGTATTCAACCGAATTGCATGAAATTTGGTGGGATGATTGGTTATTATACGGGACACATTTGATTAGATTTTGGGAGCAATCGGGTCAAAGGTCAAGGTCAAGGTCACGAAAAGGTCAAAATCGTATTTTAGTACAGTACAGAACAGTAGCTGCGGCGAAGGTAT
The DNA here is from genome assembly GCF_964187855.1 of Myxine glutinosa. Taxonomy (NCBI): domain Eukaryota; kingdom Metazoa; phylum Chordata; class Myxini; order Myxiniformes; family Myxinidae; genus Myxine; species Myxine glutinosa. The sequence goes on along the minus strand of NC_136266.1, from coordinate 51,346,452 downwards.
GCGCTCTACCGAGTGCCCGTTCTAGTTGTCTATGTCTTCTTCAGACTCAACAACATCATGACTGCAGTTTCTGCATGTAATGCCATTACAGACCCCACAGGCCGAGATGCACATGACCCCATTCTTCTTGCAGCTGCATCGCCGGTCATCGCCGGATAGATCAACTGGATCACATCTAGTAGTCCAGAATCTTCCATGATGTTACCCATTGATCCAAGATAAGACTTCAGCAGGTGAAAACCACCCAACCTTGGAATGACGGGTAGATTTGCCTGCTTTATTATATTCACAGCCTTCAGCCAAATCGGAAGATCAAAGGTCACTATAGCGACCCCAGCGCGCCGTATGCACTCTTTCAGAGTGGTGAAGATGGTGTTGAGGTCATTAGGGTCTCCTTCAATAACTGGGAGGAACTCGATCTGTGTGTTCTGCTTTGCATCATTAGCATGGATTCTCTTCATCCAGCCATTCCAGTTGGAGTGTGGGAACTCAGGATCGTTGGCTTTGATCACCCACCCCGCTGCCCAGAGTGTGTCACCTGGAGTGAGGAGTGGCTGATCATGAGCCAGGGAGGAGGAAAGCTCAGCGAGGGGGAGAAACATGATCGCGTTCGTTCCTATCTGTTTCCTGTTCGTAAATGGAATAATCTTTACTTCAGTTCCTCTCAGGATCTTAGCTTTGTCGAGTGCCTTCAACTTCACCCGGGGGAAAGCTGCTGTTGTCTGTGGATCTGGCAAAGGTGGTGCCGGAGAGGTGACTTCGATCCAACCCATTGAGTGAAAGGGAGTGTTTCCATGAATAGAGACAATGTTTAAATCTATATTGTCTCCAACAAACTGAGTGACTGCATTGTTTGTTTCCCCAACCTCCATAAAGACCACCTTAAAGCGCGGCGTTACGCGCGCTGCTTGTGAGCAAGGAGGAAGCGGACAAGCGGTAACATATAAACGTCTTTATTGTAAGACTACACTGTAACACTGTACTGTCCCGGGCTGGGCGCCCGGTGTATATCATGAGGCCACGCCTACCCCTGGTGCGTGGCCACCGCCCACTTGGTGCGCGGAATGATGTCACCACGCCAGTGGGCTTTTGTGTCCGCCACACGCGCCCCCCCAGAATTCCCGCGCACCTGGAGGGCCAGTTTGCGGGGCAGACGAATGACCCGGCCGAAGCGCCCCCTGGCGATCGGCGGCGTCCGGGGTGCAGGGATGCCAGGTGGGATGCCCCTGGCTGCCCCTGGGATGGGTGCAGGACCGGGGGGCGGCGTGGCGGCGGGGCTGGGCGGTGCCGGGGGTCCGCCCGCAGGAGGGCGGCCCCGACGTGGGGGTCGGGCCACTGGCGGTGGATGGTCCACATCGAGGTGGGCCGGCTTGAGGCGGTCTACCGAAACGCGGTCAGGAGTACCGCCGATGTCCAGGGTGAAGTGCTTCGCCCCGGTCTCCAGCACGCGGAAAGGCCCGTCGTACGGGGGCCGCAGTGGTGTCCGATGGGCATCGTGGCGGACGAAGACGTACTCCGCCGTGCGAAGCTCCGGGGCGACGTGCGTCGGTGGGTGCCCGTGGCATGCCGCTGGCACCGGGGCGAACCTCTGGGCGGTCTCTTGTAGAGCGGAGCGCTGCTGTGCCGCGGACCATGGTGCCGTGGAGTCGGGGAGGAACTCGCCCGGCACCCGCAGCGGTTGCCCGAAGACCAATTCCGCCGCGGATGCGCGCAGGTCCTCCTTGGGCGCCGTCCGGAGGCCCAGCAGGACCCAGGGGAGCCTGTCGACCCAGCCGCCGTCACGGAGGGTGGCCCGGAGCGCGGCCTTCAATGAGCGGTGAAATCGCTCACACAGGCCGTTAGCCTGGGGATGGTAGGCCGTGGTTCGGTGCAGCCGGACCCCGAGCCCCTGCGCAACCGCCCCCCAGAGCTCCGAGGTGAACTGGGGGCCGCGGTCGGATGAGATGTCTGAGGGGGCGCCGAACCGGGCGACCCAGGTGGCGATGAAAGCCTGCGCGACATCGGCCGCCGTTGTCGACGCCAAGGGCACGGCCTCCGGCCACCGGGTGGTGCGGTCCACCATGGTGAGGACGTAGGTGAAACCCCGCGAGGGGGGCAGAGGTCCCACCAGGTCCACGTGGACGTGGTCAAACCGGCGTTCCGGCACCGTGAACGGGGCCTGGGTGTGCCGGTGCACCTTGGCGCGCTGGCACGCGAGGCACGTCCTGGCCCAGCCGCGGACGGCCTTCCGGAGGCCATGCCAGACGAACTTGTCGGCGATCAGCCTTTGGGAGGCCCTCGCGCCCGGGTGGGACAGGCCGTGGATGGCGTCAAACACCTGGCGCTGCCAGCCCGCGGGCACGATGGGGCGAGGACGCCCGAGGGAGACGTCGCACAAGAGGGCCGCGCCCGCGCCGTCAAACGGCACCTCGGTGACGCGGAGGCCCGTGACGGCGGTCCGCAAGGCCTGGACGTCGGGGTCAGCGGCCTGGTCCGCTGCCATCCGGGCATAGTCGATGCCGAGGTGGACTGCGTGGGCGACGGCCCGGGAAAGGCAATCCGCCACCGGGTTGTCCTTCCCCGCGACGTGCTGGATGTCCGTCGTGTACTCGGACACGGCCGAGAGGTGACGCTGCTGCCGGGCCGACCACGGCTCGGTGACTTTGCCCATCGCAAAGATCAGCGGCTTGTGGTCGACGAAGGCAGTGAACGCCCGGCCCTCGAGCAGATGGCGGAAGTGCCTGACCGCCAAGTGAAGTCCGAGCAACTCGCGGTCGAAGGTACTGTCACGGCGTTCGGGCGGGCGAAGCTGCCGGCTAAAGAACGCCAGCGGTTGCCAAGCTCCACGCACCCATTGCTCATGCACTGCGCCCACCGCGTAGTCCGAGGCATCGGTGGTGAGGGCGATCGGTGCATCGGGCGCCGGGTGCGCGAGCATGGTGGCGTTAGCCAAGGCGAGCTTCGCGCCCGTGAACGCCGTGTCCATCTGCTCGGTCCAGGTAACGTCGCCTTTGCCCGGCTTACCTCGGAGAGCTTCGTGCAGGGGGCGCAGGAGCTGGGCGATACGGGGCAGGAACCGATGGTAAAAGTTCACCATGCCCAGGAACTCCTGCAGCCCTCTGATCGTGCGGGGGCGCGGAAACCCCTTCACCGCCTCCACCTTGGCCGGTAGGGGGACGGCTCCGTGCCTGGTGACACGGTGCCCCAGAAAATCGATTGTGGCGGCGCCGAACCGGCACTTTGCGGGGTTCACAATCAGGCCATGCTGGCCCAGGCGTTCGAAGAGCGTGCGGAGGTGGCGTAGGTGCTCTTCGCGGGACGCGCTGGCGACGAGGATATCGTCCAGGTAAACGTAGACAAAATCCAAGTCGCGCAGGACGCTGTCCATCAGTCGCTGGAACGCCTGAGCCGCATTCTTCAGACCGAAGGGCATGCGCAAGAACTCGAAGAGTCCGAATGGCGTGATGACCGCCGTCTTCGGGACGTCTTCCGGCCTGACGGGGACCTGATGGTAGCCGCGTATGAGGTCCACCTTCGAGAAGAAGGACCTGCCCGCCAAACGGGCGGAAAAGTCCTGAATGTGGGGGACGGGGTAGCGGTCGGGAGTCGTGGCGTCATTGAGACGGCGATAGTCCCCGCACGGTCGCCATCCCCCGCCGGGCTTCGGCACGATGTGCAGCGGCGACGCCCAAGCGCTCTCTGAGCGCCGAACGATGCCGAGTCGCTCCAGGGTAGCGAACGCCGCTTTTGCCACCGCCAGCTTCGTCGGCTCGAGGCGGCGTGCCCGGGCGTAGACCGGTGGCCCGACGGTGGGGATGTGATGGGCCACCCCGTGCTTGACGGCCCCCGCCGAGAAGGTGGGCCGCGTGAGGGCCGGGAAGCCGGCGAGGAGGCGGGTGAATGCGTCCGCTGCCGGAAGCGTACAGACCAACGTGGCCGGAACCGAATCGTTCGGCAAGCCGCTTGGCAAGCCGCTCGTTGAGCTGGGCAACGCACAAGCGAGCGAGCTGAACGTCTCGGCCTGGACAAGCCGTCTGCGCTTGACGTCGACCAGGAGCCCATTAGCGCACAGGAAGTCCGCGCCAAGCAGTGCCATGGGCACGTCGGCGGTGACGAACGTCCATCGGAAAACCTGCCCTCCAAACCGCAGAGAGAGGCAGCGTTTTCCGTACGTACGGATGGGCGTCCCGTTCGCGGTAAGCAGCGCGGGGCCCCCACCCGCGGCGTGCTTGTCTGACGTGCCGGCGGGAATGACACTCACCTGCGCTCCCGTGTCGCACAGGTAACGGCGCCTGGAGAAGGTGTCCGTTATGAACAGCAGGCTGTTCGAATGGCCGGCGCTCATCGCCACTATTGAGCGCCGGCCCGGGCGTTTCCCGACCCGTTGAAGGAGCACGGCGGATGACACCGCCGAGCTTCGTGGCCGAACTTGGCATGGAACCAGCACCAGGTGGTGGAGCTGGAGGAGCGCGGCTGGCTCCGCCAGGCCGGTGGAGTTGGCGGGTTTCCCCGCGGTGGCGGTTTTCGCCGCGGCGGTGGGCGGGGCGTGGCGGCGTTCACGAGGTGCGTATCAGCATGCTGCTGAACATCAGCGTGCTGTAGAAGCTGATGCTGTGGAACATGCTGCTGAACATCAGCGTCGAGGGCCGTGACGGCCACGCCGACGCTCGCCCGCATGTCCGAAGCGGCGAAGTACCTGTCCGCCTCGGCCGCCAATGCTCGGGGTTCCGTTAGCTCGGTCCCGGCCAACGCGAGGCGGACCTGCGCTGGAAGTTGGCGCCGGAAAAGCGCCCGGAATAGCGAACCGGGGGCTTCGTCGCCCAACAGTGACAGCATATGGTCCATTCGGACCGACGGGCGCGTCTCACCGAGCTCGGGGAGATCCAGGAGGCGGTCGGCCCGTGCGTCGTCCGTAAGGCCGAACGTGGCTAGGAGTAGCCGCTTGAGTGCCTCGTACTTGTGGCCGTTCGGTGGGTGGCGAAGGACGGACACAACTCGAGCGGCCGTGCCGGGCCCGAGGGAGGCGACGACGTGGCAATAGCGCGTGTCATCGCCGGTGAGGCGCCGAAGCTGAAATTGGGCTTCGGCCTGGACGAACCAGACTTCGGCCTGAGCCTCCCAAAATTCCGGAAGTTTGACGAAGTCGGCCATGGCGATGGCGTCGCGTGTGGAAGGATCGCTCCAGCAGATCCAACGTCGAGGGTCACCAGTAAAGCGCGGCGTTACGCGCGCTGCTTGTGAGCAAGGAGGAAGCGGACAAGCGGTAACATATAAACGTCTTTATTGTAAGACTACACTGTAACACTGTACTGTCCCGGGCTGGGCGCCCGGTGTATATCATGAGGCCACGCCTACCCCTGGTGCGTGGCCACCGCCCACTTGGTGCGCGGAATGATGTCACCACGCCAGTGGGCTTTTGTGTCCGCCACAACCTGATCATTACTTGACAATTCACTTTCACTGGCTGGCACTTTGGCTGTCATCACTGATTGATCCTCAAGCGCAGCATCAACCGCAACCTCATCATTGATCTGTTCATCGGTTTCCTCCACAATGGTGTCAAGAGTGCCAGAAGTATCTGGAACATCATCTCCACTCCTACTATTAAGGAAGCAGTATTTGTAGTTTTGTGTCTCCGTGTAAGACTGTGTATCCCAGCCGGTGGAACTTGTTGAGCATCCATTTTGACCCAAATCTATGATCAAGTTGTATGGCAAGCCCCATTTGGTGTGGCAATACTCCAGACCGAGGTCGACAGGCCTTAATAAAATTCTGCCCCCAAACGGCAACTCTTTCGTCTGTCTTGACAATCGGTCTCAAGAACATCTGAAGGCTTGCAGGAACAAGTGTCAGCTGACTATCGATGTCAGTCATACTGTGTGTGGTGGGGTATGACTTTGGACCTAAATCAATCAAGGCAATATCATTGGATATGAACTTGAGTGCCGTCTTTATGATCTGAGTCTTCTCATCTCCATGGTCAAGATTAGCATGATTCCCTCGCAGAATATTGTCGGTGCCATCTTTGAGACAGAGTACATCTGCCCTTCTTTCCTGTGTTGTGAAATACAAGGTGTCTTCGTATTTCTCTAGAGGTTTTATCTTTAGCCAATGCTTTGACTAAGAAAGGCTCTTCTCTGGTGACTGATCAGACTCCTGCAGCTTTTCATGGACTTGGTCCATGTTCATTACCCCATGCTCTAATTCTGAGTCTAACCATTCGCAGAATTCAATAAAAACTGCCTCTCGCTCCTCATCAATACTCCTCTGTCCTCTCTTCCTTTTTCCTTCCTCATCAGTCTTGGACAAACTGTCACCTCTCGCAAACATAAGTTTGCATCGCAAATGGTACAGTGTTTCTTCTGCTACCAAGTCGTTGATCCCTTCCAGGCGTCCAGTGACTTCAGTGCCCCAGTCATCCCCGCGACTCCGTGCTGTCTTCAGCAAGCTTGCCTTCAGTGTATCTGCAGTCAAATTATCTGGCACTCTGTATTTCTTTCTAGCTTGTGCTGGATTATTTTTGTAGAGCTGGGCTGGTTGGTTGCAAAGAATGCATACATCCTTATACAGGAGGTCAACTGACTGTGATCTTCTAGAACTGCAGCCAGTTGATGAACTGAACTCACAAGTAGTGCGTCTTCTCTTCAACTTTGATGACTCTTTCTCTGCCTTTGATGCTTGAGCTGACTTCTTGGTGGTTGCAACAAAGTTGTTGTACAGATCATTTTTACACTTCTGGTGGTACCTCAGTTTTACTTCCTTTTGAGCCTCCTTCATACGTTCCACAACAGTAACATTTTCGACAGTTTCTGCTTGTTTCAATAAAGTTGAGTATCCCTTTGGAGTTGCCTGTATGAGCCTTTCAGCTGGTGTATCCGAGCGTGCACAGATGAAGCAATTGAGCACAGGTGGAGTAACGTCTTCATCCATATTGCTAGACTCCATGTCCTGCAAAGTAGAAAATGAGATATATTTAGAAATTATTTTTCCACAAAGGAGTGTCTGTGGTGAAATATAAATGTTAACAATCAACTCAGAATCATGAAAAACCCTTATTTGACCCCTCATAAGTTACTTAAGGGCCGATTAAAAAAAATAAAAATTCTCGAAAATAATTTTTCGGTACCCGAATTCAACAGCTTTTTTTCTGGGTTTCCCACGGGAGTTGACCTTCAACATTTTAACACATGTTATTACACACCTTTACAAACATATTGGTGAAGAAATTTTTTGGTAACAATTTAGTTAACAGATTTTCATATGTTTCCCTTACTACCAAGGGTATGGTCGTGGCAGACGGCTTCAGTAAAGGAGAAATCCGAACTCTTCTTCATTTGATGTTGATGCAGAAGAAAAATGTGCATAAAATCGACCAGTTGTTGTAATGCTTCCTCAAAGTTTTTACAAAATATTTTCCAGTAGATTCCGAGAAGCTGTTTGCCAATTAGCGTATATTGTTTCTGCATGAATAGTTGCATCAAATTTGTGTTTTTATGCCGCCAGTCGTCGTCAACACGCCTCATGTTTTGTACTACCGGGGTGCTTCTGCGCCGTCTTGCCAGCGATCCAACCCTACAAGGCCTTACCCACATACTGGTTGATGAGGTGCACGAGCGCAGCGAGGAGAGGTATATTTGGCCTCCTTGCATGTCTTGTCTTCTAATTAGCTCATCCCTTGCGCAGAAAAAGACTGCGTTTTGCAATCGCTTCTGTGTCTGTCTGCCTATCCAGGGCATAACTTTTTTTTGAGCAAGAGGCATAACTTTTTATTTTTTATTTTTTTACTATTGTACTCTAGTTTTCGTCAAGTTTAGTTTGTGTACAAAGTGGACGGTTGCATTTTGAGATGTAAAAGGCAATTGGTGGGATACAAAACATAAACTGTTCAGCCTGGTGGAGGTATGTGCTCTTCCGAGGGCTGTCATAGTTTGTATTGATTCCGTGTCGCACATATATAAAATTGATAACCCATTTAATTGGCGTACATCATTTTTTCTTTTTGGCTATACACTGGTGTACATCATGACTTGTGGTTAATGGCCCATTATGCTGAAGTGTCCCGGGTTCTGATTTTTTTTTTGATTTTTTTTTTTTTTTGCACCCCTGCTTCCTTTTTATGTCACCCCCTGCTCGAGGTGGGGCTTTGGCTGTTTTAATTACAGGTTGAGTCTAATTGGTAATGCCCCCATTTGATGAATTAAAAGCCAAAACACTGTTTTGTGGTTCATTGCAGTGACTTCCTGCTGCTTGTGTTGAGTAAACTGCTGGCAGAGAGGAAAGACTTCCATGTCATTCTCATGAGTGCTACTATCGATGCTGGACTCTTCTCAAACTACTTTGGCTGCTGTCCCGTCGTTCAAGTACCAGGTACCCTTTTTATTAGCTCACCTGGAACGAAGTTCAAGAGAGCTTATGCGATGGCGTGTCGTCAGTCAGTCAGTCAGTCCATCCGTCAGTCCATCTGTCCGTCTGTAAACACTTGCAACTTCTTCTCCGAAACCGCTGAAGGAATTGAGACCAAACTTGGCACAAATTATATTTGCTGTGTTGTGACTAAAGTTTGTTCACGGCAGTAAAAAAAATCGGGGCCTGAGGAGGTTTACCAGGGGGTCTAAGTGGATCCAGGTTTGACCCCCCCCCCCCCCCCCCAAAATCGGAATTTGCTTTTTCCTCTGAAACTACACACACTATTTCGATGAAACTTGACCATAACCTTCACCACCCGTGCTGTACCAAAGATTGTTCACAGCATTAAAAAAATAAAATCTGCCTCTTTGTGTGTCTGTGGGGGGGTTACCCCACAAAATAGGTATTTGCTTTCTTCTCAGAAACTACACACACAATTCCGAAGAAACTTGACCACAACCTTCACCACCCGTGATGTACCACAGTATGCTCACGGCATTAGAAAAATTGTGGTCTTTTTTTTTTTTTTTTTTTGTGTATACAGAGTTGAGGCTCGTGAAAGAGCTAACATTTATCAAACAAACAAATCAAACAAACAAGCAAACAAAGTATATAAAAAGGGGAGCGGTCGACAATATGGGGAGAGAAGGGGAGGAAGCACACAAACACAACATTTGAGAGCAGGGACATCGGGAGATGTTTTTGGAGGGAGAGGGCCTGGGGGGAGGCAGGATAGGTATAAAACGCAAGGACACCAAGGACTTCCAGGAAAGAAGTCAAAAGTCACCTCAAAAAAGTGGATTTGGGGTGAAATTAGCAGGGGTAGAAAAGATCAAGGTTTTGGATTGGGGAAGATAAGAGATGGTGGTGAACAGCCGTTTTAAAGACCTGGAGGGAGGAGTGGGATTGAAGAGAGTGAGGGAGTTTGTTCCAGAGGCGGGAGAAAAGAGGAATGAAGGAGCGAAGGTGAGCAGAGAGTCTTGATTTTGGCAGTTTAACCATAAGAGGGTTGAAGGCAGATCTTGTGCGACCTGCAGGAATATTTGGGGGACAGAGCCCAGAGAGAGCTGGGGGAGCAAGCCCAGAGAGGAGTCGGTAGAAGACAGAAAGACCACCAACCTGCCTGCGGTGATTAAGTGAAAGGCCCTCGGAGATAGCGTCATCGCGGGAGATTCCAATGATTCTGAACGCTTTGGTTTCAACAGCGTGAAGACGAGCTAGGTGTGAGGCAGGAGCACCAGCCCAGAGGGGAGAGCAGTACTCCATTGAGCTGCGGATGAAAGCCTTGTATGTGGTGAGGAGCTCAGGTGTGCCAAGGAAGGACTTCGCACGACGGAGGATGCCCAGTCGGCGAACTGGCTTTGGAGGCCTTCCTTGGAGGTATATGGGGTTGGGGGAGGGTGGGGAGAGGTAGCCCCCCAAAATAGGTATTTTTTTTGTTTGTTTAAAGTCTTGTGATTATGTTAGTATGATTCTACATGCTGCCCTGTCTTCTAGCAACCATTTAAATTGGTTTAAAATAAATTTAGTCTGTGCAGTGTACTGTTTATTCTACCAGATGAGTGCCAGGGGTATTGCCCCTATGTTTTATTTATATATTAATATATATAATTTGGTTCACCAACCTAATGAGCAAATGCCGTGACGTCACCGCCACATACGTCCGCCCTGTCTGCGAAGCTCTGGAAGAAGCCATCCCATAGCACTACATCATAAACATGTTAATTCAGTTACCATCACAAGTGCATGAAAAACTCTCAGTTACTGACCTGGTTTCGCCCTTATTGGGGTATCATTAGGGCAACGCAGCGAGCTTTCCACACAATTGTGACTGAAAACCTTTCGGTTATATACCAGTACTCATGAAACTCCATACTATGAGTGGAGAACTGCCAGTAAGGTGTCCCATACAGCCCTTGCTGCACCTTACCGGGAGCGATAAGCAACGCCTGCCACACGGTACATTACCTCTTGCTTCCACCCACTAAATGGTTATTTATATACAGTGAAACCTTGACTTATGAGTTTAATTCGTTCTGTGACCGAGCTCGTAACTCAATTTGCTCGTTTCTCAAATTAAATTTCCCCATTAAAATGCATTGAAATGCTATTAATCCGTTCCAGCCCCCAAAAAACCACACCAATTTTTTTTGTTACGTGTTTTTAAATAAGAAAAATGTACTTTATAAATAACAAATAATGTATAAACAAGCACGACCTCGTATATACTGTACATAATAAGCGGCGTTACGCGCGCTGCTTGTAAACAAGGAGGAAGCGGACAACACGGTAATTTGTAAGAGTCTTTATTCAAGAGCTCACTGTAACACTGGCGCGCTCCGGGCTGCGCGCCCGGTGTATATCCTGAGGCCACGCCTACCCCTCGGCGTGGCCGCCGCTCACTTGGTGCGCGGAATGATGTCACCACGCCAGTGAGCTTCCGTGTCCGCCACAATGTAAAGAAATAAACTGGTTTTATTAAGTGTATTTACCTTGAAGATCAGACGAAGATGCTGGCGGAGGTGGAGGAGATGACTTTTGCCTTTTTCGCCACACTTTCCTCGCTTTCACTTGCAGGGCGTTTCAATAAAAACCTGTCCAATGAGGTTTGTTTCTTCCTCCCTTTCAAAATGTTTCGATCGTACTGCTACGATCGTACTGCCTCGCCAAGTCGACAACACACACACCTCGCTCATGTTTTTCGACGATTGCGTGTTTTATATCCAAGCACATCATCCTCTTCTTCTTCTCAGTACTGCCCTTGGCACTCAATTTCTTAGGACCCATGGTTAAAACTAAGACATTTTCCAAAATAACCAACATGCGAAAACAAAGCAGCAGCGATATACGGCAGCGATGCTTGCACGGCAAGATAACCACGTGACCGGAACGCTCGTTGGGCCACCTAGTGGCGTGTGGCGTAAGCTCGTAACTCAGATCTCGGCTCGCATCTCAAAGCAAAAAATCGCCCGAGCGACGGCTCGTATCTCGGAAAACTCGTAAGTTGGTGCACTCGTAAGTCAAGGTTTCACTGTATATATATATATTGTTACGTTTGTGTGGGGTAAATGAAGAAATGCCTAAAAGAAAGTTCAGAATCGTATAAAGTAGCATGCTCCGAGTGTCACGAAGAAGAACCCACCTCAATGTATCTAAGTAGTGTCGAATGTCCGGGTAAGATCGTATGTGTGTCTCCATACGAGTGGTGGAGCTATGCTAATTAGGTAGGGTTTAAGGATAAACGCCAGTGTGTAATTGCCTTGTGATTTTTCTTTTCGTTATTATTGCATCAAAAACGGCCGCCATTACAACTCCAACGATCGCACTGTAAATGGACTCATTCGCTCAACGCCAACAGGGCTAACCAACACCCAGCACATTTGAAGATCGGCTCGCAAGCCCCGCCTCACGGCCTTCGACGTCATCCAAACATTCCCAAACGGAGATTGGACTCCGCCCCCGAAGACTCGTAACGAGGAGGCCACACCCAGGCCTTCGTGATTGATGGAGGCATGATTGGATGATTGAGTAGAGCTCGGTGATTGGAGAGAGGGTGAGGTCAGCGAGGAGGATTCGAGAGCTGAAGGAGAAAGGGACGTATCTCGGCATCTTGGTCTCTCGGTCGTCTGGTTCTGGCTACGTGGCGGACGGTTTGATTTGTGCGTCGGGTCGCTCGGCTGCGGCTGTTCTGGTTTGATGCGCTGATGCTGAGGAAGAGCAGTGTTAGCCTTCATGGTTGGTTTGACCGTGAGAAGAAGGTGGGGCGACAATTCGTGGGGCTCTTGGCGCTTCGGACCGAGTGGAGAGCGAAGGAGGAGCGCCGCTCTGATTGCCTCACGTACGTGGCGCTGCAGAGAACGACTGCACGCCATTGTTGGAGCAGTTCCCGCACGAGTGGTTTCGGGCCACCTTGACCCGCCATTTCATCCATGACCTCATTGAGAGAGACAAGTGCCGGCACTATACAAAAGGCCATTATTTTTTTTTTTTTACTTTTGCTTTCCCCTTGGTTGTCTATGAGTGTGATGGAGGGTCCCTCTTTTAGGAATTGTAGTTTTTACCTCACCTTTCATTGTTACTTGCATTTATTTTCATTAAATCATTATTTGTCGAATTTTACTTTCCTTGTATTGTGGATTTTGCTGTCTCGTCTTTGTGTTTGTGGGTTCGGATTAACCCCTGCATTTGCTCCTGATCAGGTAAGAATTTGAACCTTCCCGTGCATGTCACTACCACCAAGTTGGGTATACGCTTCAGAGATAAAGCTTGTTTTGGCCATTCGTCCTCTTGGGGTCTTAACCTCGGGGACACGACAATATTGTAATTGAAAAGCATGTTGCTTAAACAACTTTTCTTTTGTTTGTGTGTGGGGATGGCAATTTTTGAAAAAAATAACTTTAATAGGTGAACTTTTAAAAAGTATACAAGTAAGGGTATACCAGTTTTTCTTCAACTTAAAATTATTATTTTTTCCCCTTTAGCTCTGAAACAAGGCAATTTCAGAATGAGAGGGTCATCGAGCGTCGTCCCCATTTTCTCTCTGTCCTTTCAGGTTGCTGAGATATGCTGTCCATTAACTATTCTTTCCTTGATCAATCGTTTTTGGTTCTATGTCCTTTTTATTTTACTTATTTTACTCACGTAATGGTTAGAGCATCATCTCCGAGTCTGGAGGTCGGTGGTTCAAACCCAGTCCAAGTCACTTCAAAGACCTAAAAAAATGGTACGTGCTGCATCCTTGTTTGACGCTGAGCATCTAAGAGGATAGAGCATGGAGAGAAAACGCTGGGAAGGTAATGGTAAACCACTCGGTATAAGCCTTGCCAAGAAACTGCTTTGGCAGCACCAACGTTCTGTAAATCAAACATCAGTATGGTACATCAAAATCAAAACGATGCAGATGTAGTTAAATCGGAGGCAAATTACATATTGGAACATTTTACAATGAAAGCTATAAGCTGGATGCCAACTCTGAACCCTGAAACTAAGCAACTCAAATTCAGACAATTGGAGTGTAAATCGTCCCCGTTTTTGTTACCTCCGCCACCGAAGGTTATGTTTTCACCCCTGTTTGTCTGTGGACAGGATATTTCAAAGTTGTGGAAGGATTCAGACGAATCTTGGTGGAAAGGTTGGGTGTGTGACGGGGACGAATCGATTTGAATTTGGTAAAGATCTGAATCCGGATCTGGATACGAGAATTTAATAATTTTTAAAGTGATTCTTCACCATTGAGTGATAGGGCCAAAACGATATATAGCATGCTATTTCAAAAAGTTGTGGACACTTTTGACAAAACTTGGTGAGTGAGTTGGCTAGGTGACAAGAACAAGCCGATTCGATTTTGGTTCATGTCTGGATCCAGATCCAACCCATCAGTGGGATACAAAACGTGAACTGTCAGCCTGGCGGAGGCATGCTCTATATCGAGTGCCATTCGAGTTTGATTTGTTTATTTATTTCCTGTTGTTGTGGTACCCAGCAGTAGGAACACAATTGTTTTCCTAATGGTCATATGGTGAAACATCTATCCATTGTGTCATACTCTTTAAGAGGAGATTTGGTATGACTGAAACAATCGTGTGTATCTGTGTGCTTTTTGCTCTTAAAATTAATAATTTTTACTGGATCTACAATTTGTTGTGTTGGTGTAAAACTGCATCTGAGATTGTCGATTTTCAGCCAAACGCTTCACTTATGTAAATGTTATCTACTTTTTATCCAGGTCACACATTTCCTGTGAAACGGTACTACTTGGAAGATGTCATTGGCAAAACTCAGTGAGTACATTGTTACCCCGTCCACGCGAAGAGAAAAGCGTGGTAAAGCAATTGGTTTGTCTCTTCATCTGTCTGTCTGATCGGTTTATGATTGAGAAAGAACTTATTTAAATTGAATGTTATATTTTGAACACTAATCGGAACATGAATAAGACAAGTTTGGCGTTTTACCGTACTTTGGCTTTGAATTTGTCCTGATCGCACGTGCGTGGCGAGGAGTGAGATAGTATTTTTTACTCTGTCTGCCTGACTGACAGTCAAACAAAACTGAAAATCATTCCAAACAGGAAACTTACTGTTTTTAAGGACATTATAAAAGACACAAACAACAGGCACGAATAACTAATGTAACGTGTTGGATTGGGTTATGTAAAATGCACTGGATAAAATGGCGGTAAAACCCAGAATTAATTTATGTATATGCCTTTAAACCTTTATTTTAATTAAATTGTATATTTTAACGCAGTAGAACACAAATCTCCATCATAATACTTCCAGGTAATGGCATGTGCCAGAGTCCAGTATCTGTGAAGAAGAAGCTGCCAATATGGGTTTGTTAGATGCCGATTGACGCTGTGCTCTATGGTGATCAATAAACCCTCCATATCCTAAACTGCGACCCAACATCGTTTTGTAACAGTGTATAAGGGTGTAATATAGCGCTAAACATCTGCTTCAGTGTTGTATATCACTAATGCTTCAGTAATGGTAAACTTCCACATTTTTGTTTTTTACCATCTTTATAATCATTATTTTATTACAATTGAAATAGCGTGAGCATTGCGTGGGTTATTATGTTCTATGAACTTTCACACATTATATTTTTGGGGGGGGGGGGGGGGGGGTGGGAAAGGGGGGCCTGATTTGTTGATAAATAAATATTCTGTGTGCTTTCACTGCAAGATTAAGGATCTTGCAATGGCGGTGGTTGAGAATTATTTGATGCGTGACTTAACCTACTATGTGCCGTGATTTATAGAGTTGATCGTCCTTCATATTGCAATGATTGATGTTTGCGCTGATGTGCATTTTAGCTACGTATTAGAGGACCGGAGTCCATACAGGCGGTCCTCACAGCGTCCGAAGGGCTCGGGTAAGAAATCTCAACAGGCGAAAAGTACAATGCAGGACCTGGAAGAAGACTTTGAGGAACTGGTGCTTGGGCCTGTGGTAATACCGAAAGATAGTCTCCCTGACCACGAGTTGACTTTGGCACAGCTGCAGAAGAGGTACCAAGGTACGTGGGGATGGATTGTTATTTTCATTGTTGTCGTCGTTTTTCCATGAAATATGTTTAAATTTGATTGCAGCGAGTCAAGGAAACTTAATCTGCTATTTCTCCCACTGGTTCCATCACCTCAGACCAGTTGTAAAGATGGAATCTTCTTTTGTGATGTTTGATCAAATTATTGAACAATGTTGAAGAAAAGTAATCGGGAATTTGTGTTGCTCAGGCTGCAGCAAAACGGTGTTGAGCACGCTGGAAGCTATGGACGTGGAAAAAGTCAACCTTGATTTGATCGAAGCATTGCTGGAATTTATTGTAAATGGAAATCATCCAGATGGACCAGGTAGTGTCAGGAATCTTGGACTTGCGTTGTGATGCATGAATAAAGACCATTAAAAAAAAACCTTTTCTTATAATTTCATTTTATACCAAAATAAACTCTTATCCTACAATGTAAAATAAGGTAATTCCTTGTAATACAGTATGTACATGCAGTACATCTGAAAATCATGGAAAAAAAAAAAAATACAGGGCTGGCCTGATCTCCACCAAGATTTGCATACGTGTTGATTGTACCTATGGCCGGGTCGTCGGCACAAGAAAACCCCCCTTTCTGAGTCGGGGTGGAGTCGACTTATGATGCTCACCCAATATCCACTAAATTTTGCTTGTGTTGGTAGTACCTAGCGTCAGGTCTCGGACTCAATGCTCCTGAAGGGTTCAAGTTCAGCAAATTTTATGAACTGCTGAATATCCCCTCTTTTTGTAACTGCCAATTAAAATACAAGTCTACTTCCTTCATTCAAATTCCTTTTGAGCTATATTCGCTGTATATACTTCATGAATGTACGCCACACTGATAATACTACCCTCTTGGCCAAATCAAAGATGGAGATGGAACTGATGACAGAGGAAGTCAAGTTGAAGAGTGAGCTGTTTGGTTTGCGTATAAATGAAGATAAGACAAGTCATGGTTTGGAATGGTGTAA
Source organism: Myxine glutinosa (assembly GCF_964187855.1). NCBI lineage: Eukaryota > Metazoa > Chordata > Myxini > Myxiniformes > Myxinidae > Myxine > Myxine glutinosa. Next base: position 51,330,070 of record NC_136266.1, on the reverse strand, counting down.
ATGGAGATAATGTGCATATTGGCATGTCAGAACGGACGCCAGAGGAGTGTTTTAAACATCTTGGCTCAGTAATTTCATCAACTGAACCTATGCCAATGGATATTAGGATCAGACTTGCTCTGGCTTGAGGTATAGTTGGTGATTTGTCTTTTGTTTGGAAGTCTCAATGTATCGGAATATATTTGAAAAAAAATGGTTAGTGAAATCATTTGCTTGGAGTGTTGCACTTTATGGTATGGCTGTAAAAGTTGGACTCTTAGAGCAGAAGATGAAAGGCGTTTCAGCACTTTTGATATATGGACTTGGAGGAGAATGCTGAGAGTGTCCTGGATGGAACATAAAACAAGTGAATGGGTTTGTGGTCGAGTTGGAGTTCAGGAAGATGATGGTCCCCTGAATGTCATCAAAAAGAGGAAGGTGGCAAAATACTGCCACTGGAAGAGAAGACATGGCAGTGTGGTGTTAGCTTCTATGGAGAAATTGATGGAGGGGAAGAACAGGATTGGTCGTCCTGCCATAACCTGTGGATAATTTGAAATTGTGGGCTGTTGTTGGGATTCCTGTTTTAAGAGACTACTGGGCTATATATCGCCAACGGCTGCCTTTAGCGGCTACGGTATGAATAATAATAATAATAATAAGCAGTATGGGGGTTTTGTGTCTTATGTCAAACATAGTTTGTGCTGTATTTTGTGATAATGTGAAATATTGACCGAAATATACATATATAATATATATATATGTATTTATATATATATATATATAAATATATATATATATATATTGCATTGCTACCTTGGTAAAACGTTTTGTTCCGTTGCAGGGGCTGTGCTGGTGTTTGTGCCAGGATTTATGGAAATCAAAACATTGATTAAACAATTGCGATCCAACGACCTGCTGAACCTTAGCCACAGGTGCTTGGTGTTTGTTTGTTTGTCAGTATGTAGTTATAGTACTGATTGCTGCATTTTCTTGGACGGCACTTTTGCATTTATTTTGCCCATGTGCTTTTTATGCCTCCGCCGATTAAGTAGCCGGAGGCATTATGGTTTTGCATTGTCCGTCCATGCTTCTGTGATAGGTTTTCATTACCGCGATAACTTGAATCGCTGAAAGGATTTGAATCAAAATTAGATAAAGTATGAACTATGAAGTGAAGACAAACTGATTATATTTTGGGGTCAATAGGTCAGAGGTTATGTTCGGTAAAAATGCTGTTACCGCGCTAACTTGTTAATCAGCAATGTGGTTTTGACCAAAGTTGGTACCAGTATGAAAATGATGGAAATATAAACAGATTAGATTATGAGGTCAAAGGTCAGAGGTCCCATGAGGTAAAAATTGTGTTACTGCACTAACTTGTGAACCAGTGATGGGATTTTGACCAAACTTGGTATAAGTATATATTATTATGATGCAAAGTCTAACTGATTAGATTTTGGCATCAAAAGTTAGAGGTCATGTGAGGCAAAAATGTGATACTTGAGAACAGCTGAAGGGATTTAAATCAAACTTTGTACAAGTATGTATAATGATGTAATAATGTGGGCGAAGGCATATCGGTGGACGTCGCGACGTTAGAGTGCCGTTTTAGTTTGTGATTCCTCCGCAGCTGAAGACTGGAGGCATTATGCTGTTGGGTTGTCTGGCTGTCCATCAGTTGTTTTTTCTTTGTTACCACACTAACGTGTGAACTATTCAAATCAAACTTGGCACACTTATAGACTGTAAAACAAAGACGAAGCGATTTGATTGTGTTTAAAAGATCAAAGGTCATGGCCCTTTGAAAATCGTTTTGCAGACTCTATCTCGAGTTAGAAACATCTGATATCTTTTTCTCTCTCGGGCCCTTTCTCATATGATAATTACTTTTTCTTGCGAGCTTAAATTGAGATGAAACATAACAATGAGTTGACATCTAGAGCGGGTGGAGGCATATCTATGTATATGCATTCACATCAAATAAAATTTTGTATTTTTTATTTTTCATTTTTACAAACAAGTGGCTCTGTTGGAGCAATAACGATTTTTGCCAATGTAAACCCTTTTTGCAGTTGTCCCGAGGATGCTGCCGCATATGTACTTTTTTATTTTATTTTATCTTTCGTTGGATTCCAATGTAAGCCATGTTGTGTGTCAGTAGGTGTTGGCTGCTTCCTCTTCATTCATCCTTGAGTAGAGAGGAGCAGCAGGTCGTATTCTGCAAGCCTCCAGCAGGGGTCACCAAAATCATCATCTCGACAAACATTGCAGAGACGTCTCTAACGATTGACGATATAGTTTACGTGATCGATACCGGCCGCATGAAGGAGACACGGTGAGTAGAAATTGGCGGTGTGGTGCAATGTCTGCATTTTATTATAGGGCTGCTCTCTATAGGATGCTTCTCATCCACTTGTGCTCCCTTTTGTTATTTGATGTCGTGTATGATGCAGGCTTGTTTACATTTACTATACCATTCAGCTTTGTCTGCGTGCCCACGTCTGCAATCTGATGTGTTGAACACAGTTATGACCCAACCAAGAGTATGGAGAGCCTTGATGATACGTGGGTATCGAAAGCAAATGCATTGCAGCGATGTGGGCGTGCCGGACGTGTTGGTCCTGGTATTTGTTTCCATTTATTTACAAGTCATCACTTCAATCACCAGCTGTTGGCTCAGCAGGTGCCTGAGATTTTGCGAGTTCCAATTGAACAGCTGTGCCTGCGGTATGTCTTACGCCCACTTGCTTCCCGTACCATATCGCACATGATGCATATCTCTCACTGTAGCTGATGCGCAAGCTGTCCAGGTGTCAACATGCTCAATTGTTTTGCTCAAAAGCTATTTTTCCCTCAATCTGCCAGGCCATGGTATTTCATTTTGGCATATTGTTAGGGGAACTTATCACTTAAATGCAGGATGTTTTATCATTGTTATTCTTATTTCAGCTATCCTTTTTCAGCTGTGTCCTGCCATAACTACTAATGTGTACCAACTTCTTTTTCCTGCCTCTAATTTACACGAGCTCCTCCATGACCCTTGGATCAATGTTTAATACAGCTAGTATGTTGCTTTGCAGAATCAAGATCCTGCCGGCTTTTCGGAATCAGAATCTTGCAGATGTGTTTAACCAGCTAATTGAGCCACCAATGCCTGAAGCGTTGGAGACTGCCAATCAGCGGCTGTTCGACATCGGTGCACTAGATGGGGAAGAACAGCTTACACCACTGGGCCACCACCTAGCCTCGCTCCCCATTGATGTGCGCCTTGGCAAGCTGATGCTTCTGGGGTGTATCTTCCATTGTCTGGACCCCGTGCTCACGATTGCTGCCTGCCTCGCCTCTCGGTCTCCCTTTGTAGGTCTTGAGATCTTTCCCTTTTGATTGTTTAATTTGGCATCTAATGTAAATGGCTCGACAAAATGCTGAAGTGCACTAGCCCTAAGGATTATTTGTGATAAAGGGACAACCAGTTTATATTTGCCTGGGGATCTGCCTCCTTTGTTGCATTTACAATGAGGCAGAAGGCAAGCTATGTCGTAGTCTATTTTCTTTATTTACTTGCAGAAATCCAGGTTCAAGGAAAATATTTTGGTCGAATAATCCAACTATAACAGCATTTCGATTATAACAGACTATAAGAGCCTGGTGTTGGCTTAGCGGTTAGGGTGCCGGCTTGGGATCCTAGGATCCTGGGTTCGAATCCCGGTCGATCGCTGAATTAATGCCAGGGGGGTTGACTCAGCCTGTCATCCTTCCGAGGCCGGCAAATTGAGTACCAGCTTGCTGGGATGAATGATCACGGTGTGTACCCCGATTTAGAATAGGTACACCGTATCCCTGTGCATCGTAAGAGGCGACCAAGGGTTGGCGTCAGGAAGGGCATCCGGCCATAAAAGCATTGCCTCAAACAGGGAACCATGATTGTCATTGGGCCCGCAAGGCTAACCCCTCTCTAGCGGGGAAAATGGCCTTAAAACGATCATTCATTCATTCATTCAACAGCATTTGGTACAGCTTATGCCTCCGCCAGACTGACCAGTTTACGTTTTGTAACCCACTGATAGGCCAGATCTGAATACTTATTGACTCGAGCCATTTCAGCTTTTCTTTTTCAATTAATTTGTAGAAATTCCTCAAAAAGAAATTTTACTAACATTATGGGGTATTATTTGCAGATCATTGACAAAAATACTAAACTTAATCTGTTAATATCAGGCTGTAACAACAAAATGTGAAAAAGTCAAGGGGTGGGAATATTTTCTGAAGGCACTGTGTGTATATGTGTGTATGTATATAATGGAAAAACCTGTGTCACAATAATGGACCTCATGTTCACGATTATCGCGAAATCGATTATCGAAACTAAATGTCTGAGGTTCAAATAAGACAGGTTCCTCCAAGATCCTCTCTAACGATGTTCTAATCATTTGCACCTGAGCTGTTGCACCTGATTCTAATTTTAGGTATTTGAAGTAGTGATAAATGTAGGGATGTACTTACTTTTTCCACATGTGAAATTTGCATTTATGTTTATTTAAATTATACAATGGACTACAAAATGTAAATGTTTCATGATATTTGTTATATTATATCACCTTTATCTATCAATATTGTTGAAATGAAGATCAAATAGCTGTGTGTTGAAATATGTTGAAAAAGTCAAAACTTTACATGGGGTGTACTTACTTTTTCACGTGACTGTGTGTATATATATATATATATATATATATATACTGAAACGCAAAAGAAACTTACCACCTTTGAAACCTTTAAATATCAACAATAACACTGCGTGTAGTAAATGTGTGAACTTATTTGTGGACAATAGTGTCCTCACTGTCAGACAAAACGGTCACGGATGGTCACTTGAACCTTCAATGGTCACTTCATAGCACAGCTGTTGAACAGCCGTTTTGACTGTCAGTGATTAGCCAAGAGGTACGGGATGATTTTAATGAGCTGCACGTGATGTCTTGATATTGGCTTTAAAAAGGCCAGTGCAAAATGGGCATTTTGACCGAAAAATTTGACCATTTTGACCAACTTCAAAAAGACCGAAAACACAAAAGAAACTTACCACCTTTGAAACCTTTAAATATCAACAATAACACTGCGTATAGTAAATGTGTGAACTTATTTGTGGACAATAGTGTCCTCACTGTCAGACAAAACGGTCACGGATGGTCACTTGAACCTTCAATGGTCACTTCATAGCACAGCTGTTGAACAGCCGTTTTGACTGTCAGTGATTAGCCAAGGGGTACGGGATGATTTTAATGAGCTGCACGTGATGTCTTGATATTGGCTTTAAAAAGGCCAGTGCAAAATGGGCATTTCAATCAACATGCCACGATTGTCAAGGGATCAACGGCAGCGTGCCCTGGGCATGCTGCAAGGTGGACTGAGCTACCGTGAGGTGGCACGTCACCTTGGCTGTTCACACCAGACAATATCGGCCCTGGTGGACAGAGACACCCTCCACAACTCTGCAGATGACAGACCTCGATCAGGGAGGCCAAGAGTCACCACTGCAAGGCAGGACAGGCAGATGGTCCGAAGTCACCTGCGGGATCGATTCCGTCCAGCATCCCGCACTGCGGCAGAAACTCCGGGGCGTGCAAACCCACGGATCTCCAATGATACTGCACGAAGACGACTGCATGACTATGGTCTGACTGCCAGAAGACCATACAGAGGCCCCGTGATGACGGTTGCCCATCGCCGCAACCGTCAGAGATGGTGCCAGCAGCATCAGCGGTGGACCTTGGCGCAGTGGAACGAGGTCGCTTTCAGCAATGAGTCAAGGTTCTGTGTGGACAGTCCTGATGGGCGTGAGTGTGTCTGGAGAAGAACTGGCGAGCGATATGCCGATTGTTGCGTGCGTCAAGCCAACAGGTGGGGTGGCCCAAGTGTGATGGTGTGGGCAGCCATATCAGGCCGGTACAGGATGCCACTGGTGGTTGTGGATGGGAATCTTAACGCCCAGCGGTATGTGGATAACAACCTGCGACCTCATCTGCTGCCATTCCTGCTAGACCACCCAGAACTGAGAACCTTTCAGCATGACAATGCTCGTCCCCATGCTGCTCGCTTTACCACTGCATTTCTCCAAGGCGAGAACATCAACACCATGCAGTGGCCTGCGCTCTCCCCTGACCTGAATCCCATCGAGCACCTGTGGGATGAGCTTGGGAGACGCGTAGTTGGCAGGGCCAGGACACGGGCAGAGCTGCTTCAGACATTGAGGACTGAGTGGGACAGAATCCAGCAGCAATCCATCCAAAGACTGGTAGGCAGTATACGCCGACGATGCACTGCCTGTATCCAAAACAATGGTGGCCATACACGCTATTGAAAGGGGACTGACATTGCACCCTGTGCTGTTCTGTACTGTAGAACAAACTGATGAGATGGTGTATCTTGGTCAAAAACTTGACATGTCATCAATAAAATGCCAATGTGTCAATTAGCAATTGTTGGTTTGTTTTATTTTGAACTGTTACAATTTTATTACATTTCAAACAAGTGGTAAATTTCTTTTGCGTTTTTGGTCTTTTTGAAGTTGGTCAAAATGGTCAAAATGGTCAAATTTTTCGGTCAAAATGCCCATTTTGCACTGGCCTTTTTAAAGCCAATATCAAGACATCACGTGCAGCTCATTAAAATCATCCCGTACCCCTTGGCTAATCACTGACAGTCAAAACGGCTGTTCAACAGCTGTGCTATGAAGTGACCATTGAAGGTTCAAGTGACTATCCGTGACCGTTTTGTCTGACAGTGAGGACACTATTGTCCACAAATAAGTTCACACATTTACTATACGCAGTGTTATTGTTGATATTTAAAGGTTTCAAAGGTGGTAAGTTTCTTTTGTGTTTTCGGTCTTTTTGAAGTTGGTCAAAATGGTCAAATGTTTCGGTCAAAATGCCCATTTTGCACTGGCCTTTTTAAAGCCAATATCAAGACATCACGTGCAGCTCATTAAAATCATCCCGTACCCCTTGGCTAATCACTGACAGTCAAAACGGCTGTTCAACAGCTGTGCTATGAAGTGACCATTGAAGGTTCAAGTGACCATCCTTGACCGTTTTGTCTGACAGCGAGGACACTATTGTCCACAAATAAGTTCACACATTTACTACACGCAGTGATATTGTTGATATTTAAAGGTTTCAAAGGTGGTAAGTTTCTTTTGCGTTAGAGTATATATATATATATATATATATATATATATATATATATATATATATATATATATATGTATGTATGTATGTATGTATATATATATATATCTGTAGAGTTCCTGACTTTGCTGTTCTTTGTAAATACTTTTTATGGTTTAATGACATTTGCAGTGTATTTGGAGTCAAAGTTGTAGTTAATTGGCCTCCTTCCTGAATGGATACCATGGCTGATTATGATCTGCTTGTACTTGTTGGCATTTATCGTTGCTTTATTTCTCAACAAAATCATCAATGCCAGCAGCAGACAATATAGACAGTTACCTCCCTGCAGGTGTCACCTTGGGAAAACCGGGAGGAGGCTGTGGAGAAGAAGCGTACGTTTGCTGTTTCCAACTGTGACCACCTGACCATGCTGAAGGCCTACAAGGTGAGGTCATTTGTCATCCGTTGGGGCCATTTCCACAGGAAATCATGCAAGTGGTAGTCCTGTTATCATCCCTTCGTTTATTGACTTTTTACTGATCTGGCAGTGAATCTTACATCTTACATTTTATATGCTTTATCAAAATTATGTTGATTATGATACAAGTTCATAACTTAGTGTTGAAATGTATATTTGGGAGTACATGTTGTTATCAGTAACCAAGTAACTCTGACATGGCTTATTTTATGTTGGTGTAATCTTTCTTTTTTTTATTAAAGGGATGGATTAAAGCCTTGAAACGTGGGTCCCTTGAGGCTCACAGGTACACGATGGGAAATTTCCTGTCTCCTACAATACTGCAGGTAAAGCATTTGCACACTCCATATCTTGGGTGCTTTGCTTGTAGCTCATTGGTTGCTGTAGGAGATGTATAATTCTGCTGGGCACCTTTAATTATCCACAACTTTCTTTTCTTGAGACTCGATTTTAGCAAAGACTTTGTAAAGCTAAATGCTTTAAAATTTTTATTCACTGTTGAAATGAATTTGCCATTTTTTTTCCAGGAGATATTCAGTTTGAAGCGTCTGTTTGCAGAGCTTCTGTCTGACATTGGATTTGTGCGAGAAGGTTTGCGTGCACGTGACATGGAACGGCTGTGTCACAGAAGCAATGATGGCATTGTCCAGGCCACTGGGCCCGAGGTGGGTAGCAGAGCAGACAGGATGGCTAAGAGGTGGCGTTCTACTTTGAGCCATCCTGTCCGAGTCAGATTTCCAACCTGGCTTTTAACGCCATCCTCGTTCTTCCCAGTCAGGTTGTTGCATCGATGAGTGCGCTGTTGTTTGGATGATGCGTTAATCTCGTCTCTTATCTGCGAGCATTTTCTGATTGATGTGAAATATCTTGCTGATTTTTGCAACAGGAATTGGCCATTGTATGCTGCCACTCCAACCAAATTATATGGCCAAAATATCCATCGTTATTTTTTTCATTGAATTTTATTTTGTAGTCAAGGCTTGTGGATGAGCTAGAACACAGAACTGATCTGGACACAACATACCAAAACGAAAAGCAGAAAGAGTGGGGAAATGCCAACAGCAGGGCCAAGGGACAAGATCAATGGAAACTGTTGAGTTCCGCGAATGAGGAAAATCCCGCGAATGCCGACTCTGGATTTTAGGAGTTTTACTTGAAGCAGGTTGATGGGTGTTTGCAATGGCAACATGATATGCCCATCGACTCAGCTTCATTGTGGAAGATTCCTATGATCTTGAAGGCCTTGGTTTCCATGGTGTCAATATGGACATGGAGTGAGGCAGAGGCACCAGCTCAGAGGTGAGAGCAGTGTTCCAAGTTGTGAATGAAGGCCTTGTAGGTGGATACGAGTTCAGGTCTTGTGTTGATTACCGAGCTATGCCCAAAGGACCGACAATGCCATGTAATATGGTATTGCACTGTATATGACATTACTGCAATAGTTCCTATTGGATCAAATGAAATTTGGCAGGTTGGCCTGGGAACACCACACATGTAACTTGATGTCACACGCCAAATGGAATGTCTATCTAGCATATATTGGAAAGTGTAATGCTTGGCCATGCTTTCAGTTGTCTCACGTTTACGGCGGCCCCGTCCCGCGTTACATTTGAAAAGCTCAATATTCACTTTAGTCAGGTTCACTATGTCAATAAATTATATTTCGTTCAAAATCATGGCAGATTAGCAAACCTATACATTTTTGGAAAGGTTATAGCATAAGGAAACTAAAAATCAATGTTTACATTTGGAGAGATACCTGTATGGCGGCCATTTTGGATTTTCAAAATGGCCACTGTAAAATACATATTTTGTTCTATTTCTGCCTCTAATTACCCTAAAAACTTTTTAAAATATACTAAACCTATATTTTCAGGGACAAGGAATCCAATGAAAGTATCATATTAGTGCTATGGGGAATGGTAAGACACGAATCAAAGGTTTTGAATTGCAAAATACTGTCTTTATATTCGCGATAAGTTGCATAGTCAAATACATGTTATCATTTTGTACAGGCAGTTAATAACATCAAAATGTGTCACAATAATTCATATCACCAAACATACACAGGCAGTCAGCAAAATCATATATACACATGCAGTCAGTATAACTTCACATCTACACAGGCAGTCAATGACAAAATATACACAGGCAGTCAATGGCATCAAACATACACGATTACAGAATATGCCATTTAGAGTTCGTCATCACTGTCCTGTGTGTCGTATCCGACAATATAGTCCGCATCGTTTTCACAGTCCGTTCCACACAAGCAAAGGTCGGTCAAATTGATTGGCAAATCGAATTGGTCGAATGGTCGATCGAATCGAATCGATCGAATTGGTCGAATGGTCGAATGGTCGATCGAAGCGATTGGTCGAATGGTCGAATTGGTCGAATGGAATTGGTCGAATTGGTCGAATCGAATTGGTCGGAATTGGCAAATGTAAACATTGATTTTCAGATTTTCCATGTAATAACGTTTCCAAAAATGTATAGGTTTGCTAATCTACCATGATTTTGAACGAAAAAACATAGTGAACCTGACTACTTTTGAAATGTCTGGAGAACATGCATGATTAATGTTGATGCCAAATTTTCTTTCTTAACCAGGATAGTTTGCCCTGTCTTTAGACAGTTTTTAGACTTCAGTCAGGTCGGTCTCTTGACTGCCACTGGTAACATGGAACGCAGTGCTACCTGCCGCATGGTCGGGTAGTCGGTGACACCCTGCAGGACTAAAAACAACCTGTCAATGGGTGGATGAGCTCCCTTCGGGAGCCAACGGCCATCCAGTAAGGACATGGTGTCTCCTAAAAAAACACCCATCTGGTTGGACCAGTTCTCTCGGTAGAAGGTTGTAGACAGCAACCGCCCAGGGTAGTACTACCGTTCGGACTTTGGAGCGTTAAAGTTGTGCGCGAAACCATCTTACACTCTCCGTTTTTTAGGATTTCTGGTCTTACTTTCTGTCACTCAAACTACAGCTAGCTTTAATCTCTCTTTCTTGCAAACAAACATCAAACACTTTTCATCAAACACTTTTCATCATACACTTTTCATCATACACTTTTCATCATACACTTTTCATCATACACTTTTCATCATACACTTTTCATCATACACTTTTCATCCTACACTTTCCATCATACACTTTTCATCATACACTTTTCATCATACACTTTTCATCATACACTTTTCATCATACACTTTTCATCATACACTTTTCATCATACACTTTTCATCATACACTTTTCATCATACACTTTTCATCATACACTTTTCATCATACACTTTTCATCATACACTTTTCATCATACACTTTTCATCATACACTTTTCATCATACACTTTTCATCATACACTTTTCATCATACACTTTTCGTCATACACTTTTCATCATACACTTTTCATCATACACTTTTCATCATACACTTTTCATCATACACTTTTCATCATACATTTTTCATCATACACTTTTCTTATTCATTTTCACTCCTCACCTTTATATTCTCTCTCTCTTTTATTTCCTCAAAAACTCTTAGACTAATGTTTTTTTTTGTATACAAAGTCTAGGCTTGTGTGAGAGCTAACACATTAAACATTAAAAATTCTCACTTTCTTCACTTTTCTATCAATGCAGCTCTTTTATTTAAGGCCTGGCCTCGATGCCTTCAGCGTAAAAAATAGAGAAATCCAACCTACGCAGCTCGATGTTGCACCAACATTTCGGCATTGGTAGCTCAAAGCTTTGTTTCTGAGTGAAACCAAGAGTGCAACACAAGTAACCCTTTAAACGTCCATCAAATAATTTAAATTGATAGATTAATTTAAACTTTTTCCATCACTGGGGACGGATGCTTTTCCTTGCTTTTCTTGTCACTGGGGATTGGTACTCTTCTTATATTTCATAAACTCCTGTCACACATGTAGACACAGGGCCATAGGGTGGATATCTATTTTTTTTTTGATTTCATGACCTGAACTTAGGGATTTGGCAAGATGGGTGTGGGATGAAGCCTTATGACCTCCAAAACATCTTGTTTTTTTTCACAAGCGATATCGTGGTACGTTACCGAGAACCGCTGCCCCAAAACACCAGTATACACCAATTGTATGTTACATTTGAAATACCCATTTACACAGTAAAAAAACAACACAAACTATATGATGTCATGTTCACATTGGTCTTGGCAGCAATATTTATTAATTCAGACCCCCAAAAGTAGTAAAAATGTTGTTTTAACGACTTGGTAAAATAACATGCTGTTGATGCATTTATCAGAAAGTCATGTTTTTGGACCTTAAAACCTGCATAATTTTAAATTTTTGTACAATATTTGTGATTGGTGTTGCTACTACGATCCATGGTGGTTTACCAATGCTATTTTGAAACTGTTAATAGGTCCAATAAGTGTGTAAGGGGTGATATTTTAACCCATCAAAGACAATTACGCGGCGTACAAGCGAACCAGTGCGCATTGACGTCATGATAAACTCGAGATGGGCTGAACTATAGCCACAATTTGTCTCTTCGGCTTGGTCATGTTGAAACTTGTCCAAAACATCATACAAATAGTGCAGTTATTTCATCCTCTTCAGCATCAGAGTCTTCCTCATCTTCAGATCTGGAGTCTTTATCATCATTCTTATCATCAAAGTCAACATGGCCAGTTATGTTTGAGCAGTCGTTCCTGCCGCACTTGCACAAATCTGTGCACGGAATGTTATTCTGTAGGCAAGTGCATGTAGTTTCGTTGCTGCATCGTGTCTTCTTGCAGCTTCCAGTGCAGTTAGCAAGCTCCATCACGCTGTCTGGTGCAGGTGGAAGTGTCATCCAGTCCATGGCAAGTTCCTCTTCCATCATCCATCCATAGCCATTAGGGTCGGGAATGTCAGGGATGGGCTGCAGGCTCCTCTTGTAAATTCCTGAAATATTGAAGTGATCAATAACATTAAGAATGGAGATATACATATTTCCAAAACAACATCAGAGGTATATCATTAACACTAATAACAGAACAATCATATTATTGGGAAATTCTGTGTAGAGAAACATGCGAAATCCAAAACATCCTGCTCTGACTGAGTGTGGAGCAAAAAAATCTCTGGATCATCTACATGTCATGTTATCTTAACCACTCAACTGTATAGATAGTTACTTCAATTACTCTTTCAAATAGACCTGTTAATTTTGAACATTTACAAAGCATTGTTCTGACATTCAATATTTTGTATTCAATTCAATAAACTTTCCAAATAATCATCTTCATTAACACATGCTGCACCATATACTAGTACTCCTGTCCAAACATAAATTACAGGTGACGTTCAATATTCAAAGAAACAACCAATTAACTTACCAGCTTGGTAATTGGCTCTCTTGATGTGCTGTCTCAGGGCATCTTGGTTGGGAGGCATTGTGATCTCAGACGTTCTAGCAAGACGAAACATGTTGTACCTGGCCTCATTCACAGTAGTGATATTGTGCTGTCCATATAACTTGCAGACAAATGTCTCCAGTGCTTCCGTCATGTCTGGATGTATGTCAAACCGTTCTCCAAGGTCCTTCAAGGCACCGCACAGCTCTGGATTCTTTAGTATGATGTTTAAGGCCTTCTTTTTGCCTTTGCCAATAGAAGGCGCTTACACTATCACAGCCAGTAAAACAGTGTAGGCCTATCAAAGCTTGGCTGACATCATCCCCAATGCTATCGTAGATTGCTTTCAAGTCAATTGTCCTAAGGTTGACTCCCTTTCCTGTGTGGAAATATAGATGTGCAGAGATTTGGGGTACTAAGGCTATGCCGATTATGAACACATCTGTATCCGGTCTAACGATGATGACGTCATTGCTTGTGTGTGCTGCATGCGCGGCATGGAGGAACATCCGTGTGTCTGCCTCTTCATGCGTCGAATTTAGTGATGGCTCTTCTTTCACTTCAACTACCTGATCTGGAGTGCTGCTTCCTGTGAAGATATGGCATTTGGTTCCATGTGCCAAGAACACTGTAATTCCTCTGAGGTATGCTGTCTTGACCTTACTCCACGTCTCAAACAAGTATTCGATTAGCGACTCCTTGTTGTCACCGTTGGAGAGGAACTTCTTCCATTGTTGAGGAAGGGACTGGCCATATATTTGCATCACTTGAGACCCTCTGGCTGCTCTCTTCTCTCGCTCGGCGTTCTTAATCGATACCTTTCGATAAGTATCGGTTACGAAATGGATCTCACTGGACTTGTTTCCCTCTGCTCCCTTGACAAGGCGCTTCAGTATTTCGTGGGCCAGATTGAGAAATGTCCTTTCCCCGGTGAGTTTGTTGATATTCAATTTCTGTATCATTGCCATACCATCCATTACATACATGCCTCCTACTGGAATATCAACCACAGGTTTCTCTGCCTGACTTTCAAGTGCATGAAGTAGGTTGGCTTTGTTGGTCTTGACGAGGCAGCCTTGCACACTTGCCAAAGGAAGAGGTAGTGGGCCAAGAGAATAGGACATTAACTCTTGAAGATCAATTTTCCGGAACTGCCCGATGACAACAAGCCTTGCTAAGAGATTTCTGTCAGCCTTCAAAGACACATCCTTTCCACGAATTTTCTTTTTCACAGCCTTAGACATGTTGGTGAATGTCTTAAGTTTCAGTTTCTTCATTGAGCCAAACAGGTCGACTGTCTCCGTCTGAAGTCGTTCTTTACATAGGGTGGTGAACTCTGTTTCTCCTCTTTCATATGCTGTGTTTAGATCTTCCTGAACTTCTCTCGTAGCCACCACACCAGATGTAACATGAACCAAGTCCTCTCCATCATATTCAAATGGATTAATCATGCTGTTTGTCATCTCGATTATTTTGTCAACATCAGCTTTGTCACGTAGCATGCGACTTTGTAGTAGATCGGAGCGTGTTGAGCTGTGCTCTTCATATCTGGACTTCCCTGCCATAACCTCGCATTCCCGTGCAATTGACCCCCTCGCGTGGTGTGACCAAATCCATCGGTTAACTGTCCCCTTGCTGGTAGTGAAACCGGTCATGCCCCCCTTGGTCTTGGAATCCCTGTTTGCTGTCTGCTCAATGGTCTGGTCGCAGGCGATTTGGGCAAAAGCTTTGTCGCTTCTCTGGGTAGCGAATTCACCCTCCATAAATTTCTGATGAATGGTGGGATGGGTCTGCTGAACATCTGACATTTCCAGCCAGTATACTGGAAGGTATCTGCTATAATTAATGTGACCATAGGCAAATTTCCATGGAAGCATACATCGTATGCTGGCGAGGTGAACATCCCAGTTGGCTTCTCGTGTCCCTCTAATGAATAGCAAGAGAAGCTCCACCGTCTCAATGTATGAACTCCAGAAGCGAAATGTTGGTTTGGTGTCACTTGCTTCTAAGAATTTGTCAAAGGAGGTTTTGAAGTCTTTGAACTTGTCGCTGTTGAGAATGACATGGTAGTTTGGATCTGGGAAAGCTTCAGCTAAGTTTGACAAAAGTTCCTTCACTCTACCTGCCTCATGTTCTGGAATAGATTCAAAATATGCATCCAGGAGCATCAGCTGCATCGCGTCTGACATCAGCTTATGGGCTCGAACTGCCCTGTTGTAATGCTTGCCGCTGAACACTCCATTCACAGACCCCACTGCAACAATCTCTGACTCAACCAGGATGTCTTGGAGACCACCATCTCGAAATCTCTTTCCAATACAGCCAAGAAAGGACATTGCAGTGTGGAATGCCCCAAGTCAAATTACCAGTCTCTTCATGAACTGTGCATTCTTCCATCTAATGAGCTGTGCCTTGCAATAGATGGCTTGGTCAACGACAATGACGACTGCTTCCAACTGTAACTTGTCGGCGATCTGAACACTTCTCTGCAGTATTGTTAGTACCGTATTCATTTCAGTCGGAGTGGCATCAATGACAGGGAGATACCCTATCACGCTCTTTGGTGGAACTTCAACACAAGACAGTAGTTGGTTGAATCCTGTCCAAGATGGCAGAGTCCCGTCAATGTTGTACTTGGTGATGTGGTATGCTAGGTCTATCGTCTTAGGGTGCTGGAGTAATGGGAAGTACGTTGCTCGATCCAATGGAACGCTGGTTGCGAATGGAGCGGGTCCTTCTTTTTTCCCTCCATAATATGTGGCAAGGTTCACTGCAGGTGGCTGCATCGATCTCTCCCGCGTCCTCTTAACTGTAGTGACTGGTGCTGGTTGTACTACTTCATGGGATTGACTTGGTCGCTGTATTATAATCCCATTGGTATTGTGCGTTGTTCCGCGCCTAGACAATGTCTCCTCCCCGAAGTCATTATTGTCCCATACGAGTGTGACATGCTTGCCCGCCTGAATGATTGATGGAAGAGCATCCTGTCCACGATGTAGTTCTTGGTTAGCCAGTGCAGTGTCATGATTTAAGACGACAGAATTTGAGACGCAGTAACCAAACCCGTTCATAGTCCTTGAGCCAACCGGCCATTTTTTGAAGTGAATGCTCCGGGGGGGGGGGAGTAATTCTCATTATGATTTTCCATTAGACCAATGTCTCAAGTGTCAGAAAAGGTGTGATGGACATCTGAGAACGGTAGCTTAGTGCCCGGATGGACGCCATCTTTGAAACCACCCAGCTCGAAAATGCCCATTTGGTGGGGTACATTGTTGCACGTGTATCTGGACTTCTATACTAGCTATCGATGTGCGGTTGACGACTAAATATACGTCCGATGTGTACCGTCTAAATAAAAAATAATATGAAGCATTTTGTTTTAGACTAATTATTATAAAAATCAATTATCGAAAAAAAATCATATATTTTTCAATATTTTATTATTAGACTTGTACTTTTTTTAGTGAAACAACACTGGTATGATTTTCCAAATTATGCATTGTGCTACACCGTTTATCTGTCTATAAAAATAACTCAAAAACTAAAACATATCATCCACCACGAGTGTACACAAAAAATATATGAAAAGGCATGCACTTTCCACAAACCGAAACTATGTCAGTTGGAATTTCCCGCCGATAATAATCAACCCACAGAACCCAGTGCCGAAAGTGACGTCAGTCTATTCTATATCTATATTCTATATTCTATATCTCAGTCTGAGATTTGTTGTGGTGACCTGATTAATTTCTGAGGGGGGGGGGGGGGGGTGGCTTAAGAACTAAAAGTGAACATGTTAGATGGCGCCACATACAACTCTATTATAGAGTTGTATTGTGGCGCCATCTAACATGTTCACTGACTTGGATGAGTATGTCTATGTAAGCTGGCGAGCTTTTCGGATATCGGAGTAATCTAACGTCAGTCTTTTTGTTCTTTCAGCTGAGATGGCCAGTGTCGAGGCGAAACGGGCGAAGATTGAACCTGAGTCCGGAACGTGCATCCTGTGCAGCAAGAAGTCGCCACTCTCTGAACTAAGCAAGGCAGCGGGCAACAGTTCTTGGAAGACATTGTGTGACGCAGCCGCAGTTAGAAACTTTTATCCAATTCTAAAGCTAGTCCAAGAAGGCGCAGTTGAACTTCCTAATATTCCAATATTATACCATAGGGCTTGTAGATCAGACTTCACTCACAAAAACCACCTAGCTACTTTGACCAATGCAGCTAGAAGTTCTTCAGTTGATACTGGCGATGCGGTGCGACGGCGATCATCACGGGAAGAGACAGGATCAACTTCAACGGTCTACGATGATAAATGCATTTTTTGCCAGCGTGCTTCAAAATTCATAAAAGGCAGTCGTACCCGTGAAACAGTTGTCTTGGCTGTTGAACTTCGAGCAGATAAGACAATAAGAGATGCTGCGACAGCTCGCAATGATGAGAGAGTTTTGGCATTGACTACACGAGATATGGTTGCAGCTGAGGCTCACTACCACTTCTCCTGCTATAGAAACTACACACGGCCCCAAAAACCTCAAGTAGAAACTGACATTGAAGATAATATCGAGAAAAAAGAAATGATACGATGTATATTCAATTTCATTCGCACTGACTTGTTCTTGAACCCGAGGATTGTTCCAATAGTTGATGTTGCAACAGATATCCTGTCTTCAGATACATTTTCAGTTGATGTTCGTGACTCCATCAAGAAGAATCTGCAGCGCACATTACAAAGAGAGTTTGGAGAATCGCTCATCTTCTTCAATGTGAAACACCGTGTATACTTGATGCCCGATAATCTGACAAAGCGAGAGATTGCTGCAGAGTGCGTAAACCTGAAAGCAGAAGTGAAAGCATTTGAACGAACGGACGGTGAAAGTAACATTGTGCGTGCAGCTACTTCACTGCGACACCAGATCAAAGATGCTCATTACAATGAACGTTGGCCGCCTCAGCCAGCAGAACTCACTTCAGATTACGTGAAGATACCAGATTCTCTTCGTGTATTTCTGCATACTTTGATTTGCGGGAGTGGGGGTAGCTCTGCGCGTGCCGACACACTGGTATGGTCGATGGCTCAAGATATCATCAATGCTGTACACCGGGGTACCATCAGAACATCGAAGCATGTCCTACTTCCGTGGGTCATGAAAACGCTCACCGGTAATACAGAGGTCATCAGAATATTGAATCGACTCGGGCACGGATGTTCGTACACAGTTCTGGAAGAAATCGAGACAGCGCTATGCATAGACAAATTAGCAAGTGTGGAGAAAGATACAGTACCACTTCCGTCACATGTGCACCCTTCGGTCCCGACTGTATTAGCATTCGATAACATCGACAGGCTAGAGGAATCGCTGAGTGGTGGCGGAACATCGCATCGCGTCAACGGTATCATCGTCCAACCGAAGTCGCAGTCGTGTTTGCCGCCCCAACCTCCATCGGCAGTATCCAAAGCAGATAAGAAGCGATCTATCCCGTCATCCAGCGATTTAGTTCCAATATACAGCGGTGGGAAACGAGAGGGCCCACCTGCAATCAAGCCTGCAGATCTTTCTGACACTCTTGCAGGCGCAACATCCCTTGCGCAGCGCCGAAATCACGTATGGATTATGACTCGCATGCTGGAACCATGCGACCAGACAATCAGTTCGTGGACTGGTTTCAACATCATGACTAGAGATCGTGTTCAGGTGACGGAAGATGTAGTTGGCTACCTGCCGACTATAAACGCGCCTGCCACAGATATGGCAACAGTGCAAGAAATCCTCAGAGAAGCTCTGAACATCATGTCATCACTTCAGCTTGAGCGTATACCGGTGGTGCTAGACCAGGCACTATTTGCTAAGGCGACCGAAATAGCATGGAAAGATGTCGATCGATATGGAAGAATCGTGCTCATGATGGGGAACTTCCATACCATCTGTAACTTCATGTCGAGCATTGGGAAAATGTTTGGAGATGCAGGCCTTCGGGATGTAGCTGTTGAGTCAGGAGTAATCGCTGAAGGTTCCATCAACAGGGTTCTGGAAGGCAAGCAATACAACCGTGCTGTGCGACTCCACAAGTTGATGTACGAGGCACTAATGCGCATCATTTGGAAGGGCTTCCAGGTGTGGATAGAAAGCAATCATCCTGACAAGGAACCCCAGATTCGAAGCACTGACCTCAAAATTCGCAGCATCAAGGAGGATGTTTGCCACGAGACTCTCGCTGCTGCTCTCGATGATGATTCATGTGTACAGAGCTTTGACATGTTCGCGAAATACCTACATTTTCTGCGAACCAAACATGGAGACCTGGCTCGCTTCTGGATGATGTATATTGATATGGTAGAGACCCTGCTGGGGTTGATTCGTGCGGATAGAGAAGGCGACTGGATGCTTCACTTGGCTTGTGTCAGAAGAGTGATCCCTTGGTGTTTCGCAATGAACAAGGTGAACTATGCTAGATATCTACCAGTGTACTATGCACAGATGACGCAACTCCACGAAACATGCCCCGAGTTGTACAGGCATTTCAATCAAGGCTACTTCTCCGTACAGCTTAGACCAGGGAATCCATTTTCCAGAATCGCTGTTGATCAGACAACAGAAGAAACAGTAAACAAAGATACGCAAACAGCTGGAGGAACACGAGGTTTTAGTCTTCGACAAGGGGCTGTGTCACGATACTATCTAACTGCAGAAAATCGGGCTACTGCACTGAGGCAACTACAAGAAACTATCCTTGTGAATGGCAGCGACACATCTCACGCCAAGCACCCTGACTTGTCTACTTCTCGCATCAAACGTGATGAGTCTGGCGTCACAGCTATCTGTGATCTACTGGAAAATGACTGGACCAATCCATTCGCCGATGATCCGTCATGTCTTCTCAGTATATCTACCGGAGCGGCTGCGAGGGAGGACGTTTCTAATGACCTACTCAACACCCTGCAAAAGGGGGAAGCGGCGTATCAAAGCTTCCAGAAACGTCTTGAAGAGGGAACAGGCTTTCATGACACATTGAAGAAGCTAAACTTGAAGACCTTTGGTAAGATCAAGCAGAAAGTTGTGAAGGGCACAAACAAGGAGATCGTCCTGAGAGCTGACAGACAACTGTTTGCCACCATGATACTCATCGCCAAGACAAGGAACCTCGACATGCAACTTGTCCTTTGTCACCCACTAGGGCCGTTACCATGGTCTTTGGCAAACGTTGATGGGTCAATGAAAAAAACGAACAAAGCTGCACTTGCGAAACACATGGAAGGTCTTGTGGAACCAGCCGAGAACGTTGACAAGCGAAGTGCAACAATAATTGATGCGATGGCTCTCATACAAAAGATGCATGGCGAGAACGACACGTTCGAAGAACTATCTGACCGCATCCTTGCTGCAGCGCTTCACGCTGGTCAAGGCAGTGAGCGCATCGATGTTGTCTTTGACACATACACAGAAGAATCCATCAAAGCAGCTGAGCGTGTGAACCGCGGTTCAAATGAAGGCATCAGTTTCAGCGAGATCAGACCTGCACACAAAATCATGAACTGGCGGCGTCTCCTTGCTTGCAGCCAGACAAAGGAGAAACTGGTTGTGTTTCTGGCGGAGTCGTGGAAACATGAAACAGTGCACTGTTGTGTGTAAACTGCAGGGATGCTCCAACATGGTGCAGGATGATGCTATCGTGGCTCAGGATGCCAATGACTCTGATGGCGACTCTGATGATTAACTTTGTGTGCACTGTATATTGTATAGCATATGTTGTTCTCTATTATAATGCAGGCCAAATTGCCTGAAAATCTTTATAGACAGATAAACGGTTTAGCAAAATGTATAATTTGGAAGATCATACTGGTGTTATTTGACTAAAACATGACATGTTCAATGATACCTCCGCTTGCTTATTAGGAATATACATCGTATGGTGTTAAAATCAGCTCCATACGTCTTTCCAAACTCTAGTAATGAATAATTAATATAATTGGCGGCCATTTTGAAATCCAAGATGGCCACCAAAGTGCAGATTTCCTATGTAACAATTTCCGCCTGCTTATTAGATATCGTATGGTGTTAAAATCCTCTCCGTACGACATTCCTAACTTGCGTTATCGTCAGAATAGATAATGCCAGCGGCGGCCTAAGTCATTTTATGCCTCTTTACATTTATTTGTTGTAAACTCGTGGTGGATGATATGTTTTAGTTTTTGAGTTATTTTTATAGACAGATAAACGGTGTAGCACAATGCATAATTTGGAAAATCATACCAGTGTTGTTTCACTAAAAAAAGTACAAGTCTAATAATAAAATATTGAAAAATATGATTTTTTTTCGATAATTGATTTTTATAATAATTAATCTAAAACAAAATGCTTCATATTATTTTTTATTTAGACGGTACACATCGGACGTATATTTAGTCGTCAACCGCACATCGATAGCTAGTATAGAAGTCCAGATACACGTGCAACAATGTACCCCACCAAATGGGCATTTTCGAGCTGGGTGGTTTCAAAGATGGCGTCCATCCGGGCACTAAGCTACCGTTCTCAGATGTCCATCACACCTTTTCTGACACTTGAGACATTGGTCTAATGGAAAATCATAATGAGAATTACTCCCCCCGCCGGAGCATTACTTTTGGTCTGGCTCAAGGACTATCAGTAGGCTGATTAATTGGGCTGAACCTGAGAGATGACGTACTGTCATTGCAAGTGACAAATGTTTGGGCATCTGTTTCCTTCCCTTTGATTGGAGGTATATGATGTCCTGTGCAATTGTGAGAATTCTTCTATGTATTGTAGATTCTATCTTTACAAACTCATCAGAATCAGGTTCGTCTGACACTCCCACCATCCATGCAATAAAGTTATAGAGACAGGCAGGTACAATTGCTTCTGCGGCATTTGTTGTCAGGTGCTCAGAGGTTGGGGGCCATGGCATATTTGGCATGATCTCATCTATTGCATTTCTCAATTGTAGTGCAGTGAAGTAGTGTTCTCTAAGGTTATTCTCAGTATGCCCAGGTTGCTTTGGTGGGGTTGGTTCAGAGTCGGATGTTTGTTCTGTCTCTGTTGTGTCATCACCTGAACCATGCATGGTTTCTTGCAACACTTTCTTTTCTTCAACCAGCACTTCAGTGGAGATGTCATTAACATACACAAGGTGTCCTTGGCAGCGCATATACGGGGTTAGAAAGCATAGTTGTGGAAATGTTTTCATCAGTCTTGTCTTGAGAAAGCCACTTTTGTAGTTTGATTCTATTCCGTGTGTTGCTTTGATTTGTTTCATGAACATGTCATTAAGTCGTTTCAGTCTGTAGATTTCCTTGTTGTCTATTATAAGATCCTTGACTGTTGCACAAAATAATGTGTATGCTTCTGAGTAGTTGGAGTCTCCTTGTTGCTCTGCATTAGGTGTTGTTGCTAGCTTGCCTAAATACCGGGTATACTCCTTGTAGCAGCGACCATGGTATTTTACCTCTATCGCAACACAATCGCAGTCTTGAATTTGAAGCAGCAGGTTTGTATTGTTGTTGTCTTTAGCGGCTTGCTGCAGTCTTGGTGCCTCAATTGTTGAGCACCTTGTTAGAGGCTCTTTTCTTCGTCCCCTTTTGCCTGTATTGATTGTTCTCTCTTTCTGACAAAGGATGCATATATTAGGCAACACATATTGGGATCTGGCTGAACATTTAGGCTTGCCTAAGCTGGAGCGTAGAGCACGTTTCTTGACTGGTTGTGGGCCTTTATGCACCTTGTCAATGTTGACGTTGATGTCATTGCATGTTGAAGCTGCAATAAATACACATAAACGAAAACAATTAAAATTATGTGAGTTAAAAATGTCTAGACCTCGTCATGGTTAGCCTGACTAGATTCCCTCCCCCCACCCCCCCCCCCCTTCCTCAGACTTCCTTTTAAAAATTTATTTGTTTCACCTCGGCCCTACCTCCTTGCATAAATATTGGACAGTTCCTTCAATTCAAAATCGTTGAAGACTACACACAAAATTATTTTACATATACCTCACAAAAAAAAAAAATCAAACTAAGTTTTGAAGCATTGTCATGATTTATTATTCAAGTTATTGAACCTACCAGTATTAGCTGCATTTTCTTCTCTCTTTTTCATGCTGCTTTGCACCCTGCTCACTCGTTTGTCGGTAAATCGTGAATAACACACTTGATGAAACGCTGCATCATGCGGTATAGCTATAGCAGGTATTGTTACCATACGTGAATGGATCCACATATCCACGTTCGCCGAATTCCACGTTCCACGTTCCACGTTCGCCGCTCCACATATCCACGTTCGCCGTTCCACGTTCGCCGAATCCACGTTCCACGTTCGCCGTTCCACATATCCACGTTCGCCGAATGGATCCACGTTCGCCGAATTCGTCAGCGTGGTTCTTCACGAAATTTCTCGCAATTTCAGCTTGATCACCTTCTAAATTCTGCCACGTAAGAACAAATTGCAAATATCGCAGCCATGTTCTATCACTAAAAGGTATTAAACTTGATCTTTTGGCCGGAGAAATGCACATATAACAGCGTTTCTCGCTCCCACCCTCGTCACCGTCGCTGCTACTGGAGGCCGCCATTTTGTTTACTCGCAGCCGGACGCCCAGACATCGTTCGTAGCGCGAATAAGCACGATCCTCATTGGTCAATACATCGAAATGCGTTCGAGGCTAAACGGAGATTTTGGAAATAAAATTATACATTTCAACATTATATTACAGACTAACGTACCAGAATCTGACTTGTGAAAAGTCATGAACATTATTTCTTAATTTTTTCTATATTATCATGCCAATTTGATGCCCACCCGATTTTCAGGTCACGAAATGAAATGAAAAATTGGAACACCTGGCAGTCTAATGTTGCTCTAAGCATTAAATGCTCTCAGAAATATAATGTAACAATGTTTTTTGCTTTGTTCCCAACATTGGGCACTTTCCAGCATTTGTTGAGGTGTTGTGGGGATCAAGGGGGAGGAGGAGCCAAAAAGCATTTGTGCCGTCAACAAACTTTCATATATGTGCCAAAACTTCTGATTAGCCGATTTCCGCTTGTTTAAGTTTTGCTTCATAATTTGTCGATACATAGTTCACTCGACAATGTATTTCGTTTTTATCTTTTGCTGACCAATTAGTGATCACTTTTTGTCAGTGAATTCCTGGTATATTAAAAAACGTGAATACGTTGCTCGGCTGTCCTTGTTTTCTCTTTGTATTTATTATACTTGTGTGCTGTTTGTTGTATTCCACAGGTAAATGCAAACTCTGAGAATGCCAAACTTGTATCAGCCATGCTATGTGCAGCACTTTACCCCAATGTCATCAAGGTACAGAAATGGCATGTGCATTTTCCTCGAGTAACCCGCTTTGATCTGCTGTTCTCGTTTCAAGTTCTGCTTTCATCATAACTTTAAATTTTCTGTTTTTATTTTAATGTAGCCACTGACCAGACTTGTATATTCCTTGGTAGAATTTTGGTTTCCATCACAGGTTGTGGACCAACACCATCTAAACACCAGACTAGGCGAAAGAAGCAAATTATCCATTTACTGAAGGTTATTAGTGAGCCAAGAATCGATAATAAACTGAGTGAAGGCCTAGCAGACAACACGAACAATGTTCTTCTCTGACGGAAAGTGAGAATTTGCAAATGCACATGCGGCGAGTGCAGCTACCTTTCACTTTAGTGTGGAAATTGCATGTGAACACAACATTGACTTCAAGCAACTATAAAAATGCTGCCACTTCCAGAAATTAAGCAGAAAAAGCATTTTGTTGCCACTTGAAAGAGAGGGACGATATGTATGCAGGAATCTTCCAAGCTTCGCCGAAAGGTGCAGAACACACATAGTGCTCTATGCCCAAAAAAGTGTGAAGGTTGTCACTGCAGGCATGAACCATCGTTCACGTGTGTGAAGTGTGAAGTACGATCTTAGCTAATTTCAACACAGCTATCCTTGAGTACCAGTTTACTGGTAATTCCCTGTGTGTTGCAAGAAGCGACTAACAGGGTTGGTGGCAAGAAGGGCAACCGGCCGTAAAATATTGCTTCCAAAAGGGGACCACGGTGCCCAAAAAAGGCCAACCTCCGCTCTGTGGGGAGAAAATGGTCTCTAATGGCAGTTCCTATCCACAATCAGTCACAACAAGCAGTTTGTGCGTACTACATTAAATTCCCCCCACCACCCTCAAGTTTTATCCCTTGGTCTTTATTTTTTTCATTTGGGCTTCTTTCATTCCTTTCTTCATTGGAACCTGTTAAAGCACCTCGCCTTTATGCCTTGCCAGCAGCCAAATATAACCACCTTTACGTGGTTATATTTGGCTGCTGGCAAGGCACAAAGCCTTTAGGTGGTTATATTTGGCTGCTGGCAAGGCACAAAGCCTTTAGGTGGTTATATTTGGCCTTTACCACCTTTAGGTGGTTATATTTGGCTGCTGGCAAGGCACAAAGGCGAGGTGCTTTAACAGGTTCCAATGAAGAAAGGAATGAAAGAAGCCCAAATGAAAAAAAAACCAAAAAAAAAACCAAATAACTTGCTAAATAATAAATAATAATATTTGTAATAACAAAATAAATAAACCAGCAGGCAAATAACTTGCTAAATAAAACTTTGTGTATGATGATTTTTCTTAACTAAAACTCCGGTGTTTTAAAGCTCTTCATGGTACTTTTGTATTTGGTCACATTGGTCACGTTGTCCGCTGAGGCTTAATGCAGGTGTTTTAAAACTCTTCATGATATTTGTTTGAGGTATGTGACTGCAGCATTGAGGTGGTGCAGAAATATAAACCCATGCTTTAGGCAAAGGAAATTATGGGCATGTTGTTAAATCAGGTGGATTCTGCTTTTGGGATGTGAGAGCAGGGTGGAGTAGGACGAGATTCTGGAATGGTCTGTCACCAAAAGGTTCCATTTAAGTTGAGGGTGTAATATGCACAAGGCATGACTGTATTGGTTGGGGCATGTGCTCAGACAGGTACTTGATTATGGGTGTAGTTGGCAAGACGGGGCAGATCAAAATTGGTGTGATGGTCATGGGAGTGGTGGGGGTTCAAAGAAGGGGATGCTTGAGGTAGAGGGTTGTGGAGTGAGAGAACTCGCCGATGTCAGTGCAGCCGACACCACAATAATTTGGGATTAATTGGGGGCCATTAAAGTAGTATTAGGTTGGTACTTCAGATGGTCAAAGGAACGAATTACTTTTTTAGCCTCCAAGTGACTATACAGTTCTGCTTAATTTTTTATATATATATATCTTTTTAGGTAACGACTCCAGAATCCAAGTTAAAGTCTACAGGCAGAAAGAAGTTGTCCTCCAAGACCAATAAGCTGGTTTTTATGACGAAAACTGATGAAGTGCATATCCACCCTTCCTCCATTAACTACCAGGTAGGAAGGTTCCCAGTCCACTGCACTCTGCAACCCTTAATGTCTTCGCTTGACATGTCAGATTGTTGCAGATGTTTAATTGGCTTAAATTGGTGACATCTCCTTTTTGCCGCATCATCGTTTATTCACCTTAACACAGCCAATCGTGAATTTATAATTGCAGTTTGCCAAACAAAACGTTTAAGATGGTGTTTGCACAATGATTGTTGGATGTCTGTAGAGGAGGGACATCATGGGCTTCGGTGTTCCATCACTGCCGGGGAACATCAACCTGAAAGATCCTTTAGGTTCAAGGTGGTAGACTAAAGGCTGAACTTGTATGGCAATCTTGAGGCATGCTTTTGAGGCCTTTTTACAATTTATGATTTTCGATAATTGGATTTGATTTTTAGGGTTCTTTGAAGATGAGAATGCCAGTTGCAGACAGTTGAAATCCCTTGCAATAAGTTGCATAACAATGCTTGATTCAAGGAATCACCAAAGTTAACGAATAATAAAATTGCACCATATTATAAAGTTAGGTTGATTGCAACTCAGCACTCTCATATTTCTGAAGGCACATTCAAACTCAGTTTTGAGGTCCTACAATATGAGTATATGCAGCCTTGTTACCACTGCTCCTGAAGGATCATCAAATGAACCATCTGTGCGTTTCTGTTGTCAGCCACTGGAAGAGGCTCAGTCTGTTAAACCTCTTGGCCTCGCCATCAGCCATGATCTCTCCTGGGCCAACCATAAATGCAAACCTTTTTCTGTGCTCTGCCCCTCCCCTCCCCACCCCCAGGTTTCTGCAGAGCACAAGCGGTCTGTCAGTAACCACCTTCTGTGAAAACTCCCAAAATCTAGACTTGATCGTCACCTCCGTTTATTTGTTCCTTTTTGGCGGGTTTCCCCCTCCCTGTAGAACAAATGTCCTCGGTGTCAATCTCATTCCTCCTTCCAGGGCTTAAATACAGCTCTTCACCACCATCTCTGGTCACCCTCTCCCCCACCCCCACCCCATATCCACAACCATGTTTTCTACTCCCCTTAACCATCTCCAAGTCCACCACTTTTCAGGTTTCGTTTTTCCTTGCACTTCGATGATTGAGAGTTTGCGGCTGCATCCATCTTGTTCGCCCCACGTCTTCCCCACATCCCTGATGTAGTCAAGTCTCCCTCTTTTGTCCCTCAGCCCTGCTGTTGGTGTGTTTGCCTTCATCCCACTTCTCTACTGTTCTTTTCATTATGTTGCGTCCCGACGCAGCCCGTTCTAGCTCCTCCACAAGCCTCGACAATGTATCCAAAAAAAGCTGCCCTCCAAAGCCAGCTACAGATTGGGCATCCTTTGTCATCATTCTATGTCGTTCCTTGAACAAAAATCTGAACTACTCGGCATTCAATAATTTTGTATGTGGCTCAATTGAGTACTGCACTCCGATGAGTTAGAGCCTGACTGTTACGTGTTTTTTCTGTGCATGGAATCTAAAGCTCTCAACATTGGCATCTCCCATGATGAGGCCCAAGCACAAGGCTTATTCTCACCACAGACAGCTTGGTGGCTTCTGTTTTTACTGCTTCTGCTCCGGCCTTGCTCTCTCAACTCTCCGACCCTCCCCAACTCCTCCAGGTGTATGTTTTCTTGCAGTAACCCCTCGTGGTTAAACTCCCAGAATCTACACTTGCCTCAAAACTCAACTCTTTAGTTCCTGTTTCCTCCCGTTTGTGGAACTGTCTTCCAGAGACTGTTCAGTCGCACTCTTCACTCGAGGGCTTCAAGCAGGTGGTGCACCACTATCTCGTTTCATTCCCCATCCCTAACATGTAACCCAGTGCTACCTGCCAGGACTAAAAACAATGCCTGACCATAGGTGGTTGAGCTCCCCTTGGGAGCCAATGGCCATCCAGTACAGATATGGTGTCTCCTAGAAAAAAAAAAAGATTTAAATTATGTTTTGATATTTTAGAGTTTCCAAATGTTGAGCTTGGACTGGTAACAAGTAAATTATGACCTGGAATCACTTGGTCAGATTTGCAGGTTGCTTTTTCTGCTGGTTTCTCTTATCATGTGCACCTTGTTAAATCTACAGGATACTTCATTCAGTAGTCCTTTCATGGTCTACCACGAGAAGGTACGCACCAGTCGACTGTTTGTCCGTGACTGCAGCGTCGTCTCGGTCTACCCACTGTTGTTGTTTGGAGGAGGGAAGCTTAGCGTGTCGCTGATTAAAGAGCAGTGGGCCATCGCGCTCGATGATGGCTGGATTCGTGTCTCGGCTTCCTCGTACGAGGTAATTCTCAAGCACTTTCCTACCTTTGAATTTTTTCTTCTTTTTGGTCCTTATTCGATGAAATACCGGCTGCAGGAGAATGTTTATGGATGTTTATCATGGAGATGGAGAATGTTTATCTCATGTGAGTGGTTCAGAGGTTGTTGTACATCAGGGGAGGCGGGCAGCTTAGCGTGAAATCTGTTCCTGTGCGTATTTTCAGGTGGCCGATTTGGTGAGGAAGCTTCGCTTGCAGTTCGATAGCCTTCTCCAAGATAAGATTTGCAACCCCAAATTGGATCTCTATACTTGTCCGCGTGGTTCCGACATCATCGACACCATTGTGAACCTCATCAGCACACAGTGAAAAGACCATTGGCCTTTTCAAGACCTTGTTTTTTTTAAATCGTATTTATGCAGCTGCAAAGGCTCAACGACTCGTGTTTTCAAATTGTTACATCGACGATGGTTTTGTGATTAAATGAAGTTAATTGAGAGGACTATGGCCTAAATCTGCAGTCTGTAATTCCCTATAAGGTGCTTTACACATCGGTGATGATTTCTTCTTTGTCAGTGATGATGAAGATTTGTACATGCAGAGGTATATGTACATGGATTGTTGCACTTTGTTTAGATGTATATGCAGAGGACCAAGAATCAAGCTCCCTGTGCTTGATAACTTATTTAAATGTTACTTGATGAATAAAAATTTGCTCTTTTGTCTTCCATATAGTGGGGTTGGGGGTATTTCGATGAGTCGAGGTTGGGAGGAGGGGGTTTTGGGTTTTGGTACGATTGGATTGGAGAAGCGGCACGATACCGTAATGTGGATTTGAAACGTCCGAGACTTGCGAATGTATCTTTTGACTGGATTTGATTTCAAATCATTCCCACATTACTGAGGCTTTGGTTGGCAGCTGACCCAGTTCCATTGTCCATCCGGGCAGGAATTTGGAATTATTTTGACGTTCGTGGCACACACTGGCTGGTTTGAGAGGGCCCGCGTGATCATTGTCTACCACAAAATGCTAGTTGACAGGACACTCGGCTTGTCCTCGCAAAGTATGGCCTACTCAGTGAGGCAACACGCTGTCTGAAAATCACCTGTATGACGGTCACCCCAGCTTGGACGGCATAAAGACGAGAACACCACCTATGAGCTGTCTTCTCAGCCCCTTCTGAACCATAAATACTGTGTATATGTATATGTATATGTATATATATATATATATATATATATATATATATATATATATATATATATATATATATATATATATATATATATATATATATATATATATACACACACACACACACACACACACACACACACACACACACACACACACACACACACACACACACACAACACTAATTCCTCATATTGTCCACTTTTTCTTTTCAAAAGCCACGAGGACAAAGATTTGCACATTTTATGCTGTTTACAATAAATGTAATGTTATTTTAATTGACTACCTTTTAAAAGCTTGGTGACGGTTTTCCTGTTTCAACTCTTAAGCATTAAATTTGTTGGTCTAATTGTTGGCTTCTTCTTCTTTTTTTTTTAAGGTCGGTGATGTTGGGAATTCGGGTTGGGAACCAGAAACCAAAAGGACCATGTTGGGAACCAGGAACAGAAAGGACGTTTGGCTTTGATGTGATGCATGGTATTGTGCTGTACAAGTACTCAGTCATCCTCCTCCGGGTGGTCGTATTCAATGGCGAGGGGTGCAACGTATGGAAGCGAATCAGGAACACCTCTAATTATGAAGGAACAATTGATAGGGGCACAAGCACGTGCTCACGAATTACAATGTTATGGGCTAGAAAAGAACGAAGGTGAAGAAATGTAATGAAAAGGAGAAAACCACACAAACGTGTCAGGCATGTTGGAAGAGGGGCAGGACAAGGAGTGAGTGCTGGGAAAAGCCGAGTGCGGGTAAGACGACAGTTTCAGCCAACACTGCGCATTTTACAACCACTGTGGCGAATGAATAGCCTTTGGTGCAGCGGACACCCCTTGGGCACTGCCGGTGGGGATCGGGAAAAGATTGCTTAAAGCGTTCGAAGTACACAATCTGCAGCGATGGTGGTGTGGTCTCATGGGTACTGTGCAGGGGTCATGAGGGTGCCAAGTAGAATAGCAGAACGAGTACAGCCTTGAGAGCATCAGCATGCAGCGGCCTAACTGGACTTGTGAAGCCAAAAGGACCCCTTTAAGCTTTGTGTAGGACTGTGCATGTCACTGCCCGTCACTGCCATATGACAAAACAAAGATGGACGTGACATGATGCCTCTTGACTCATTATCTCGCCTGGGTTTGATTCCCAACCCGAATGTAAAGCTGGATTGGTACTTTCCAGGCTGGGTGGTACTTCCCATCGAGTGGACACTCGGCCAGTGGTGTGTTCAGCTGCAAAGCGTCGAGCTAGCGGTTGCCATGCCAACGTTTTCGTTAATATACTAATGCATACCCTCAGCTCAGCTACACGTCGTTTGACCAAGTTCGTTGATGGAAAATACCTTTCTTATTTTGAATGAGTTGATGCTCTAATTTTTTTCCCCGAGAATATTCGTGTCGTAATATTCGGTGACTGTGTTATTGTAGTAGCGAACGACACCGTCATGGCTGACAAGACACGCCCAATGAACGATTAGACATAATACAAAGCCAACAGTAATAATTAATGAAATAATCTAATGTACCACTCAAACCTGTGGTTTATCCAATCACAAGCACTGAATCGATAAAAAAAATAATCAAACGTTCATTTACATATAAAACCTCTCTGTGAGTGTGATCTTCCAGGTATTTAAAACAATACAATGTATCGTGATTGCATTCAATTTGATTTAGTTTGAATTAAAGTTTTCTGGGATGAATAAAAATTTGGCGGATTTTGTATCCATATCTGACCTTTCCTAATAACATTCGAATCTACAGCTTTGGAAGCATTAACTGTCTTGACAGTTACTACATGATCTGGAAATTAATTTCGCCAAAGAAACATGACGTTTCATTTTTACCAATTCCATGAGTAAGTGTTGAGTAATGTTGCCAAGCCATGACGACACGCGTAGATGTACGCTTTGTGCGTGTTATCGTCATTCGGTAGCTTCCACGTTCCACGTGCGGGGACGTGTCTCCAACAGTTTGAGCTCCTGCACTGCCGGAACGTGCAGTCCGAACAAGAAGCGACTTTTACTCCGAGGTGAGGACTCGGCTACGTCGTCCCGTTTGCATTGCAAGGGACGAACACTGCCTCGACTCGACCCTTTTGCGTATTTACCTTACCTGGATTACCGCGATGTGTAGTACTATTGTAAGCTACTCCATGGTGCGCTTGTTTGGGTTCGTTATAACACCGCTTTTTGGGATGTGTATTCAAGGACTGTTACGTTTCTCGAGATGTACATGTTCGAGGAAATTAATGTGCGCACCGAACAGCGCTCTGACTTCATTTATCGCTCGAAATACAGTACTCCATGCTGGTGTCGAAACTCCCATGTAATGCGTGATGCGGGACACCGAGGAAAAGTTTTTATTTTTATTTTCTAACTTGTCAGTTTTGCATATTCGTCGCTGAAAACAAAATGCTGTTATCGTCTGCTACATTCCGAATGATTATAAATTGATATGATACTTGGGATCACTTCTGATTCTCTGAATTGAACAGAAATCTCTATATATAAAGGTGTGTGTGTGTGTGTGTGTGTGTGTGTGTGTGTGTGTGTGTGTGTGTGTGTGTGTGTGTGTGTGTGTGTGTGTGTGTGTGTGTGTGTGTGTGTGTGTCTGTCTGGATGTCCGCTTATAACTCAAGAACTACACATCGGAGAAAAGTTTTAGACACAGATTCGGAATCAGCATAAAATCCTGGTGGTTTAATAGGCTACGTTTTATTTTAATATCAATGGTTTTAAAAAAAACGGCGCCACCTGCAATTCCATGGTGGTTTGTGGCGGCGCTAGACGTTCGGGGTGTATTGCAATGGTTTGTCGGGTTTGGCTGTGGGTCCAGAATAGCTCCCATTTCCTCATGTTCTTCCACTTTTATTTTGATTCTTCTGTTACAACGCCTTCTTTATGTACCTTATATCCCCCCGACGAGGCCTCTACATAATTTCATGCGGCAGAATTTCGTACATTTTGAGTGAAAGAAGTGAGACGAAGTTGTAGGAGGAAAAAGAGGCACGGCCACTGTGGAGGGCCTCGATCGTGAGTGGAAATGGCGGGAATTGCGTTTGTATCGCAAAGTAAAGGATCTGCATTCATTTCTGAACTTGCATTGGTGGATTGTTATACATCTGCATTAGTTTTCATAAAAAAACTTTATGTTGAACTTGAAGGCTCCAAGCACGGACTATATATATAGCCCTCATTGAGGTAAAAATAAAAGTAAAAATCCTGCTATCGCTTGCCAAGCTAGCCGTTCCCCCCCCCTCCCCCTCCCCCTCCCCTCTCCCCCTCCCCTCCCCTCTCCCCCACCCCTCCCCTCCCCCTCCCCTCCCCTCCTCCCCCTCCCTCCTCCCCCTCCCTCCTCTTCTCCCCTCTCCTCCTCCCCTCCCTCCTCCTCTCCCCTCCCCCCCTCTTCTCCCCTCCCCCCCTCTTCTCCCCTCCCCACCCTCTCCTCCCCTCCCCACCCTCTCCTCCCCTCCCCCCCTGTTCCCCTCCCCTCCCCCCGTCCCCCCGTTCCCCTCCCCTCCCCCCATTCCCCTCCCCCCGTTCCCCTCCCCCCCGTTCCCCTCCCCCCCCGTTCCCCTCCCCTCCCCCCCGTTCCCCTCCCCCCCCCCTGTTCCCCTCCCCTCCCCCCCGTTCCCCTCCCCTCCCCCCCCCCCCGTTCCCCTCCCCTCCCCACCCGTTCCCCTCCCCTCTCCTCCCCCTCCCTCCTCTCCTCTCCTCCTCCCCCTCGCTCCTCTTCTCCCCTCCCCCCCTCTTCTCCCCTCCCCCCCTCTTCTCCCCT
Organism: Myxine glutinosa; assembly: GCF_964187855.1. Lineage (NCBI taxonomy): Eukaryota > Metazoa > Chordata > Myxini > Myxiniformes > Myxinidae > Myxine > Myxine glutinosa. The sequence continues at coordinate 51,296,450 of NC_136266.1, read as the reverse complement.
CCCCCCCTCTTCTCCCCTCCCCACCCTCTCCTCCCCTCCCCCCCCGTTCCCCTCCCCTCCCCTTCCTCCTCCCCTCCCTTCCCCCGCCCGGCAATGCCGGGTACTTCCCATGGCCAGCTGTACGTGGGCTGCTCAAGGGTTGGAAAACCAAGCAATCTTTATGTCTTGGCACCAAGTAAGAAAACCAGAAATGTTGTATACCAAAAGGTTTTGAGAAATTGAAAATTGACAAAACGTCATGTAGGAAATGTACTGTGATATTGCTCTAAAATATACATGTTCTTTTCATCATATATTTGTATTATTCTTATTCAACCCGGGCGAAGCCGGGTACCTCAGCTAGTATATAAATAAATATGGCATTTCGCATTTAATATGGAATATTTTTTTTGTGGGGGTGAACTTACTTTTCAAGATGTCTTAGAACCAAAAGTTCATTGGAATTATGTTGAAATTATTCTAGATTTTATTAATGTGACCTTTAAAAGAAACAAAAACCACATTTGACATTTCGAAACAAATAAATTGATCCTTGAAAGTGATGTAAACTGATATCGAACTCAATTCATGGACAGTACTGTGTTAAACTTCTGTACGTTTTCCAGAAGTATCTCTTTATTTTGCACATTAGCCAAATTTTTTTTAAACAAAAACAAAAGTTAAATTACGACTGGGATTACGGACAGTAAAATTACAGTTCAGTACTTCGTGTAACCCCCACGAGCATTCAGGAGAGCACGTACACTTCGAGGCATGCTGTTCACGAGATTTGCCAAGGTTTGGACAGGAATCGCTTGCCATACAGTGACAATAGCCTGCTGCAATTCATGCACAGAGGTCGGCTGCTGGTCCAAGTGGTCGATTTGACGCGTTAATTCTGCCCACAAGTTCTCTATTGGATTCATATCCGGGGACATGGCAGGCCACTCCATATGCTCTACACCACAGTCAGCAAGAAAGTGTTGCATCATGCGAGCACGATGAGGCCGTGCATTGTCATATTGGAAGACAAAGTTTCCTCGAAAGGCTGAACGACCAAATGGAAGCAATGTTTCTTCCAGAATGGCCCTGTACTTGAACTGGTTCAGGTTTCCATTCAGAACAACCAGGTCAGTTTTGCCCCCTGCATGAAAAGCAGCCCAAACGGTCACCCCACCACCTCCAGCTTGCTCTTGGCACTATACAATCTTTGTTGTAGGCTTCATGCACTTGTCTGCGCACTCGGACGCGGCCATCTTGACGATAGACCAGAAATCTAGACTCGTCACTGAAGATCACGTGATTCCAGTGTCCTGGCTGCCATTGACGGTGCTCTCTGGCCCACTGCAATCGGCGCTGGCGGTGTTGTCTGGTCAGGCGTGGCTTTCTCAGGGGACGCCTGGCACGATAGCCTGCTTGAACCAGTCGTTGGTTGACTAGCCCTCTGGATACAGGCACTTTTGTCAGTTGCTGCCACTCAGCCCGAAGCCGATTAGTTGACTTGGTACGGCCATTGCGGACTAACCGGTGCAGCTGGCGATCATCCCTCAGTCAGTCATTGTGAGAGGGGATTTAATTAGTCTGTGCACTGATGGGTCTATCTACTGTATAAGAGTGCGTTGCCATACGGGACACCGGGATAATCACAGAGGGGACGACACACAATGGAATCTTATCCTTATTCCCTAATTCTAGTTACTATACCCCGCCCCCTCGTGGCGGGGACACTTATCCGACATCCGGTCCACAGAAATTATTATATCGAGATTCTCAAGCATGACAGACGAAGCACCTACCTATGCAGATGTACCTAAATCTATATATGCCTACCCAACCGAGATAACAATATACACAGGGTGAGGCAGAAATATGGTTGTTTTTAACACGAGTGTAAAGGTAATAAAAAGTTGTATTTCAAAACAAATTCTTACAAGAAAGTGAAGTCCATAACTTGCCATTTATTTGTGGAAAACAACATCGAGTAGATGCGCATTATTTTGTCTTCGACACATTCCTCCAATCTTGGACACCAATTATTTATGACGTTCTGCAACATGGCCAAGCATTCCCTCACAAAAATTATTGTGGGCGATCTCATCATCTTGGCTTAATTCCTGGATAGTTTGAATTTTATAAGGATAAAAGTTTAAATCCTTATGCAATATGCGGCGTAGTGATGTGTGAGAAATTCTTAAGGCTGATGCATGCTTTCGGCTGGAGCGATGCGGACTTCTCAAAACTGACTCCCTTACATGCTCAATGTTTTGTGCCATTCTTACTGTTTTGGGTGCTCCCGGTGGTTTATCTTTTAAAGTTGAACCCGTCCTCTAAAACTTCTGAACCCATAACTTGATAGCACAAACAGACAGCACATTTCCATGACGTTGAACATTGAAATAGAGTTTGAATTGACGTTGTGCAGCATTTACAACAACAACAACAACAACAACAACAACAGGCATTTAAAGGCCATTTTCCCTGCTAGAGCGGGGGTTAACCTTGCGGGCCCCATGACAATCTCCATTTTGCCCTATTTTCTGCATCTCCCCTTGTTTAACCCCCTTGCCCACATTTCTTCTTCCACCACCTTTAGCCAAGTCTTTCTCGGTCTTCTCCATCCGCTACTTCCTTCTACATTAATTTCCATCACTCTTCTCAACCATTCACTTTCATCCTTCCTCAACACATGACCAAACCATCTCAACCTGTTTCTCTTCACAGAATCCATCACAGGCTCTATTCCCTTCATCTTTCTCAATTCATCATTTGTCTTCCTCTCTCAACGATACACCACACATACACCGAACCCTTCACATTTCCACCCTTTCCAGCCTTCATTGCTTCTCTACGTTCATTTACCCATGTCTTGCTCCCATAAATCATAACACTTCTCACACATGCAGCATACACCTTTCCCTTCAGCTTCAACGACACTCCCCTCCTCGTCAGCATGCCACTTAGTTCCCGAAACTTCTTCCATGCACATCTCGCTCCAGCAACTGTTGTCAAGTCTGACCCACCTTCTCCATTCAGCATGTCTCCGAGGTAGCAAAATGTTTTCACACCTTCCAGCTTCACGCCGTCTCCAAGATCCAACTCAACATTTCCTGCATCTGCAGCTCCCTCTGTACACATCTTACACTTGAATGTAGCTGCCACACTGGTTAATGACCCTCTCAAACCACGACATTTTCGATGAACCCACTCAGCGCACATTGTACATTGAATTGAGTTCACTCCGACACCCTTCCTGCACATAGCACACGGCCACTTCCCAGTTATTACCACCTCACCACATGCTTTACCACTTGCCATCTCCTTCGTTTTTCCGATATTCACCTTCAGACCTTTTGTCTCCATACATTCCTTCCACTTGTTCATCTTTTCCTTCAGTCCATCCATACTTTCCGCAATCAACACCAGATCATCTGCATACAACAACTCCCACGGTAATCCCTCCTTTAGACTAGGCTAAATTTCCAGAAATGCATCTAATACAAGTTATAGGGGCATTTCTGAGTAAAAGTTGGTAACAAGTGTTTTTAACCTATTTTGGGGGTGCTGATCATGAAAAAATAGGATACCAAGCTGAATTTTTGGTATTTGATGCTCAAATCTGGAAAAAACAAAATGGCCGCCAAAATATTTAACTTTTAGCCGCTGAACTCAGAATCACACAGGAAGACATTTCAACAAGTACACTTTACGTGAAACAAGATGAATATTTCCGGGCAATCAAATTTGTATATACTATTTTAGCAGAAATCGATGTTTCGGCCATTTTCCAAGATGGCCACCATCAAATCTTATATTGACGATATCTCCAGTTCTAGTGAACATAGAATCATTATTTTGATGTCTAGCCCCAGGTTATCGAGGTCAAGGAAGCATATGAGCGCACTATTATTAGTGTTGGACCAAAGCTATATACTGAAACAGGACACATTCAAGGTGGTTGCTCACAAAATAGCTCTAAATATCGGCTAACTGCAGCTAAAATGATATCTACAGACACTTACACATGGACCCTTACACATGGACCTTACACAGCGTGATGCGTATCAGGTGCAAACACATGGAAGCGTTCCAATATGCTGAGCAGAATGTTCTCGTCTGCATTGTCACGTTGTTGTCTTGCTGGTTTCGATTCGTTATGGCTGAGCAAGTCTTTTGGATATATCTGCAACATTTCACGCGTATCTGCTGCAATATGTGCTCTCAGGTTGTAAGACAATGCCCATCTGTTCAAGGCTGTATTGGTTTTGGTGATACCAACGATTCCTCCGCCCCTTTTACCAGTTCCATTCAACCACTCTTGTGCCTGGTCGGGATCAACCTGATTGAACTTACGCGCCGACCGTTTGACCACAAAATTTCCTTTTTTGAATTCTTCGAGAACTGACTCTGGTAGGTTTCTCATTTCAGCCAAGTAGACAGGACCCCAGCGTCCATAGTTTACATGGTCATACCTGAGAAAGAAAGGTAGCATGCAGGTGAATGAATGGATGTGAAGGTCCCAAAGTCCATCTCGTTGGGCTCTTGTGAACATAAGTAGAATTGCTACCATTTCCAGGTATCCCCACCAGAAAGAGAAGTTGACATTGTCCTCCTTTCTGCGTTCCAGGAAATCTGACATCAATGATGAAAACGTTGGGTTTGTCAGCAAGGTGACAAGGATCTCAACATCTGCCAGGTCGGATGCAGCCTTGGATATTTGAATATGCAGTTGCTCGTCGGCTTCTTTCACATAGTCTAGTAGATTGGGTCCTAATAGTCGCCATAGGGCCTGGCATGTAATTTTGTGTGCTCGCATGGCTTTGTTGAACTTTTTGCCAGCCAATGCTGCTTCAATGGTGTTCTGTCCCATTAGACCAGCTTCAACCCAGGCCTCTGCCAATCCAGATCCGTGCATGTGTTCTCCAATAACTTTTAAAAAGTTCATTGAAATGTGTAGCCCTCCTAGACGTGGAATGAGTCTCTTCTTGTACTCCGGATTGCACCACTTCAACTCCATGAGCTTGCAATAAAGTGCTTGATCCACACTCAGTACCGTGTATTCTTGTCCGAAGCGAGATGAAACTTCCAAACATCGCTCCACGACTGTTTTGAGTGTATCAAACTCGTGCGCTGGTGCCAGGATTATGGGCATATAGCCAACTGTAGTTTGTGGAGGATCATTTTGTGTCAGGGACTCATTGAATACTGTCCAACTGGTTTCCGTTGTTGAGTTGAGTCGCATGAAATTGAACGCTAAATCCACCGATTGGGCCCTTGCTGCACAATCAGTGTCCTTGGACGGTTGATGATACCAAGTTTTTTCCACTTGGCCACTGAAAGATGGTTCGGCCCTGACGGCAGGCATAGTTGCAGCATTTAAGGTGTCCATGACCTCTGGGACATGCAGCATTCGGTCTTTAGAAAGAACCATGCTGTCCCACTTCACGTCTGCGGATGGTCCTCTCTGCCACGCTGCCAGCTGAGTGGCATGGAAGGTTTCTTTTCCGTCCAATGTCTCATCCAGTATGTCGATATTGTCAGTAGTGTAGAACAGAAAGCGGTCAGGAACTAGATTAGGTGGTATGACGGCACCGGTGTTTGGATTCATAGACTTAATTGTGGACTTGGCTAAGGTTGTGTCCAACTGCAACACTTGATGGTAACTGAGGGTGTGTCCTGCCTTATGGAACATTTCCACCAACTCCTTAGATCGTGTAGTTTGGTGCAGGGTGCTGCCGAGCCCTATATGTTTCGGCGTCAGTTTACTGCCTCCGCTCACTCCATATACCATGTCCTGAGCACTGCTGAGGACTTGTTGTTCTAGTTTCGTATCATCTTCTTTGGCATCGCATGGTTCTATTTCAAGCTGACACGGACCACCATATAAGAGCTTGAGGAACATGTAGACAGTCTCTGGTACGCAACTTAGTGCGTTTCCGATGCTCACTTCAAATCCCACGTGGCCAGGCTTATCAAGCAAATCTCCTCGAAGTTTTAGGGCAACATGCACCAGCGACAGGAAGATGTCCTCTTCAGGCTCGAACCTAGGCATTGTTAGTTGTTCGTCTGCTTCATCCGTCAGTCCAGATACAGCATTGCCGGTATACTTAGATGGTACCAACAACGTTTTTCTCTGAGATGTCCCACCATCAGGTCGAACAAAGAGGATGGTATCACCTACTCGAGATTGCAGTTTTTCCCTGAATGTTGTCCGACGACTTACAAAGGACTTCGGAATAACTGTGTTAGCTTCCTCTGAAAGATTTACATACCGATCCCAGACGTCACTTAGCCTCAGCACATGACCCTTTTGGGCTGCATACATAAGTTCTGAAGAAAGCCATATCAAAGGTAAGTCTTGACTGGTGTGAAAATCTTCTTTGACTTTGGATGTACTTCTTTTGAACGAACTTAAGCAAGGAAGGTGATATTTACCTTCCGCTGTGATGAGGTCACTAACGCCTGCCAAACTGAAGCATAGCTTGTGATGTAATTTAGATGCCTCTAAAATATCTTTGCTGACATTGAATGTCATAACTGAACTTAATCGTTGTTTTGACGTACGATCCTGACAAAACATGCACAGCGTCCAGTCAACTGGCTTGACAGAGCTCCGACGTATGACACGACCTTGGGTAGACCCAACAACTGAGCTGCATGTTGGTACATTTTCTCGGTCCTGATGATGATCTTCCAGTCTTTCTAGGCGAAGAAGTTTATTTTTATCGGTGAATTGGACATAACAGTTTTTGTGCCATACGATTGAGGTGGTATTCGAACCCAACGCCAGATCCAGACGATCAATTATATTGCGGTTTTTTGGGTCGCGTAATTTCTTTCTGGTTTCGTAAGCCTTAGCGAGTGTGGCTAGACCTTGATTGCTGGCAGATCGCAAATCCCCATCTGTTTGGCATAAAATGCATAAGGCGAAGTCAATCGATGATGGTCGTTTCAGAGTAGCAACAGGATCCATCTTGATTTAGTCTGAAAATAAAAGAAAGAGAGGTTGCATGTCACCGTCCCGGTAAATAAACCGTCCTTAACTAGACATGATAACAACCTTAACTAGAAAATACAGTTGACAGTGATCTGAAAGCAATGTACTGCCAATCAAGGTAAAACGGCAATAAAAGCCAATATGGTGTATGAAACATCTTCCATGGAAAGCCTGCAATTCAGCTTGGTATCCTATCTTTTCGTGGTCAGCACGCTCACATACAGCTAATAAGCATAGATACCAAGTGCTACTATGACATTCCTATTTTTAAAAGAAAATTAGAAATGTCAATATCGCGTATACTTTTTTTGACGGCCATTTTGTTTTTTGGCTGATTTAAGCCCTAAATATGTAATATTCAGCTTGGTATTATTTTTTATCGTGATCAGCACCCTCATATACAGCTAATAAGCATGGATACCAAGTATTACTACGACATTCCACTTTTCTGAAAAAAAAAACAAATATCGCATAAACTTTTTTGGCGGCCATTTTGTTTTTTGCTGATTTAGGCCCTAAATATGCACATTTCAGCTTGGTATCCGTTTTTTTCGTGATCAGCACCCTCATATCCACCTAAAACGCCCGGATACCAACTTTTACTCAGAAATGCCTCTGCCAAAAAAAAATCAGAAATTTAGCCTAGTCTACTTTACGTTCTGAACCAGCAACTCCATCACAGCTACAAATAGTAGTGGACTTAGTACCGACCCCTGATGCACTCCCACCTTCACCTCAAACTCACCACTGTTCCCGTCCTTCGTCCTTACAGCTGTGCACGCTCTCTCGTACATTGCCATCACTACTCCGATCAACCATTCCCCCACTCCTAACTTCCTCAATGCCCATGTCATTACTTCGTGTTGAACCCTTTCGGATGCTTTCTCCAGATCAACAAACCCAAGAAACAACTTCTTCCTCTTCTCCATGTACTTCTTCTGCAACTGCCTTACAATAAAAAGCGTGTTGTTCTGTCGTTCCTCTTCCTGGCATAAATCCAAACTGCTTTTCGTCGATCTTCACTTTCTTCCTTATCCTCTTCTCCAACGCCCTTTCCAATACCTTCATTCCATGCTCTAATAACTTTATCGCTCGATACGAGCCACACTCCAGAGGGTCACCTTTCCCCTTTTATAGAGGGACGGGGGTACTCAGTTCCCAATCCACTGGAATGCGGCCTTCTTTCACCACCAGATTACAGATCTCTGTCATTCTCTTCAGCAGTTGCACTATTCTGCTTCAGCAGCAGCAGTTGCACAATCATTATTCTTGTAAAAAGCTTTGATAGTGAAAGTGCATTCTTCACAGAATCTTGTTTCTCACAGTATGAGAGTCCTTTAGGTGCTTTTTTGCAAACCCCAAGTGGGCTTTCATGTGTCTTTCACTGAGAAAAGGCTTCCGTCTGGCCACTCTGCCATAAAGCCCAGATCGGTGGAGTGTTGCAGTGATGGTTGTCCTTCTGGAAGTTTCTCCCATCTCCACACAGGATCTCTGGAGCTCAGCCAGAGTGACCATCGGGTTCTTGGTCACCTCTCTTACCAAGGCCCTTCTCCCCCGATTGCTCAGTTTGGCCAGGCGGCTAACTCTAGGAAGAGTCCTGGTTGTTCCAAACTTCTTCCATTTAAGAATTATGGAGGCCACTGTGCTCTTGGGAATCTTCAATGCAGCAGAAATTTCTTTGTTGGCTTCCCCAGATCTGTGCCTCGACACAATCCTGTCTCTGAGCTCTGCAGGCAGTTCATTAGACCTCATGGCTTGGTGTTTGCTCTGATATGCATTGTCAGCTGTGAGACCTTTATATAGACAGGTGTGTACCTTTCCAAATGTTGTCCAATCAATTGAATTTACCACAGGTAGACTCCAATCAAGGTGTAGAAACATCTCAAAGATGAACAAGAGAAACAGGAGGCACCTGAGCTAAATTTCAAGTGTCATAGCAAAGGGTATGAATACTTATGTAAATGTGATATTTCAGTTTTTTCTTTTTAATAAATTTGCAAAAGTTTCTAAAATCCTGTTTTCTCTTTGTCATTATGGGGTATTGAGTGTAGATTGATGAGGGAAAAAATGAATTTGAACGATTTCAGCTTGAGGCTGCAACATAACAAAATGTGAAAAAAGTGAAGGGGTCTGATTACTTTCTGAATGCACTGTATATATATATATATTTATATATACACATACATACATACATACATACATACATACATACATACATACATACATACATACATACACATATCGACAAGGGTGGCTCTCCATTCGTCTGTTCACTGTTACGCTAATTGGCTGTGTGAGTCTCTGTTCACTGTGATTGGCTCCTGGCAAGATTATTGTATCGGCTTATTCAAAGCCGACATTCGAAATTTGATTCCATATTTCTATCGGTACTCATGGCCTTAAATAATTATGTTGAAATGTAGTCTGAAATTAAAGCAACAATTTTTTTATTAAACGATATGCTCCGTGAGAGGTGACATAAAATGGCTCCAAAAGCATTTTTTTTTTTTTTTTAATAAATCTTTTGAAGATAATGTATGTCTGATTTTACTTTACACCGCCCAGGGACATCGGTTGTGATCTTTTTGGATTCGGATTCTACTTTTATTATGCATTCTTAACGTACCCAAGTAACTCCAAGTATAGTAATTGATGTGGTCAAGGTTAGGGTTGTTAGGGGTGTTAGGGTTAGATATTTTGGACATTGTTTTGTTAAATACATTCAATTACTGGAGCATGGGTACAGTGAGATAACGCTATGTAATTTCGTTGAGTATGTCAGCATGCCGTCAACCAAGTTATTTTCAGTGGTCAAGGTGGTGGCTTCACGCGGTTCGACAATGATTTGTTCGATGCACCGAGGTCAATAAAACGGTAACTGATGCACGTCCTGTTGTTATATTATGGAGCAATCAGAGCTAAAGACACAAAAATGCGTTGAATGGTTGGTCAGAGTAATGTTTAATGCCTAAATTGTTTTATCAGAGAAGCGGTTGTCTTCTTCAAGTACGTGAATTATTGGGAACGTTATTCCTCTATTCTGTAAATCTGTATAATAGACACGTTTTTTGTGGGAGGTTAAGGTGAAACCTGAAACCCA
>NC_136266.1:51138877-51281377 GCF_964187855.1 Myxine glutinosa | reverse complement strand
TGTCTGCACTTGGCAGCTGGCTTATTTTGTTTAAATTTTTTTTGTTGTTTAAAGGGGTCATGACATTTCGTAAAAAAAAAAAAATTGTTCTCATACTTGTTCGGCCGGATAAGGGCTGGAGAGGGTTCCGTACAACCTGCCCATGAGTAACATTGACATTCCACGCTTTGCTGTACTCGTAACACAAAATAATTTGGAATAGACACTTTAGCCATCATCCAGTGACATAACAAGTACACTGGCACAAATTTACATGCTTTGGTGGATCTAGGATTTTGTAGCAGGTGTGGGTTCATACTTATGTCGTAAGATGTCAGAAATACATTGACCATCGCTAAAGCTGTCGAGCTAAAATTAGACATTTCGAGCTATAATCTCTGCACTAAAAGCGTGCTGAAACATTTTAAAATATTAAATGTATGAACTTTTAGTTATCCCCACCAATGGAGGTGCACGGTTGTGTTTTCACCCCTGTCTTGTCTGTTTGTCTGTCTCTTTGTGAACAGGATATCTCAAAAGGTTAGGGACAGATTCAGAATATATTTCGTGGACAGGTTGGGTATGTGACAAGGAGGAGTTGATGTGTGTGACAAGGAGGAGTTGATGTGTGTGACAAGGAGGAGTTGATGTGTGTGACAAGGAGATTTTGGTGAATATCTGGATCCAGATTCTAGAATTTAAAGTGATTCTGCACCATTGAGAGGTGGGGCCAAAAACAATATATAGTATGATATTTCATCAAGTTGTGGATGGATTATGACAAAACTTGGCGGATTAGTTGGCGACAAGAACAAGCCGATTCGACTTTGGTTCAGGTATTGATCCAGATCTGGCCTATCAGTGGCATACAAAACATAAACTGTTCAGCCTGGTATGCCATCATTGTCTGAGATGGCTGAGAGCGAGACCCAATAGTTTGAGTGACTGAATTTATTGGCGATGGTCGTTAAGAAAGTAGATTAGGAGGGTTTGCTGTACGGTCCTTTCTGGGAGAGGGAGTCGGTGTGTGGCATTTCTCACGATTAAAATACATAGTCTAAGATCTGAAGAGAGGGAAGAGTCTGCTGCCTGTCTGTTTGAAGGATGAGGGATGTCACGGCAGAGGGTGGAATCATCAGCAAAGATATAAAGAGGATTTCCCAGAGAGTCAGTGAGATCATTGATGAAGATTAGCAAAAGGACTGGGCTCAGGACACTGCCTTGTGGCACTCCAGCCTTGATTGAGAAAGAATATGAAAGGATTCCGTTGAGAGCAAGTCAATACGCCATACGTGGAGTTGGCCTTGGATTCCATAGGCAGAGAGTTTGGAGAGCAAGCCAGGAATGCCAGAGTGTATCGAAAGCTTGACATATGTCCAAAGAGACGGCCCTGATCTCATGTCTGACATTGAGGGCCTCCATCCATTGTTGGGAGAGTGGAAACGGCACGTTCAAGGTAGAATGACCAGGGCTGAACCTGAATTGATGAACTGAGATTAGGTCATTGCAATAAAGGAAGAATTTCATATCAACTGAATGATGTATTCCATGACCCTGCTGATGATTGGAAGTAGGCTGAAAAAAAGGTCTAAACATTTTTACCAGCAACATGTCCTAGGTTTACAAGAGCGACATGTCCTAGGTTTACAAGAGTGACATGTCCGAGGTTTACAAGAGTGACATGTCCGAGGTTTACAAGAGTGACATGTCCTAGGTTTACAAGAGCGACATGTCCTAGGTTTACAAGAGTGACATGTCCTAGGTTTACAAGAGCGACATGTCCTAGGTTTACAAGAGCGACATGTCCTGGGTTTACAAGAGCGACATGTCCTAGGTTTACAAGAGCGACATGTCCTAGGTTTACAAGAGTGACATGTCCTAGGTTTACAAGAGCGACATGTCCTAGGTTTACAAGAGCGACATGTCCTAGGTTTACAAGAGTGACATGTCCTGGGTTTACAAGAGCGACATGTCCTAGGTTTACAAGAGTGACATGTCCTGGGTTTACAAGAGCGACATGTCCTAGGTTTACAAGAGCGACATGTCCTAGGTTTACAAGAGCGACATGTCCTAGGTTTACAAGAGTGACATGTCCTAGGTTTACAAGAGTGACATGTCCTAGGTTTACAAGAGCGACATGTCCTAGGTTTACAAGAGCGACATGTCCTGGGTTTACAAGAGCGACATGTCCTGGGTTTACAAGAGCGACATGTCCTAGGTTTACAAGAGCGACATGTCCTGGGTTTACAAGAGCGACATGTCCTAGGTTTACAAGAGCGACATGTCCTGGGTTTACAAGAGCGACATGTCCTGGGTTTACAAGAGCGACATGTCCTGGGTTTACAAGAGCGACATGTCCTGGGTTTACAAGAGCGACATGTCCTGGGTTTACAAGAGCGACATGTCCTGGGTTTACAAGAGCGACATGTCCTGGGTTTACAAGAGCGACATGTCCTAGGTTTACAAGAGCGACATGTCCTAGGTTTACAAGAGCGACATGTCCTAGGTTTACAAGAGCGACATGTCCTAGGTTTACAAGAGCGACATGTCCTAGGTTTACAAGAGCGACATGTCCTAGGTTTACAAGAGCGACATGTCCTAGGTTTACAAGAGCGACATGTCCTAGGTTTACAAGAGCGACATGTCCTAGGTTTACAAGAGCGACATGTCCTAGGTTTACAAGAGTGACATGTCCTAGGTTTACAACAGCGACATGTCCTAGGTTTACAAGAGTGACATGTCCTAGGTTTACAAGAGCAACATGTCCTAGGTTTGTTTGTCTCTTGCACTTGTTTGTCGTGTTAATGTTGCTCTTGGGGTTCTTTTTGGGGTTTGATTTTTTTTTAATGCTTACCCACTTGTCAGACAGCTGTGCTGAACCACATCCACATGTGTCACTAGTCAAGCTCGTACGCGCCTACCTAAAAATATAGCATTACATAATTTTTGAACGGCCCCATATGCATGTTAAATGCCCTTTTCCCAATTGGCCAGTAACCGGATTTTTAAGGCCAATTCACTTGCACTTAATGTCAAAGTCCCATACCTCGAATAACCACGTACAGATTTCTATGAACAAAGGGTTTATTACCACAGTGAGAGCAGAAAGGCGGAAGAGACACACACACACACACACACCACACACCACACACCACACACCACACACCACACACCACACACCACACACCACACACACCACACGCACACACTGCCAGGCTTGCCGGGGTTGAGGCAGCTTTCTGAGAATATCCAGAGAGATGTTGGCTCTCACGAGCAGATGATTTGGAGCAGATGAGGAGCAGGAGACATTTGTGGGGAGGTTTGTCATCACCAAATCCAGAAGCGAGGATTTGCCTTGAGGAGAAATCCAGGATAGAAAGATCACAGATTGATTCAGTCCCATGGAGTCAGAAGTCCATTGCTCAAGTGCCATGGTTGGTGAGAGAGGTACCAACACCCACATATGAGGAATATTTAGTCAGAATGAGTGGCTAAAAGTTGGTCTATGTTGGCTGAGAAAGATGTAGATAGACTGGTCACTGGTCGGAGGACTCTTCAACACACAGACAAACAAGAGGTGGGAGCATAGAGCAAGTTATGGTGGGCGGTGTAACATCAGTGCATGGACGGTGAGAAATTTAGTTCTTGATGTAAAGAGCGACTCTGTTGTCAGGGCAGGGTTCAGGCCAATCATATCGGAGAAGACAATAGCCAGGAAGAGACACTAATAAGTCAGGGACGTTCTGTGGGAGGAAGGATTCTGTTAAACAGATGATGTCTGGCCTGTCAGCAGAAGTGTGGATTGAGAGATCTGTCAGATTGAAGCGGAGGTCTCTGTTGTTTGAGGGACAGGGGAGGAGGCGTCGGAGGGTGCAGAACAAGTGGGAAGCTCAGTGGGTGAGGGACAGTGGAGGAGGCTGGGAAGGTGTGGGATGTTGGGGGAGATGTTTGGGGTTCAGTGGGGAAGATGGCAGGAAGCGGGATGGGGTGGGGGAGGAGGGGGGTGAGGGGTGTGGCGGCCGGACATGGTTGATGATGGGAGGGACAAGGGGTGGGACGAGGGGAAACACTGGGTGGTGGGAGCTTTGAGAGGGTGGGCTGAGGGGTGGTATAATGTGCAAACTGGAAGATTGTGGCGTGAGGGTGAGGTTTGGAGAGATTGGGGTGAGGGGAAGCGTGGAGAGATTGGGGTGAGGGGTAGCATGGAGAGATTTGGGTGAGAGGATGCATTGAGAGGTTGGGGTGAGGAGGAAGCTTGGAGAGGTTGGAGTAAGCAGGAAGTTTGGAGAGGGTGGGGTGAGGGGGAATGCAAAAAGGGGGGGGGGGGACATGAAGTTTATCATGCTGAAGAGGGTGGACAGGTAGAAGGGTGGTGTTCGAAGGAAGTGGGCTTGCAGATGTGGGGGAGTGGTTTGACATGAAAATAATGTCAAGGGGATTTGATTATTGTGTGCAGACAACCTCTGCAGCTGGACTTTTCAAGTTTTTGTTAAAAAATTTTAAGCGAAGAGGAATAGGATAACGTTGAAAAGGCAGAAAAGACAAAAATATATTTAGGGGTGGGTGGAGTGGGAAAAGAAGAGAAACAGGGAAATAAGATGACAAAACAACCTCAAAACTGACGATTAGGCTCCATCTGTCTGAGAAGGCTAAGGTTGTATGAAAAAATTGGACTGCGGGTCCTTAAGCTCACATTTGATCAGGAGCAATAGTCACTCAAACCCCCTGCAGATCCCCATAAACCCCGATCTTTTTTATGCCATGAACAAACTTTGGTATATCATGGGCGATGAAGGTTGTAGTCAAGTTTTGTTTTAACCATGTGTGTAGTTTCAGAGAAGAGAACAAATACCTATTTTGGTGGGTCAAACGCCAGCAGACCACCCAAAACCCTGATTTTTATTTTAATGCCGTTAACAAACTTTGGAACATCATGGGTGATGAAGGTTGTGGTCATGTTTTTTTGAAATCATGTGTAGTTTCTGGGAAGAGAGCAAATACCTATTTTAGGGGGCATGGGGGGAAGAGGGGGGTCAAAAATACCGAGAGGCTTAATTAGTTATTTATTTCATTGCCTATGTTAGAATAGGATGTGTTTGCCTATGTTAGAGAGCCAATATCTATTTTGGGGGGTCAACCCCCTTGCACACCTTCACAGAACCCAATTTATTTCATGTCATGAACAAACTCTGTTTATCAGTACATCATGGGTGGTGAAGGTTGTGGTCAAGTTTCATCGAAATTGTGTGTGTAGTTTCGGAGAAGAGAGCAAATACCTATTTTGGGGGAAGTCAAAAATATCTGAAGGCTTAATAAGGTATTTATTTCATTGCCATTTCATATTTATTTCAGTTATTTATTTCATTTTCACCTCCCTTTATACCCAGATTGACATTGTCAGGATCATTTGTATCGGGAGAACCACGTCCCCTTTGCCCTTGCAAATAAATCCCATGTAATTTTGACTCTAGTCGCTGTGGATTTTGAGTCATAATGTACTCTCCAGCATGATTAGATTAGTGATTGAGCAATAAGCACATCACATTTTGGGCATACTTGCGAACCACATTGATCAAACCACTTCGCACCGTGGCACACCGCGTGTGTGTACAATAACTCCTCCACTCGATGTTTTGGGAGTCTATCTCCGGTTAGACTTTCGGCCTTTCAGGGCAAGACTGGTTTTGGTACAGTATTCTCCTGACTGCGGGGTTGTTGTCTTGCAGTGAAAAGGAACCTGTCTCTAAGGGGGCATACTGGCCACTCACTGCATGCATTGTGAACAACAAAAAGGAATGTTAATTTGTTGGTGGCTAAGGAAGAAGGCATCTTGTTTTCAGTAGAAAGGTATTTTTATTCGTCCTGAAAGACAAGATTAGCAACATTTTAGTGCTGAACTAACTTCACCTCATTTGGGTACAAATATTTATATTTAACTTGCTATGGGATTTCTGATTAAATTGTTTGCATCACTGTTGGTTTGCCCTGTCTGACATGGATAACGTTGTGAAGCACTCATGTAGTTATTTAAAAAAGAAAGTCATAAAAAAGATTTTGAGTAAAAAAAAACAAAAAAAAAACGTTCATTTTTTCTATTAAACTTTCTATGTGAATTCTGATTAAATTGTTTGCATCACTGTTGGTTTGCCCTGTCTGACATGGATAACGTTGTGAAACACTCATGTAGTTATTTAAAAAAGAGTCATAAAAAAGATTTTGAGTAAAAAAAAAAAAAAAAAAAACGTTCATTTTTTTCTATTAAACTTTCTATGTGAATTCTGATTAAATTGTTTGCATCACTGTTGGTTTGCCCTGTCTTACATGGATAACGTTGTGAAGCACTCATGTAGTTATTTTAAAAAGAAAGTCATAAAAAAGATTTTGAGTAAAAAAAAAAAAAAAAAAAAACTAGTTCATTTTTTCTATTAAACTTTCTATGTGAATTCTGATTAAATTGTTTGCATCACTGTTGGTTTGCCCTGTCTTACATGGATAACGTTGTGAAGCACTCATGTAGTTATTTTAAAAAGAAAGTCATAAAAAAGATTTTGAGTAAAAAAAAAAAAAAAAAAAAACTAGTTCATTTTTTCTATTAAACTTTCTATGTGAATTCTGATTAAATTATTTGCATCGATGTTGGTTTGCCCTGTCTGACATGGATAACGTTGTGAAGCACTCATGTAGTTATTTAAAAAAGAAAGTCATAAAAAAGATTTTGAGTAAAAAAAAAAAAAAAAAAAAACGTTCATTTTTTCTATTAAACTTTCTATGTGAATTCTGATTCAATTGTTTGCATCACTGTTGGTTTGCCCTGTCTTACATGGATAACGTTGTGAAACACTCATGTAGTTATTTAAAAAAGAAAGTCATAAAAAAGATTTTGAGTAAAAAAAAACAAAAAAAAAACAACTAGTTCATTTTTTCTATTAAACTTTCTATGTGAATTCTGATTAAATTATTTGCATCGATGTTGGTTTGCCCTGTCTGACATGGATAACGTTGTGAAACACTCATGTAGTTATTTAAAAAATAAAGTCATAAAATAATGATTTCGAGTAAAAAAAACAACAAAAACGAGTTCATTTTTTCTATTAAACTTTCTATGTGAATTCTGATTAAATTGTTTGTATCACTGTTGGTTTGCCCTGTCTTACATGGATAACATTGTGAAAGACTCATGGAGGTCTTTTAAAAAAGAGTCATAAAAAAGATTTTGAGTAAAAAAACCCCCAAAAAACTAAATCTTTTATATTAAACTTGCTTTGGGAATTCTGATTAAATTGTTTGCATCAATGTTGGTTTGCCCTGTCTTATATGGATAACGTTGTGAAACACTCATGTAGTTATTTAAAAAAGAAAGTCATTAAAAAAGGATTTAGAGTAAGAAAAAACCCAAAAAACAAAACATCTCGGCTTCTTACGGCCTGCAAGTTTTTCTATAAAAATGGGTTCTTCCAGGTGTTGTTTGCCTTCCAGGTGTTGTTTGCCAGAAAACAACATTTGATTATCCTGAGGCATTTTTGGCTTTGCCCTGCAGGAAAATATTTCTACCACCTATCACTTCAATAGTGAATCATTAGCTTTATCTGGTAAAATATTTAGGAAAAGTCATTTTAATTATTTAATGAACCAAATGTAAAAAATTGTTTTTTTTCCTTCTCGATAATCTATGCTTTTTGTAAGATTACTTTTACGTTTTACAGCCCGTTGAGAACAGTCATCGCCACTGATTGTTTATTCTTTAGCATTATCACTTATTTACTTCCCCACTTTCTTGTATTAACTGCAAGCACCCTCTTGGCTCCATAGCTGATGGTCACAGGCAGCACGTCGGCTTACTTGCCACTGCGAGATTTCCTTGAACTCAACCATGGTAGCTGAAGGTAAACTTGCTATCGGTTCTCCGCGCACGTTCCCAAACGGAGGAGGTTCATGTAATCTGTGAGTGTGTGTTTGAGTCTGCACGCAGACCTACTTCAATGTAGATCGTTTATTTTCTCGGATCCACTGTAATTTACATACCACGATGAGGCTCTGTCTTGTTGGACTAATGTTTCCAAAAGTAGATGACTTGCTGTATTGGCTGGTCTGGTCTGTACTCTTCTCTCATTAGTATATTTTTTAATGATGAATATTCACTTCTATAGATTCTAGTTCAAGATCTTTCAGCTCACCTCTGTTTGACGGTCTTTTTTTTTTCTTTCTTTCTCTGATTGCGTGGATTGTATTTTTGGCCTTTATTCAGTAAGGACACAGCACAAGAAACATACACAGTGGAGTGAAGGGAAATCATAAGTGTTCTGGTGATGACAGATCGTGTCCACTGGTTTAGACTAAATTATCTTACTATAATTCACCAAATGTCCGTCCGTCTGTCTGTCTGTCTGTCCATTTGAAGGTACCTCAAAAACGACTGAACCGATCGCAACGATATTTTGGGTGGTTAATCCTGGCATCTCCAGGAGTAAAATAGGCTATATTGTTTTTCCAATTTCAGCTTTGGTCTCCAGCATTCTCAGGTTTGGACTCCCGCATAACATTCGCGTTCCCATAACGTTCATTGTGACGTTGTTTTCATTGTGACGATGTTGTTTTCCCGGGTGCCGCTCAAACGGCTGCACCGATCGGACTCAGTGACCTCAGATAAAGACCTTTTATAAGGACACGGGTTGAATCCCTGCTTGAGAGAATTCCAACCCCCTCCGCGCCATCACGGCCGTCTCTCCAACTCACAATCCCACGAGGTATGTGGAAAGGACGACCCAATACCAATATAAACATCATTAAACATCATTCGTATATATCCAGGTCAAGGAACATCATTAAAAGTAAATAATGACCTCGGCCAAAGTTCAAGCGACGTTTAATCTCTACATGAGAGAATTCCACATAGCTATTTGGGTGGTGTATATGCTAACAGTCGCTGTCTCCATCGATCTTGCCAAGGCCGTAACACCTATCGGCTCAAAATCCTTTTAACTGTTGATTTGGTATTTTTTACAATGAAGGAAACACGTATCCGGAGTACATACGACATAGCGATTGTGAATGTGACAGCTATGAGGCGTCTTTCGCTTCGCATCAAATTATTCATTCATTCATTTAATGATCATTACGCTCATTCTTTCGCTCATTAAACGTTCATGAAACATTAAACGTTCATTAAACGATTATGAAAATAAAAACGAAAAACATTACGAAATTATGTTCACACCGTCACATCAAACACTACCTGAACACAAACATCGTCACAACATCGTCACAATGAAAACGTCGTCACAAACGTTACGTTACGTAATTCAAACCGTGAACACATCGAATGTTGGAGAGCCCATTGCCCAAATTTGAAACACGATGGAATAATATTTACCGATATGAACAGTGATATGGCTTTTTTTGAAATTCTACAAATACCGTTTAGATTTTCACGATTTGCACGTGATATGATTTAACGGATGTTTATATAAATCGTTTAAAATAAAAAAAACCCTTCAATTTCTGATATTTTGCCATTTCAATTGGGCCTCACAATTGAAGCCCCGCCCATAGGGCGGGTACCTTTGCTAGTATTCATAAATTTGCTTTTGATTATTATTGTTGCGGATATGAGGATTGTGTTTTTTTTATTGTGTGCTTTATTATTATTATTGGTTATTCTGCGCCTCCTGCCTCCGGAGCTGTGTAAAGGTCAAAAGGGCGTCCCATAATTAGTCCACAAGCATACACGTCAGCCAATCATAGAATACCCCTGTTCGATAGTTATATCTTATTCTGTGTTTTAGGGTAAGGCTGTGTCTCCCATTAATAGAAGTACTCCATTGCACCAAGTGAAAGAGATAGATTCCCTTCATTCCCATTCCCAAAACCTCCGTTCCCCCTTTTCGTCGATTGGAAACTACCTCCGCTCCAATTGCCGCCATTGACCACGAGGCAGGGTTGGGGAAGAAAGGCGGGTCCCCACCTCGTCATAGAGGGGAGGAGTGAGTCAGCCCCACTCAACCAACCACGAACAAGGGGTTGGACTTGGAGAGGGTGTGGAAAGAAAGATCGAGGAGGTTCGCGAAGGTTGAGGGGTGGGGCCTATATAACCCACGGCAGGGCGTTTCCAAGGGAGAAGGGAGATGAGCTTTGACGACAGAGAAACTGCGAAAGAAGTCCAGGGTTGAACTGCAGCTCGAGCCACCGAAACTGCACTCACTGCAGCTCGAGCCACCGAAACTGCACTTGCTGCAGCTCGAGCCACTGAAACTGCATTTGCTGCAGCTGGAGCCACCGAAACTGCAGCCACAGCAGCGTGAGGCCTGGACGGCAGTTTGGAGCAGGGCCGCGAAGGAGCGGCGGCTGCCCACGAGTCGATCAGCTGCAGAACTAGTTGGACCTCCCTATCCCGCCAGCCATCCACCAGCCACCCACCTGCCATCCCTATCATCATTCCCCGTGTAAGTGTGCTCGTAGTCTGTCTTTTGTCTTGTCCCTGGGTAGTAACCATAAGTCTGTATAAGCTAGTATTTTCACTGTGTCACCTGTGTCTCATGTGCTTGTAAATAAACGTGACTGCTGTCTTTTTGCTTATGTGTGTGAATAGTAAATAAATTTAGTAGTATTTCCAAACCTTTCTTTGCCTTCGTTTTCCTCTTTGCATTCGGTCGCTTTAGAGTTTTCCCGATTGAATAGCGGTGGCGCGATCCGGCCAAAGTTTGGGGCAAATCGGGTATTAGTCGGGGAATAACTGTTCGGTCGCGGTAATACCAACCGCTCAGTAAATAACATCGTTAACCGCGTCCGTAACATTATTAATAATAATAATATAATTTGACTGAGTGACTTCCATTGTGACCGTGTGGAATGTTTTGGGAATGAATTGTGAAAGTGGCCTATTTGACCTCTGTATTGGTTTCACATCTTGTTCTACAGTTCCATTTAAAACGTTTTATTAAAAGGTTTGTCTTTGATGATTGTAATGCTGGGCTAAAGTTGCCATCTGTTCGAAGTATATGATGTCAGAGTATTTGACTTTCTTTCCACCACTCCACTCGCTGTACAAAATACATTGGAAATTTCTGAAAGTTGGTTTCTGTCAGAACATCCTCTGCATCTATTGAAGCTATAGTCACGCATTCCTCAAGAAATCCTCACCTGCTCACCTCCCTACCCCTCCCACCCGCCTCCCCTCTCCCCCCCCCCCCCCACACCCGCAAGTCTATGCGGGCTGTCCACCTTCATTCATTTGTCCCTTTATTTTTCAGACTGTGGAATTATCTCCTTGTGTCCATTGTCGTGTCCTCCATTTAGTGATAAAGCCGAATCCTGCCAAGCCTGAGTGTGTTTTTTTTCTGTTCACCAGGTCATGTTGCACCTGCTTCTCGCAAAGAGGAGGCTCTCCCATTATGGGCTGTGGAACTTTGCTGTTGCTTGGCGGTCTGTGGTGACCAAGGCCACCATTCCCTTTGAGCACAAACCTTTCAAGAAGGTCCTCGTTGCCAACAGAGGTGAATGGCTTTATTTTGCTGAAATGGATACTTGATAAGAAGGGGACTACAAACGTGCAGTTTAGATTTTGAAAACTCTCAATCTTCTCCATTCACATATTCATTGCAGGCATTTCACATCTGTTTTTGCTTTTTCTCGCATTCGGTCGGTTAGACTTGATTTTATTTTCTTTCAGGGGCATGTGGAGTAAATTTCACTTCAGGTATTAGAATTTGTCTATTTTTAAGCTTCTTATACCAAAGACTTAAAAAATTGGAGCGTGCGGTTTCCTTGCTTGATGCTCAGAAGAATAAAACATGGATAGACAACCACATGTTCTCATGGCCTCCTGCATTGAGCTTCCTTGTAAGGGAACATATTCTTCTTCTTTATTTTTTTTATTTTTTTTGTATACAAGATCGAGGCTCGTGAAAGAGCTAACATTAATCACACAAAAAGACAAACCGACACAAACCGACACATAAAACACAAAATTTGGGGAGCGGTAGACAAGATGGGGAGAGAGTGGGAAGGACACAAACACAACATTTGAGAGCAGGGACATCGAGAGATCTGTGGGAGAGAGAGGGCTTGGCGGGAGGTGGGAGAGGTATAAAACATATGGACACTGCCAGGACTTCCAGGAAAGAAATTGGAATTTCGAAAAAGTGTATCTGGCGTGAATTAGCGGGGGTAGAAAAGATCAAGGTTTTGGATGGGGGAAGATAAGAGATGGTGGTGAACAGCTGTTTTAAAGACCTGGAGGGAGGAGTGGGATTGAAGGGAGTGGGGGAGTTTGTTCCAGAGGCGGGAGAAAAGGGGAATGAAAGAGTGAAGCTGAGCAGAGAGCCTTGATGGATTTTGGCAGTTTAACCATAAGAGGGTTGCAGGCAGATCTTGTGCGACCTGTAGGAATATTTGGGGGACAGAGCACAGAGAGAGCTGGGGGAGCAAGGCCGGAGAGGAGTCGGTAGAAGACAGAAAGACCACCAACCTGCCTGCGGTGAGTTCTTCTTCTCCTACTTCTTCTTCTTCTTCTTCTAATTGATGCATATATTTTATATACAAGTGTCAGTGTCGCTACAGTCCTTGTATCTCACTTATGCATTTTCCATTGAGCAGTTTACCGTTGACGCATCGCTCAAACACGCAGATACGGCAAAAGTCATAGGTTAAATTTATTGGTGGGGGGTGGGGAGGTTGTTAGGAGGAGGGAGGAAATAGTGCACACAAATATACCCCACCATGATACGTTTGAAAGAAGTTGAGCACGTGTTCTGATGTGTACCGCCATGTTGCCTTAATCGTTGATGTCACATGTCTCTTACGTTTGTTCTTTGAATTTATTATATTTTAAACTTTATTTTCATTCAAATCAATATGTTATATTATGTTGGTGTCCCTTTTATCTGATTGTTTGCAAATGCCAAATTTGGTGGCTTTAAAATTTTGATTCCCATTGCCCTCTTTAAAGCAAATTAAAAAATTCCTTGTAAAAAAATTCCCTCTGTTTTTTGAGACTAATTGACATTAATAAGCACAGAAAATCAGAAATCAAATTTAGTAAGATATACTGTTGGCAAGTTATTTGTTGAGGATTCTATGCCTGACGAGTTAATGGGTGAAGACAGCCATGTACATATCATGCTCTGCATGCAGGTGAGATAGCCACACGTGTGTTTCGAGCCTGCACGGAGCTGGGTATCCGTACCGTGGCTGTGTATTCGGAGCAGGACATTGGACAGATTCATCGGCAGAAAGCGGATGAGGCCTATCTAATCGGCCGTGGTCTGCCTCCCGTCCAGGCGTACCTGCATATCCCAGACATTATTCGTGTGGCTAAGGTAAATGCTTTGAGCTGTTTTTTTTTATCAGCTTTTGTGATATCCTGGTAATGTTTGTGTTATCTGCATATAACACAAAAAAACCTTTCGTCAAGGTTCTGACTAATTCGATTTTCATACTCAACTGCACGTTGAGCATGAGAATCGTGCAGGCTTTTTATTTTGCTACTTTACGTTTTTACATGGTATATAAAGTACAGCTTAATGCAGCTCAACATATTATGTGCTCACAAACAGCAGAATCTTAAAACTCTCCTCGCAACGTGTCCCGTCGGCTCTCCTCGCAACGTGTCCCGTCGGCTCTCCTCGCAACGTGTCCCGTCGGCTCTCCTCCCAACTTATTATTTCATTTTTCTTCTTCCTTTTCCTGGTTTTACTTTTCTCTTCTCTCTTATTTTCTCTGTTGCTGTATTTTCTCCCTATTCCACTTTATCCACATACATATTTAATACTGTAGACTCCTTTTAAGCGTAATAATATTGCAATGAATTTTGATATAACAGCAGAAATAAAGAAATTTCTAAAGGATTACAAACATATATTTCATGCAATGTTATCAAAATTCATCAAAAATACTACAGTATATGCATTTTAAAGGGAGTCTCTGTGTAGAATGGCTTAAGAGGAAAGTTTGAATGAGTAACTTAATATTTACGTACTTTTCTCCAGTGGTAATTTCAAGATGACTGTGGGCTGAAATTCATGTACCTGTTTACAAACAGAGCTGTGTTTTGGAATTGAAACGCAGGATATTTTTGAATGTGTGCACCATTACCAGTGTAGAAATTATGTGTACGTGAATTTCTACTCGCGTGTGGTCATACGGTGCTTAGATGCTTTCTGGCAATCCTCCATCTCCATTATGCTCGAGAAACATGGCGCAATGGGAGTAAAGGTGGATGTTCCACCGAGATGCAGCCAATGCTCCCCAGAAGCTGGTCGAAGGTCTCGGTGGGTAAACCCCTCGTGAAATGGTGATTTTTTTTCTTCCGGGATTGAATCCGTGTCCGGGATTTAATTCCTTAACATTCTCGTCCGGGATTGAATTCCCTAACATTCCCAAATTTGACTATTTTTGTGTGAAGGTTAACAGGCTTGCCAACTAATAGTCACAATGGTATTTGACGTGTAAATTTTTGTGATGTCCCCTAACGCAGCACACTTCCAAGCGTTAAAAAGATCGGAACTTAGGACGTTGGCCAAATACTGTAACCTGGAGGTCCGAGTTATTATGAAGAAGGCAGAGATTCAGACGTTGGTTGTAGAATATTTTGTGGGGGACAGAAAATGGGAAGAGGCAGCATTGGATTGGTTACCAGAGGAAAAAGGAAATATGGAGCTCCGGAAAATGGAGATTCAACTGCAGAGCCAGGAAAGATTAAAAGAGTTGGAACCGGAAGAGAAGAGAGAGGCGGCGACGGCCATGAAAGATATACAGCCGTGAGTCGCAACGAGGCTGCGAGTGGACTTTTTTTGATGTTGGTCGTGAATGAGTTGAGGCTTCCCGTGAAAGGGATTGCCCACGACATCGTCCTCGATTGCGATTGCAATTAAACCTGCGTCTCAGGTTTTATTACCAAGCGTGAGTTATTGTTGGCGGGGAACCAAGAGCCTCCATTACAGGTCGATCCGCCATTTTGTCCTCGAAGAGACTGTCCACTTGGTGAATCTTGTTTTGTCACTGACATTCCCATATCGGCATTGTGTTGATCGCCGTTGGGATTCCCATATCAACATCATTGTGTTGATCGCTGTTGGTTTCCATTTCGGCTCAATTCCCATATCGACCTCTCACCTTGTAACTCATCGTTCACCGCCGCGCCGATACTTGCTTGATCTTGTCGTTCGGCACAACTTCCACCTTCACTCCGCGTGGGGATTTGTGCACGGACTTTGGGGAGTGCGACATTATACTCACGTTTGGCGTTTCGTGAGTTTATTGCTTTGAGAGCATTGGGGAATGATAGTATCATCATATGTATTGTTCATTTGATTGGCGTCAGGAAGGGCATCCGGCCGTAAAAACATTGACTCAAACAGGGAACCATGATTGTCATGGGGCCCGCAAGGCTAACCCCCGCTCTAGCGGGGAAAATGGCCTTAAAACGACCATTCATTTGATGCAAGTGATATTTTCATGGTATTTTCTTTAAGAGTGTTATTATTGTGTATGTGAGAGTTCTTAATACAGTTACTTGTTTTGTTCTACAATTGCATTGGTGTGGTTTTACCATGCTTTATTAGAACACTCAAAATAACATCTTTCTGCCGCGTTCTCTCTCGAGACTCTGAGGGGCACCGTAACTGGAGTTTTGGGAGGTAATACGTAACAGAAATAGGAAATTACGGATCCGTCACTTCCGCCTTGGTTGTTATTATATACTTGTAGGATTTTTAGTTTCAGGTAATGTTGTTGTTAAGATTTTTGTGTGAAATGAAGATTACTTTAGTAAAAGGTGAAAAGTAATGTTGGTGAAGGAAAAAGGAAGAAGCGGCAAAGAGGCCCGAAGAGGAGAAAGAAAAAGTCAGCAGAGAGAGGAGGAGATGGCCATGAGAGAGATACAGCCATAAAGTCGCATCGGGGCTGTGAGTGGACTTTTTTGATAATGGTCGCGAATGAGTTGAGGCTTCCCGGGGGAGGGATTGCCCGCGACATTGTCCTATATTGCAATTGCAATTAAACCTGCATCTCAGGTTTTATCACAAAGTGTGAGTTATTGTTGGAGGGAGCAAGTGCCTCCATTACAGGCCGATACGCCATTTTGTCCTCGAAGAGGCTATCCGCTTGGTGCATCTTGTTTTGTTGTTGGGATTTCCATATCGACCTCACCGTGTGGAGCGCCGTTGGTTTACATATCGGCTCGATTCCCATATCGACCTCTCACCTCTTAACTCCTTGTCCACCACCGTGCCGATACCTGCCTGTTCTCATCGCGTCGTTCTGCGCGGCTTCAACCAGCGTGGGGATTAGTGCACCGACTTTGGGGAATGTTGCATTCCACTCACGTTTGTCATATCGTTAGTTTGTTGTTGTGAGAGTATTGGGGGAGTGATGGTACCATCACATGTATTGTTCGTTTGAGGCAAGTGACATTTTCATCGTACTTTCTTTAATAGTGTTATTATTGTGTATGTGAGAATTAATAATACAATTACTTGTTTTGTTCTACAAGTGCATTGGTGTGGTTTTACCATGGTTTATTAGAACACGCAAAATAACAAATCTTTCTGCCGCGTTCCCTCTCGAGAATCTGAGGTGCACCGTAACTGGTGTTTGGGGAGGAACATGTAACAATGTCCATCAGACCCCTCGTGAAATGTTGATTTGTCAAGAGACTAAAATACCAATGCTTTAGGGGTGACCATAATGGTGGTTAAACAAAAGAAATATTCCAACGGCAAAAAGCGATTTAAAATGGCGGAAGTAAAAAAAAAAAAAAAGACTCGGGGAAGTAGAAAAGTTTGTCGGGTTGGCATTAACAGTGAGCGGGTGGTGAAGTCGCACTCTGCTGACATTTCCAAGGGAAACCAAAGAACAGTAAAGTACAGTATTTACTCGCTGCATGGTGTCATGCCTTTTAGTTCCAGGCCTCTTGAGAGAGAGTCTGCGTCAACCAAACCCTCTTCTTCTTCTTCCTCGTGCAACCTCTTTGTGTACTCAGTTGATTTGTTGTTCCTGGTTTTAAACCATGCTCCACTAACCGAACGTTTGCTAGGAGCGTGTCAGTATGTGAGGAACAAGCTTGGGGAATTGATTCTGCCTGCACCATCTATTGATGTCGAAAATGATGCATGTAAAACTAGAGGTCACTCCATAATTATGCTGAACAATAAAAATTTCTCTTTTTTTTCAGGAGAACTCCGTGGACGCTATCCATCCTGGCTATGGCTTCCTGTCAGAACGATCCGATTTTGCACAGGCCTGCCTCACGGATGGCATTAAATTCATTGGGCCTTCCCCTGAAGTTGTGCGCAAGATGGGAGACAAGGTTGAGGCTCGCGCCATTGCAATTGAGGCCGGTTAGTCACAAAGAAATTAAGATTGTTTTCATTGAAAATCCTTGGCTATCAAGACGATGTGTACAGACTATTCGGCATAAGTAACAAGCATCATAGATAATTGAAAGCATGAAGGTTGTATGGATGTTGACATTACATGGTTGTGTGCTCCCAGTACTACCACCTAGCCTGTTTGGGTGGGAGGTAAAGAGTGTGATTAGAGGGACAATTATCAGTCACTCAACAGCTGAAATACTCGGTTGGTGGATGAATCCATCCTGTCGATGCAGATTGAGGAGAGATCAGGTTTTGTGCGATTAGATGATGGATGGTACTGAGAGTGTCGAAGAGTTATCAAGCTGCTTGTGATTTCTGCCATATCCACTTTTGGTCAACAACGAGCGACTTCATTTGGACCAAGTATAGTGATAGTAAGTCATGTAGGTAATAACTGACTTTCTCATACGGCTTATTCAGGGTCTGGTGTCTCGTGAGATGCAGTTTCTGCTCACCCACACTGAAAACATTTTTCACGTTATGGTGTGCATCGGAATACTTGAGTTTGTCAATGTTGAGAAGGATCAGGCCTGTCCTTGTAAACGAGTGTGCTGAAAGCAAGTCCATCCCTTCAACTAGTTGTAGAATTGTGAATTGTTAGGACAAGCAACAGCCATCATTTGAAACCATGGTAAGAGTGCATAATTTGACGATATTGTTTCTTTATCATTTTCTGTTTCCAAACCATTTCATTACCCTGTGCTCGCAAAACAAAAAGCAGGGTTAGGCCTTTTGTTGCGTGCGTGTGGTGTGTCTGCATTTTTAACATTCATTTTCTCGGCAACCGTTGGTCCGATTGACACAAAATTTTACGATAGGAGTGCGTCCGCCTGTATAATTATTGTTTTCATAATTATGATGTCAGAGGTCATGTGGTACAGACGCCATCTTGGAAAAACGTTGCACCTCTGTAATCTCCGAAAACGCTCCATGGAAAAAAATTGAAACATGGCTCATTGTAAAGAACTCCGCATGGGGAACAAGTTTTCTTAACGATAACGTCATTGGTGCCTTAATTATGACATCATAATTTGAAAGGGACAATGCTTAGTCTGATCATTTTGAAATTTCTTGAGCGTGATCTACACAACAATTATATAAGAGAATATAAATTTATGTCCGCTCACGTGGTCTAGCAGCCTTCAAAGGCTAAAAGGCTAATATTGAATCAAAGAAAATAACCCTTCAAAAACAGAAGAGTTGGCTCGAACCAAGTTGACTGTTCAGGGTAAGTATTCTATGAATACCATCTAGTTTCTTTACGAGAAAGGAATACATGCTATGCTTCAGCCTCCGTTTTAGAATGCTTCTCCATTTTGGGTTGACGTTGCTTGTCTTGTTCTGACTGCCATGATGTGCTTGCTGTGACTATGTGCAGGGGTGCCTGTGGTAGCAGGGACAAGCATGCCAATTTCTTCTGTGGCTGAAGCACGGGCTTTTATTGAGACATATTCATTCCCGATCATCTTCAAGGCGGCATTTGGCGGTGGTGGAAGGGGAATGCGTGTGGTGCATAGTTATGAGGTTCGTTGTTCCCTACCTTTTTATGCCATTTTTCCTCTGTGACATCATATATTGTACATCGCTCCTTTCCTATTCCAACTCCAGGCGCTGCATGACGTCATCTCCGGGTGCCTAAGGGGACCCTGCAGTGACGTGCGCCGAAAGGGAGTACTCAGTTTTCACTCCGTTTGTTTGTTGTACACCACTCCTTTCCTATTCCATATCCAGGAGCTGAATGGTGTCATCGGGCATCGAAGCAGGCCTGGTGAAGACATTAATTGATTAATTACTTAATTATTGTTGATTTATTAAGTATTTATTTATTTTCTTTTTCATCTGGGCAAATATCGGGCAGCTTTTCAGCTTGGAAGCTGATATTTGAACATGACAGTGGCTAATTAAAGGGTTTGTGATTTATTGACTAATCGATTAATCGATTAATTATTTAATTTTTCAATTAACTGTTTAATTTTTTTTTTTTTAAGTTACAGATTTGGATGATGCTGTGTTGGTTTCGGTATGCTATTAGCCAATGGATTAAGAAATTAATTATTTTACGATTATTATTTATTTATTTTCATTACACAACTAATCAATTAATCAATCAATTGTTGTACACCACTCCTTCCAAATTCTGTCTCCATATGCTGCACTGCAGCATCAATGGGCGCCCAGGCAATGTCACGCTCTGGAGCATATGTTATTTATTTATTTGCCATGGGGACTGTACTTTGTATCTGTACTTGTCTACTTTGGTTTTTTATTTATTTATTATTTCACGCGACCATGGAACTTCCTATTTATTTTTTGCCTTCTTCGAAAATCAAAATTTGTTGCGTGTTGCATATAAATAAGTACAAACAGGCAAATGTCTTTATATTGTTTCAACATTTTACTTTTGAGCCTATTATTATTGGAAAATACAATGCGCTTGTTCAATGTTTTGAGCCTGTTGTGCTTGCTGTTCGACCCTTGTCATTTTGTCAAACTAGGAGTTGGAAGAATCGTTTCAGAGGGCTTACTCTGAGGCCTTGTCAGCATTTGGAAATGGATCTCTTTTTGTGGAGAAATTTGTTGAGAAACCTCGCCACATTGAGGTTCAGATTCTCGGTAAGCTCTGTGGT
Organism: Myxine glutinosa; assembly: GCF_964187855.1. Taxonomy (NCBI): domain Eukaryota; kingdom Metazoa; phylum Chordata; class Myxini; order Myxiniformes; family Myxinidae; genus Myxine; species Myxine glutinosa. The sequence continues at coordinate 51,261,402 of NC_136266.1, read as the reverse complement.
GTTGCAGGTTTGAATTTCCCATGCTCCCCTTTCCATTGGGAATCTTTTTTAATGACGGTGGAAAACATATTTGCAAAAATGCGATTTGTCAGTTTTTACTTGCTTTGTGCCAATATTTTGATGTAAGCTGGAAAATACACCCTTCTGTTTATTTCTGAAATACACCCTTCTGCTTATCAAATGGTTTCGCAACTCTCCCACTCCTGTCTAATATTGATTTCTCTCACGTATCATTAACGTGATGTTTATCTGCTTGTTTCCTGATTACGAAAGTATTTTATACAAGGGAAGCATACACAGAACTTGGCTATTTGGCCCACTGTGTCTATGCTTTATCCACACGTGAACTTTATGCATCAATTTATTAACCCTATGCTTTTTGATAATAAAAAAAGGGGGGGGGGGGGGGATATTGTAATCGGACCCATCTCCTCCAAATGGCTCTGCAGAAATCCTCCAAACTTGGTAGTTATGATCGCCACATGGCAAGAATGTGCGAGAGCAGTACCATTTTTGTCCCTGCCGCCTGGGGCTCTGGGGTGGGGTCTAAAGGTCAAATACCTCAAAAATGCAATTATGGTCATATTCCTAAAATGAAACTTTGTATATGCAATCAACAGTGGGAGATATATGAAACATGCAATAAAATTTTGGATTGGACTCCCGAACCATGCTCCAAAGAGTGGGAACTTAGGCTCACAGGGTTCAAAACACATTTGTTTTTCCAAAATTTGATATTGGGTAATTCCTGGTGGAACTTTTTGCCATCTTTCAACCTGCTTTAGGTGAGAGCCACAGAGATTTGTAATGGCGTGCCATCGACTTCCCTCTAGTTGAGTCACCTCACCCTTGGTCACATACAATATTTGAGACTATTATGTTCTCTGTAGCCATTATTGTTCTTACCATTTGCATACCTTTATCTAACTTATCAAGTGCATCTTTGCCCAATTATCTTTAATCTCCAAGCAAGGAATTCAGTCAGCTTACTGGTACACACAATGGGGCACTCCTTTTTATTTTATTTATTTTTTGGTTGAGATATATTATATATATATATATATATATATATATATATATATATATATATATATATATATATATATATATATATATATATAATATATATATATATATAATATATATATTGTTACGGCCCGCGGATAAGGATGTTGGTTTGCCGGGCGGATGGCACCGCGGCCCAACAGTTACCCCGACTAACCCGATTCCCGAACGTTGGCCGGATCGCGCCACAGATATTCAATATGGAAAAGACAAAAGCGACACGGATGTGAAGAAGAAGAAGAAGACAAAAAAAAGGTTGAAAATACTACTAAATTTATTCCTACTATATACAGGCTCAAAAAAACCAAGGAGAAGGAAAGATAATAAAATAATATACAGAAGATTTTAGAGACACAGTGCAAATTCCTTATACAAGCTTAATTAAATCCCCAGGGACAAAACAAACAGAACAAACTCACGTACACAAAAGGATGGAAAGGCAGGCGGTGGATGGCTGGAGGGAGAGGAAGGTCCAAGGGGTCCTGCAGCACGATCGGCGCGTTTAGCAGCCGCCGTTCCTTTGTGGCCCTGCTCAAAACCGCTGTCCAGGCCCCAAGCGCTGTTGTTGCTGCTGTGGCCGCCGCTGCTGCTGCTGTGGACGTCGCGTGCTTTTCCAGGACTACAACAGGCTTCTTGCTGTTAACTACTGCTCAGTCCAACTTTGGCGAGCAAGGCGACGAATAGCAGGCTTTGTGCTTTCCGGGATGTCCTCTCTTTGGATGTTCTTTCTGGATCTCCTCTTTATTGGTCCAACCACTCTTTCTCTCTCTCTCTTGGTCCAATCACTCCTCACCACCGACCACCTGACAACTACTCACTTGCTTCTTGCGCGCGCGCCTTTATAGCGCCTCCGGCGATCAAGCCGCCATCCTTCAGGACACGCCCATCGGTGTGCTCACCTCGGCCCTGGTTGGTCGCGCGACCCTCTGGCTCCGCCCTTGATGACGACGGGCGGGCACGCCTGTCTTCCCCGACCCAAGCACATGTTCAATGGTGGTTTTGGAGGGGATGTAATTTGCAATCAAGGCTTGGCAATGATGAAAGGGGAAAGTGAAAGTTTTGGGAATGGGAATGAAGAATGAAGGGAATCTATCTATTTCACTTGGTGCAATGGAGTGTCATGTTAATGGGAGACGAGGCCTTACCCTAATACACATAATAAAGATATAACTATCGAACAGGGGTATTCTATGATTGGCTGACGTGTATGCTTTATGGACTAATATGGGACGCCCTTTGACCTTTACACTACGGAGGTATTTACAAGGAATCATTACATTTTACAGAGGGTGATATTTACAACAATTTACTAGACAATACAACACAATAAAAAAACATAATCCTCATATCCGCAACTATATATATATATATATATATATATATATATATATATATATATATATATATATATATATACAGTGGAACCTTGACTTACGAGTGCCCCAACTTACGAGTTTTTCGAGATACGAGCCGTCGCTCGGGCGGTTTATTGCTTTGAGATGCGAGCCGAGATCCGAGTTACGAGCTTTCGCCACCCGGTCACGTGGTTATCTTGCCGTGCACGTACAGTACGTATCTCTGTCGTATAGCGCTGCATTTTTTTTTCCGCATTTTGGTTATTTCGAGTTCACGCCGCCAGGTGGGTTCTGGTCACGTGGTTATCTTGCCGTGCACGTACAGTACGTATCTCTGTCGTATAGCGCTGCATTTTTTTTTTCGCATTTTGGTTATTTCGAGTTCACGCCGCCAGGTGGGTTCTGGTCACGTGGTTATCTTGCCGTGCACGTGCAGTACGTATCTCTGTCGTATAGCGCTGCATTATTTTTTTCGCATTTTGGTTATTTCGAGTTCACGCCGCCAGGTGGGTTCTGGTCACGTGGTTATCTTGCCGTGCACGTACAGTACGTATCTCTGTCGTATAGCGCTGCATTTTTTTTTTCGCATTTTGGTTATTTCGAGTTCACGCCGCCAGGTGGGTTCTGGTCACGTGGTTATCTTGCCGTGCACGTACAGTACGTATCTCTGTCGTATAGCGCTGCATTTTTTTTTTCGCATTTTGGTTATTTCGAGTTCACGCCGCCAGGTGGGTTCTGGTCACGTGGTTATCTTGCCGTGCAAGTACAGTACGTATCTCTGTCGTACAGCGCTGCATTTTTTTTTTCGCATTTTGGTTATTTCGGAAAATTTCTTAGTTTTAACCATGGGGCCTAAGAAAGTGAGTGGCAAGTGCAGTGCTGAGAAGAAGAAGAGGATGATGTGCTTGGATATAAAACACGCAATCATCGAAAAACATGAGCGAGGTGTCGAGGAGGACGTATATAACGGCAGAGGAGAAGAGCATGCCAGGCCACAACTTGTTCAGAATGCCGGCGATAGCTCGCCTTCTCTTTGTGGAAAACACGGTGAGATCCTTAACATCCAACAACTAATGGGACGCAAACGGGGCGCCCAGTTTAGCGGTACACACATTGATGAATCACCCTGCCTGTGATTCACCCATGACAGGTTATAGCTGGGTCGGGATTCAAACCCAGGCTGGACAGTTTAGAGTCAAGTGTGCGTACCTCCAGTCCAGGCCATCCTGCCAACTTGTATGCTGCATACAGGTGAAATATAAAGCGCGAGATATTTTTATATATACTGTATATTTAAAAAAAAATTGGTGTGGTTTTTGGCGGGCTGGAACGGATTAATAGCATTTCAATGCATTTCAATGGGGAAATTTGATTTGAGATACGAGCAATTTGAGTTACGAGCTCGGTCACGGAACGAATTAAACTCGTAAGTCAAGGTTCCACTGTATATATATATATATACAGTATAAAAACCACTGTTTAGAGGCCGTTTTTCCCCGCAAAGCGGGGGTTGGCCTTTTCGGGGACCGTGGTTGTTGTTGTTTTTTTGGTCCCCTTTTTGAAGCAATGTTTTACGGCCGGATGCCCTTCCTGCCGCCAACCCTGTTTGTCACCTTTTTACGATAAACAGGGAATTACCTGTGTACTGGTACTCAATTTGCCGACCTCGGAAGGATGACAGGCTGAGTCAACCCCCCTGGCGTTAATTCAGCGATCGACCGGGATTCGAACCCAGGATCCTTGGATCCTAAGCTGGCACCCTAGCCGCTAGCCCAACACCAGTATGTATGTATGTATGTGTATATATATATATATATATATATATATATATATATATATATATATATATATATATATATATATATATATATATATATATATATATATATATATATATATATATATATATATATATATTATATATATATATATATATATATATATATATATATATATATATATATATATATATATATATATATATATAATATGTCATTCATATATATATATATATTAATTTCATTCATATATATATTATATAATTTCATTCATATATATATTATATTAATTTCATTCATATATATATATATATATATATATATATATATATATATATAGGAGCGTAGGCTGTATCAAGCACGTCGCTGCGTCCTTGGACGACTCCTCAGCGTCATTCCGACACACACTGCTGTGTTTTGAGGTGTTTTGCAAATGCCGGAGCCGGAGTGCAAATCCTGCCACCAACCTCCTTGAGAGAGGACCAGTACCCTCATACTCATTTCACCGACCTCGGAAGGATGACAGGCTCAGTGAACCTCACCTGGTATTAATTCAGCAGCTGAACTGGATACGAACTCTGGATCTTGGGATCCCAAGCCCGCCACCCTAACCATTAGGCCAACAGCCCCATCTAGAGGACAGCAGCAATGAAGATGCAGCTCTTACTGCATGACGCTTCACAAGGAGAACAGCATTAGGCGTTTTCAATTTTTTTCGAACAAACTCGGAACAAAATATCCGAGAGTCAATCACGTGACCAAGTGAGCTGTCCTGCCTTCCCCTCAGCCAAAAACACCAGATCTTCTATAAGAAGTGTGTTACAAGGCCTACAGGCTTGCCTAGCACACACAGCCGGCCTTCAGCACGATCCGCCAAAACTTTCAAACTTGACCATAACATTTATTTTGTCTGATTTAACCACACGTTGATTTTACCGTCAATGTGGATTGCTTCCATGTTAGGCGCAATTGTGTTTGTCTGCACCTAGATCTACAATATATGTGGCTCATTCTGAGGTATTTGGTAAGATTACACAACACAGTAGCTTTGTACAGCAATGAGATGGGGTTATGTACATTTTGCATTTAAGATACATAACCTATGCAAAATTCTAAAAACATGTTTTTAAACAATAAATGGGTCACACTTCATCTGGCTGATTCCAGTCAGATTGAGCATTTCCCTTCACGTCACACTTTCTCCCAATGGTCGGACACTTCAAAAAGCAGCACTCCATGCCGACACTGCACCCGTGCGAACATTTAGTCAGATTTGACTCCATCAGGAATTTAATGCAACATTTTGAACTTGTTGGTTGTTGGTTTTGTGTCATGCTGTTCACGTGGCTTTTAAAGGCCAAATATTTAACGACTTCTCATCATTGGCCACAACAGGTGACAAATTGGGTAATGTGGTCCACCTGTTTGAGCGTGACTGTTCTATTCAGCGTCGCCACCAGAAGGTCGTTGAAATAGCCCCGGCTCTTCAACTCGATGCCAATCTTCGTGACCGACTCACAGCCGATGCTGTGAAACTGGCCAAACAGGTGGGATTGTGATTGTGCTTGTCACATGCTTGTGCTTCTTGTCATTTTCTTCCTCTTTTTTTTTGCCAAACTCGTTTGAATATTTGCAGTGATCCTTATACTCTAATGGTTGTCAACCCTCTACTCGATCCCACTGTCGCGCTTCAAAATAGTTGGTTGTGTTTGCACCATTCAAGTGCCATACAAACGTATCAGATAACCAGTTTAACAATCAGGTTTAACTATCATATCATAAAATGCCACATTCTGACTGCACCAATGATACTGCAGGCACTTAAATAGTTTTAAATTGTCGTTCGCCGGTGGCATGCAGGTTCGTTACGAGAATGCAGGCACGGTTGAGTTCCTGGTTGACCAAAATGGGCAGCACTATTTCATCGAAGTTAACTCCAGGCTGCAAGTGGAGCACACTGTAACGGAGGAAATCACAGGGTATGCCTTTTTGTCCACCACGGTCTTCTCTCTCTCTTCATTACTCTTCTAGCAGTATATATACTGTACCTTCAGAAAGTATTCACACCCCTTAACTTTTTTCATATTTTGTTGTGTTACAGCTTGAATTAAAAATGGATTAAATTGAGATTTTTTTGTCACTGACTTGCACATAATACCCCATGTCATTAGTGCAATTTTGTTTTTCGAAATTTTTCCAAAATGATTAAAAATGAAACACAGAAATATATAATTTACATGCACTACATGACCAAAAGTATGTGGACACCCGAACATCGAACATCCCATTCCAAAATCGTGGGCATTAATATGGAGTTGGTCCCCTTTTGCTGCTAAAACAGCCTACATTCTTCTGGGAAGGCTGTTCATTCATTAATTTCATTCATTTTGGTTTATTGAACTCATCAAACACTTGACAAGGCAGTCCGAAGACTGAAATTTGTCGAGTTTACAATAACAATATTTAATACATACAACTTACAAGTGCAAATAAAAATAATAATAATAATCATATAAAATAACTATTAATGTACATATTATGTAAATCAAAAAAGCAGAGAACCAAAGAAGAAACCCGGCTGCTGCCCAACAGCGCCCCCAACAATAAACAAATCACTCCACAATGTCACGCCCAAGGTACAGCTCCCGCGATCCGCTGCAATGAATGAAGCCTCTCCCAACCTCCACGTGGAATAGACAAAAGGCTCACGGCAATGAACAAAGCCTCACCTCGCCATCACACAGCACCCACAGCCTGTAGCAATTCCACCTCATCACCCCATGGAAGGGGCAAAACCAGGCAGCTCAGAACAGCGCCATAAGCTCGACGACCATGCAGCTCTGAACAGCGCCATAAGCTCGACGACTAAGCAGCTCCGAACAGCGCCATAAGCTCGACGACCAAGCAGCCCCGAACAGCTCGGCAAGCACTTGAACAGGCATGTCAAAACATGCCTGAACAGGCATGAATAGGCTTTCCACTAGATGTTGGAACATTGCTGCAGGGATTTGCTTCCATTAAGCCACAAGAGCATTAATGAGGTCGGGCACTTGGGCGATTAGGCCTGGCTCGCAGTCGGCATTCCAATTCATCCCAAAGGTGTTCGATGGTGTTGAGGTCGGCGCTCTGTGCAGGCTGGTCAAGTTCTTCCACACCGATCTCCACAAACCATTTCTGTATGTACCTCGCTTTGTGCACGGGGCCATTGTCATGCTGAAACAAAAAAGCGCCTTCCCCAAACTGTTGCCACAAAGTTGGAAGCACACAATCGTCTAGAATGTCATTGCATGCTGTAGCGTTACGATTTCCCTTCACTGGAATTAAGGGGCCTAGCCCGAACCATGAAAAACAGCCCCAGACCATTATTCTTCATCCACCAAACTTTACAGTTGGCACTATGCATTCGGGCAGGTAGCGTTCTCCTGGCATTCGCCAAACCCAGATGTGTCTGTCGGACTGCCAGATGGTGAAGCGTGATTCATCACTCCAGATAACTTGTTTCCACGGCTCCAGAGTCCAATGGCGGCGAGCTTTACACCACTCCAGTTGACACTTGGCATTGCGCATGGTGATCTTTGGCTTGTGTGGCCATTGAAACCCTTTAATGAAGCTCCCAACAAACAGTTGTTGTGCTGACGTTGCTTCCAGAGGCATTTTGGAACTCGGTAGTGAGTGTTGCAACCGAGGACAGACGATTTTTATGTGCTACGCACTTCAGCACTCGGCGGTTCCGTTCTGTGAGCTTGTGTGGTCTATCACTTTGCGACTGAGCTGTTGTTGCTCCTAGACTTTTCTACTTCGCAATAACAGCACTTGCAGTTGACCGGGGCAGCTCTACCTGGGAAGAAATTTGACGACTGACCTGTTGGAAAGGTGGCATCCTATGATGGTGCCACGTTTAAAGTCACTGAGCATGCAGTATGGCTCATTCTACTGCCAATGTTTGTCTATGGAGATTGCATGGCTGTGTGATTGATTATATATACCTGTCAATAATGAGTGTGGCTGAAACAGCCGAATCCACTAAGTAGGAGGGGTGTCCGCATACTTTTGATCATGTAGTGTAAGTATTCAAGCCCCCGAGTCAATACTTTGTAGAGGTGCCTTTGGCAGCGATTACAGCTTTGAGTCTTCTTGGGTGTGTCTGTATCAGCTTTACACATCTGGAATGGGTGAGTTTCTCCCATTCTTCCTTGCAAATTTGCTCAAGGTCTGTCAAGTTGGATTGGGAGTGTCGGTGAACAGCAATCTTCAAGTCTTTCCACAGATTTTCAATGTGATTCAAGTCTGGGCTTTGGCTGGGCCACTCAAGGACTTTCACATTCTTGTTCTGAAGCCAATTCCATTGTTGCTTTGGCTGTATGCTTGGGGTTATTTTCCTTTCGGAATGTAAATCTTCACTGCAGTCTAAGGTCTTTTGCACTCTGAAGCAGGTTCTCCTCAAGGATTTGCCTGTATTTGGCTCCATTAATTGTTCCCTCTATTATTACAAGTCTCCCAGTCCCTTCCGCTGAAAACATACCCATAGCATGATTCTGCCACCACCATGCTTCATTGCTTCACTGTGGAGATGTTGTTAGTTGGGTGATGAGCTGTGCTCGGTTTCCGCCAGATGTAGCGCTTTGCATTCAGGCCAAAGAGTTCAATTTTCATCTCATCAGACCACAGAATCTTTTGTGTCATGCTCTGAGTCTTTCACGTGCCTTTTTGCAAATTCTTGGCACGCTTTCATGTGTCTTTTTCTCAGGAGTGGCTTCCGTCTGGCTACTCTCCCATAAAGCCTAGATATGTGAAGTGCTGCAGAGACAGTTGTCCTTCTGCAGGTTCTCCCATCTCAGCCAAGGAACTCTTTAGTTCTGTCAGAGTAGTCATTCTGTTCTTGGTTACCTCCCTGGCCAAGGTCATTCTTGTTCAGTTTGGTCAGATGGCCAGCTCTATGAAGAGTCGGGGTAGCTCCATATTCTTTAAATTTCCTCATGATGGAGCTTGCTGTGCTCTTGGGAACTTTCAACACAAGAAATTGTTTTATACCCTTCCCCAAATCTACGTCTCCTCTGAATTCTATCTCGGAGTTATACGGACAGTTCCTTGGACTTCATTGCAGAGTTTCTGCTCTGACATGCACTGTCAACTGTGGGACCTTACAGGGGAAAGGTGTCTTTCTTTCTACATCATATCCAATCAATGGAATTGGCCACAGGTGGACTCCATTCAAGTTGTAGAGATATCTCAAGGATGACCAAAGGAAATTGGATGCATCTGAGCTCAATTTGGAGTGTCTTAGCAATGGGGTTGAATACTTGTTTACTCAAGGCATTTCAGCTTTTCATTTTCAATTAATTTGTAAAAATTTCGAAAAACATTCCACTTTGACAGTATGGGGTATTATGTGCAGACCATTGATAAAAAATCTCCTCATTTAACTTTTATTTTTTATTTATCTTTATCTTTTAATTACATTATTATTTAATCCATTTTGAATTTAAGCTGTAACACAACAAAATGTGAAAAAGGTTAAGGGGTATGATTACTTACTGAAGGCAATGTATATAGACAACCGGTATAACAATTAGGTTTTACAATCATATCATAGAATCACGTGCCCTACGGGAGTGGCAATGGGGCTTGTTATTATCCTTATTGAAATGTGTAATTCAAAAGACCTCTCCAAAATACCTTTCACTGCGTAATTCAAAACACCTCGCAGCACTCAGAAACATGGGGACAAGAACACTGTGCTGTAAAGTGTGGGACTTGTAATACCCTCTCCCACCTGTAGCGGAGCTACACGAGACACATTTACACAGAGAATTTGCATTCCAAACCCCCTTCCCTACCCTAAGACCACCAACAAAGATAACAAGAAAGAGCAATCAGAGATTGCAGACCCTCACCAGGAAGTTTTGGTAGTTTGTGTGGTGTTTATTAGCTGCTGTGTTTGTGTGGTTTATTGATGATATGGATTTATGTTCAATCCAATATGGCTTCTGAACCACGTGACTGATGACGTCATTATTTTTTTTTTCTCCACCAAATTATCCCTAGGTGATGCTCAAGAAATTTCATCCCAATCGGATGAAGTTTTATACTTGTCAAATTATGACGTCATAATGTAGGCACCTATGACGTCATCATTAATATATGTTATTTCCCATCGAGAGTTTTTGACAATGAGCAATGTCTCATTTTTTTCTATCCAGTGCTTTCGGAGATCTAGAGATATAGAGATGCAACGTTTTTCGGTTTTTCCAAGATGGTGCCCATACGACATGACCTATGACATCAAAATTGTCAAATTATTCTGCAGGAGGAGTTGCACCTATGGTGAAAATTTCCTGTCAATCGGGCCAATGGTTGTAGGGAAAAGCATATTTCTTCTGTGCGAACAAACTGACAGACAAACGGACTCAAATGCAATACCCTCTTCCTCTGGTGTGGGTCTAAACATGCCTTTGCACTAATTTGGTAATGCTGATCCTATGTAGCAAGTATGGATGTAATCGGCCCAAAACTGTAGGGGTAGCGTTTTTAGAACGCTAGACTAGCAACGCTGGACAAGCAAACAAACAAACAAGAAATATGTCATGCATAACACGATACTTTCGAAATCCCTAAATATATGTTTTTGGCCAATGATGACCTCAAAAATAGTTAGTGGTTTAATTCAGTGACCAGATATGCAAATCCTCTTAAAATTTCAAGTCAATCGGATGAAAATTGGGGATTTTAGAAATTTGACAGTTAGTGAGTGATCTTTGGCCGATGTTGACGTATTGACCTTTTGACCCCAAAAACAATAGGCTTCTTGCTTATGACCAACCCTACCATTTGGTGAAGTTTCGTGAAGATTGGTTGAAAATTGTGACCTGTCGGCGACTTACATACAGACATAAAAAAACAGACAGACAAACAGGCAGAATAATGCACAAGACCATCCAATATACTTGAAAAACCTTCGATTTTTGCAACTAACAAACAAAGAAACGCACACACTCAGGTCCGTGAATTATAGTAAGGATCAGGATTACTTTCACCAATTTTTATTTCCTACTTTTCAAGTTATTATTTAAATTTAATGTCCTTACTGGTATTTGGGAATCTATCTCGTTGGTTTTAAGAAATTCTACCATGTAAAAGTGCATCCAGGATCAGTTTTGTAAACACTTCACATTTATGTTGAAAAACTTCGACCCACTTTAATACAGTCACGTGAAAAAGTAAGTACACCCCATGTAAAGTTTTGACTTTTTCAACATATTTCAACATTCAGCTATTTGATCTTCATTTCAACAATATTGATGGATAAAGGTGATATAATATAACAAATATCATGAAACATTTACATTTTGTAGTCCATTGTATAATTTAAATAAACATAAATGCAAATTTCGCATGTGGAAAAAGTAGGTGCACCCTTGGCTCTAATAGGTGGTATTGCCCCCTTTGGCAGAAACAACCTTAAGTAGGCGTTTCTTATAACTGTCTACCAGTCTCTGACATCGACTGGGAGAAATTTTTCCCACTCCTCCATGCAGAATTCTTTCAGCTGTGCGATGTTTGAGGGCTTTCTTGCATGCACAGCTCGTTTCAAATCCCCCAACATCAGGATTTAGATCCGGGCTTTGACTTGGCCATTCCAGAACCCTCCATTTCTTTCTTTTCAGCCATTCCTTGGTGGATTTACTGGTATGTTTAGGGTCATTGTCATGTTGCAAGGTCCACCCCCGGTTGAGCTTCAACTTTCCGACAGATGGCCTCACATTATCCTCAAGCACCCTCTGGTACAATGAATAATTCATAGTGGATTCTATGATGGTGAGCTGCCCAGGCCCTGATGCAGCAAAGCTGCCCCAAACCATAATATTTCCACCACCATGCTTTACAGTTGGTATCAGGTTATTGTGGTCAAATGCTGTCTTTGGTTTTCGCCAAACATGTCTTCTGGTACTGTGGCCAAATAGCTCTACCTTTGACTCATCTGTCCAGAGCACATTGTTCCAGAAGTGCTGGTCTTTGCCTAGTTGTTCATTGGCAAACTTTAGTCTTGCCCTGATGTTCTTTCTGGACAGCAAATGTTTCCTCCTGGCACACCTCCCATGTAGATCAAATTTGTGCAGCCTCTTTCTAATGGTAGACTCGTGCACTTTGACATCAACAGTGTCAAGAGCTACCTGTAGGTCCCGTGATGACATTCTGGGGTTCCTAGAGACTTCTTTCAGGATCTTGCGGTCTGCTCTCGGGCTGAACTTGCTGGGGCGGCCTGGCCTGAACAAGTTTGCAGTTGTTTGGAATCTTCTCCACTTGTAGATGATCTTCCGGACAGTCGAATGATTGATTTCAAATTGTTTGGAGATCTTTTTAAATCCCTTCCCAGACTCGTCGGCATCTATAACCTTCTTTCTGAAGGCCTCAGAGAGCTCTTTTGATCTCGGCTTGGTGACGCCGCACACTTCAACAACAAAGACCAAACCAAACTAAATGTCTGAGGTTTAAATAAGACAGGTTCCTCTAAGATCCTCTCTAACGATGTTCTAATCATTTGCACCTGAGCTGCTGCACCTGATTCTAATTTTAGGTATTTGAAGTAGTGATAAATGTGGGGGTGTACTTACCTTTTCCACATGTGAAATTTGCATTTATGTTTATTTCAATTATACAATGGACTACAAAATGTAAATGTTTCATGATATTCGTTATATTATATCACCTTTATCTATCAATATTGTTGAAATTAAGATCAAATAGTTGTATGTTGAAAAGGTCAAAACTTTACATGGGGTGTACTTACTTTTTCACGTGATTGTATATCATTTCTGGTCATGGGGTTTTTGTAAACACTGTCAAAAGCTCGTGGAAGGAAGAGCTGCAAAAAAAAAAAAAACACACACACACACACACACACACACACACACACACACACACACACACACACACACACACACACACACACACACACACACACACACACCTCGTTTTTTCATTTCTGTTCCTTACAATTCTATCCCTCTCTTTCACACACACACACACACACACACACACACACACACACAATTAATTGTACAGTATCGGTTGTTCCTAAACTTAAATAATTTAAAGGATTGTTGTAAATGATGTTAATTTTACAACATCCCATATTCAACTTTATTTAAATTGTAAACCTCAAACATAGTTTCTCCACCTATAAAAGCAAGAACGTTAACCCGTAAGCAATTGACTCGTTTCCCGACTGCACGGATCATCAGCTGGGCACCGTTCTTCCTCGAGGTTTCGATCCTTTCAGCCCAGGACCTCTCCAAACGGCGGATCGACAACCTCGATCATGGATCCACATCAATCGATGGTACATCAGTAGATCCACAACCTCAGTTGCGTCCAGGCAGTCAGTCAACCCATCAATGCAACATCACTTATTCCAACTTTACTCGCAATAGTCACACACACACACACACACACACACACACACACACACACACACACACACACACACACACACACACACACACACACACACACACACACACACACACACACACACACACACGCTTGAGATATCACCAAACTTCAATTCAGCCAAACACAGCCATTGAGCTTGGCGAAAGTGACATACCTTCCTGGGGCACTTTATGTACTTACGACGCCATCTTTATGAGGGCGTTTTTCACTCTGCACTCAGCTGAGAGAATCTCAGCGGGTCTTTTAAAATGAAGTTTCCTTCTCCTCATGGAAGCCAACCTCTGCTTGTTTGTCCATACTCCATCCTTTTTCAATGCTGAGCGGTAAACAAAGAAGTAGGACATACTATTTTTAGTCTTTCGTATGAACTCGGGCGGAGTTTGAACCACCGACTTCACAGACTCCGAGTGGATGCTTCTAACTGGTTAAATTATTACTTCTAAACTTCTAACTTCTGACTGGTTAAACCAGGGGTTCCCAACCTTTTTTGTGTTATGGCCCCCTTTGCTCCCAGAGCACATCCCCAGCACCCCCTCCCTTTCGCGAGGGTGGAGTGGCGGAGCGTGTGTAAGCAGGCTAGGGGGTTCTGGGGGCATGCCCCCCAGAAATTTTTTGATTTCTAGATGCTCTGGTGCATTCTGAGAGGTGTTTTTTTCCTTTAATTGGCTATTTTGTTTGTATGAGAATTGGTAAATTATTACACAGAAAATGAGGAATTCCAAATAGCCAACATGAACATTTAGTTCCATCGTTTTTTGTCTGTTCCTTACTGGCTCCCAACTACATCGTTTTTGGAAGAAGCAAACAAAGCAACATCGCTCGAATGATGCATGTTTGATATGAGATTTTAATATTATCAGTTGCAACACTATGGACAGCATAAATATCGCTTGGCCACATAGGAAGTGTTCTCATAGAGTGGGTTTTCTTAGTTTTACATATTTGTGTTTTTGTGTTTGTTGGGGTGGCCGTGTTTTACGTTTGTTTTATGGTTTTAGTGTTTTACAGTGGCCGGAGTGCAATTCCTGACACCAACCTCTTAGAAAGGTGTGAGCCAACTGCAGTAGGATGTCCGTGGACACAGTTGGCACCATATATGAATGGCCCTTGGTGCCCGAGGAGCTCCTCCGCTCTTTGACAGGTTTTTAAAAAATCCTGCTGCGTGCCCATATCCATAAACCCCCCTCACTAGGAACCGTGGTGGGGGAGACAGTTTAGTCGTTGACAATTCCACCATGAAACTGGTTAGTACAGGTTTGACCTGACCTAACAATAACCTGATAGTTGGATGTGTGACAAGGACTAATTGATTTGATTTTGATGAAATTTCGATTTGGACCCGGCTAGGATAATTTTTTTTAAATTCTTCAAGTGATTCTTTACCATTGAGATATGGGGCCAAAAATGATATACAACACTATATGTCAAAAAGTTGTGGACGGATTATGACAACTTGGTGGATGAGTTGGGTAGGTGACAAGAACAAGCTGATTAGATGGGATACAAATCGGCCTATCGGTGGGATACAAAACGGAAACTATTCTGCCTGGCAGAGGTATGGGCTCTACCGAGTGCTATTTTAGTTGGGACAGCCATTATCTAGTTTCGTGGAACATTCACTTGTGTATCTGCCACTACATAACATAATAATTAAAAACTGCGTAATGACAATGGCGAAGGATGACAATATGTAAACAAAATGTATATGCATACACACATACACATACACAGCATACACATTTACATATTACACAGCGTACATATACACATGCACAGTGTGTACAATGAATGAATGAATGAATGAATGATCGTTTTAAGGCCATTTTTCCCCGCTAGGGCGGGGGTTAGCCTTGCGGGCCCCATGAAAATCATGGTTCCCTGTTTGAGGCAATGTTTTTATGGCCGGATGCCCTTCCTGACGCCAACCCTTGGTCGCCTCTTACGATGCACAGGGACACATGCACAGTGTGTACATACACAGCATATACCTACACATGCATACACACATGCATGCACATGCATGCACATGCATGCACATACATCCACATACACAGCATAAACAGAATACAAATGCATGGCATACACGTACCATGCATGTGCACATGCACACACACATACACACATGCGTGCGCACACACACACACGCACACACACACACACACACACACACACACACACACACACACACACATACCATAAACATGTACTGCACACATACATGACATACACATGCACAGCATACCCACACTTGAAAAAATAGATTGTAGATACACACATATGGTGTTTTTTTAATTGTTTTTTTTTACAGAACTAACATATGCCGATTATCTTTTGGGACCCCACTGTATTAGAAAATGCCAGAGAGAAAATGCAGAAAGATTGCAGAAAATGCCATGAGGTCATGTCAAGGGTTTGAGGAAAATATCCGTCTTCGAGTTATCCCTCACGCTCACAATTCGTTGCAGTCATTCATTTCCCCGTGGACCCACCTGGATGTGAATCCAATGAGGTTACGTACTGTACTACCTGGAAGCTATCAGAATCACAAAAGCAGAAGAAACGTAATTTGACTTGTGTTGAAAACACAGAGTTGAGATTGAACACGAGCGGTCCACCGTGGTGAGGCCTGTCTTGTAGAATTTGCTCTCTGCCTTCCAACGAAGAGCTCGGCCTGTTTTTCTTGTTCCACCTCTCTAATTTTGGTTCAAAAATGAAACAATTGATTCAATCATCTTCAAAAAAAAAAAAAAAAAAGGGAATTTATTTCATGCTGAAATGCAATGCGTGTTGGAATATTAGTTTATTGTTATTTGTTTTTGTTCTAAACCTATCTGTGTTCAGCAAAAGTGCTTTCACAATACGATATGCAAGAGAAATGTACCTTTATTGCTTAGGTTGGAAAAACATGACATCACCGGTGCTTTCAATATCTATCTAAATGCACTTCTGCCTGAAAATTTGTAAGATTCTCATTAGTTAGCACCCACTCTGCGTTGCATAAGTTTCTTTTGAACACGGAGAAACACCGACGACTTTTGTTTAATATCCAGGTGTTTCTTTTAAAAATCTGGAGAAGCACAACACACCAAATCTGGAAAAACATCCAAGTTTTTGTTTTATTTCAAGTTGGTGGTGAATCACCATCACCATCATCACCCATCCTTAACCACAATCTTTCCTTCACTCATTTACCCTACCTGACCCAACTACTTGCAGGTTTTTGTGTTTCCTTCCCCACTCTCTCTTTCTCTCTCTCGCTTCTCTTCTCCTGTTCATTCATTCCCTTGCTTATTTCTCCACTTTTGGCCCCCACTGTCCCACAGTTGCCCCCCACGCTTTTTCTTTACCCTGTTACCTCGCTGTTTGTCACTTGTCACCTGTCAGCTCGGCGGGTGAAGTACCAACCGAGAATGAAGGTGTGGAGGTTGAAAGAGGTGACAGTAAGGGAGGCATTAAAAGCGAGGCTGAGTAGGGTAGAGGATGATGTGGTTGAGCTTGAAAGTGGTTGGATGTCAATGAAAGCTAGTCTGTTGGGAGCCGTTGGTGAGGTATGTGGATGGACAAAAGGACCACCGAGGCACTCGGAAACATGGTGGTGGGATGTTGAGGTTGGAAAGAGGATTGACGAGAAGAAGAAGTTCAAAGAGTGGCAGAAGGGGAAGGGTACGGGAGCAGAAACAGCAGAGCATGAACGTTATAAGGCAGCCAGGAAGGCTGCAAAGAAAGAGGTAGCAAAGGCGCAGGAGGCATGTAGGAAAATGTTCGGAGAACGCTTGGATTCGGAAGAGGGTCAGAAAGCAGTATTCAGGATTGCAAAGCAGATAGCGAAAGAGAGGTGTGATGTGATGGGGGTGAGTTGCTTGAAGGATGAAGTGGGACAAATCGTTGTGGACCCAGATGGAATTAAAGGAAGATGGAAAAGATATATGGAAATGCTGTTGAATACAGAGAATGAATGGGATGGCAACATAGAGAGTAACCCAGTTTTAGGACCGGCAGAGAAGATAACTGAGAAGGAAGTTGAGGAAGCGATAAAAGCAATGAAGAGTGGAAAAGCGGGAGGGCCGACGGGAGTTGTGGGAGATATGTTGAAGGCAGCAGGAAGTTGGGGTGTGAAGAGAATGACAGAGATCTGTAATCTGGTGGTGAAAGAAGGCCGCATTCCAGTGGATTGGGAACTGAGTACCCTCGTCCCTCTATACAAGGGGAAAGGTGACTCTCTGGAGTGTGGCTCGTACCGAGCGATAAAGTTATTGGAGCATGAATGAAGGTATTGGAAAGGGTGTTGGAGAGGAGGATAAGGAAGAAAGTGAAGATCGACGAAATGCAGTTTGGATTTATGCCAGGAAGAGGAACGACAGATGCGCTTTTCATTGTGAGGCAGTTGCAGGAGAAGTACATGGATAAGAGGAAGAAGTTGTTTTTTGGGTTTGTTGATCTGGAGAAAGCATTCGATAGGGTTCCACGCAAAGTAACGACATGGGCATTGAGGAAGTTAGGAGTGGAGGAATGGTTGATCAGAGTAGTGATGGCAATGTACAAAAGAGCACGCACAGCTGTAAGGACGAAGGACGGGAACAGTGGTGAGTTTGAGGTGAAGGTGGGAGTGCATCAGGGGTCGGTACTAAGTCCACTACTATTTGTAGCTGTGATGGAGGTGCTGGCTCAGACCGTAAAGGAGGGTTTACCGTGGGAGTTGTTGTATGCAGATGATCTGGTGTTGATTGCGGAAAGTATGGATGGACTGAAGGAAAAGATGAACAAGTGGAAGGAATGTATGGAGACAAAAGGTCTGAAGGTGAATATCGGAAAGACAAAGGTGATGGCAAGTGGTAAAGCATGTGGTGAGGTGGAAAGAACTGGGAAGTGGCCGTGTGCTGTGTGCAGGAAGGGTGTCGGAGTGAACTCCATTCAATGTACAATGTGTGCTGAGTGGGTTCATCAAAAATGTAGTGGTCTGAGAGGGTCATTAACCAGTGTGGCAGCTACATTCAAATGTAAGGTGTGCACAGAGGGAGCTGCAGATGGAGGAAATGTTGAGTTGGATCTTGGAGACGGCGTGAAGCTGGAAGGTGTGAAAACATTTTGCTACCTCGGAGACATGTTGAATGGAGAAGGTGGATCAGACTCGGCAACGGTTGCTCGAGTGAGATGTGCATGGAAGAAGTTTCGGGAACTGAGTGGCGTGCTGATGAGGAGGAGAGTGTCGCTGAAGCTGAAGGGAAAGGTGTATGCTGCATGTGTGAGAAGTATTATGATTTATGGGAGCGAGACATGGGTAATGAACGTAGAGCAGCAACGAAGGCTGGAAAGGGTGGAAATGCGAATGGTTCGATGGATGTGCGGAGTATCGTTGAGAGAGAGGAAGACAAATGATGAATTGCGAAAGATGATGGGAATATTGCCTGTGATTGATGCTGTGAAGAGGAACAGGTTGAGATGGTTTGGTCATGTATTGAGGAAGGATGAAAGTGACTGGTTGAGAAGAGTGATGGAAGTTAATGTAGAAGGAAGTAGAGGACGGGGAAGACCGAGAAAGACTTGGCGAAAGATGGTGGAAGAAGAAATGCGGGCAAGGGGGTTAACAAGGAGAGATGCAGAAAATAGGGCAAAATGGAGAAGATTGTCATGGGGACCGCAAGGCTAACCCCCGCTCTAGCAGGGAACATGGCCTTAAAATGCATGTTGTTGTTGTTTTGTGTCACCTCGCTCATCCATGAGCCTAGGTTTTGTATATTGGAAAGAAAAATCAATTTTGGTGTTCAACTAATTATGTCACAACACAATTATAATACATAGGCACGTTCTTTTTCTTTTTTTTCTTTTTTAGATCACTTTGCCTCCACCAACAAACTTTTTATGGCTCCACCAACAAAGTTGCCAGAGGCATTATGTTTTTGGGTTGTCCGTCTGTGCATCTGTCCGTCTGTGATATTTTTTCATTATCGCGATAACTTAAGAACAGCTGAAAGGATCTAAGTCAAACTTGGTACAAGTGTGTATAATGATGCAAGGATGAATTGGTTGGATTGTGGGATTAAGAGGTCAAAGGTCAGATGTCCATTTTGGTAAAAATTCTGTTACTGAGCTAACTTGTGAACCAGTGATGCGATTCTGACCAAACTTGGTATAAGCAGTGCTGGGCTTACAATAGCGCCGATGGTGCCTCGACGCCAGGCCAACAATCAGAAGAGGCCCATGGCGACCAAGATTTTTGATGTACACATTGCCATACGTTTAAATAAAGAATGTGTATCTAATTTATTGCGAGAATACGTATAGAACTTTGGATCAGCACTTGTTTATTTGTTAGTTTTATTCATATATTTTTTATTTGATATTTCTTTTATGTACACTTGTGTATATGTTCTTCTGCCCTCGGGCTACCATTGCTGGTACCCTAGTGGCAGCCACCTCCATCTGCAACTTAAACTTGGAAATATTGTAAATAGAAATTGTATACAGCTGTGTGCTGTGTGAAAGACTGCTTCTGTGTCGATCTCCTGTCTTTTGCAATGGTTACCCAAATGGAGGCCCACAAATTTGTTTGGCGCCACTCCCACAAAAGGTTAATCCCGCCCTGGGTATAAGTATATATTAGGATGCAAAGCCGAACTGTTTAGATTTTGGCATAAAAGGTTAGCGGTCATGTCAGGTAAAAACGTGATACTTAAGAACAGCTGAGGGGGTTTTAAATCAAACCTGGTACAAGTATGTATAATTATGAAATAATGTCGGCGGAGGCATATTGGTCGACGTCGTGGCATCGAAGAGTGCTGTTCTAGTTTTCTTTAAGATTCCACTATGTCTTATATTTTAAAGATGTTTTGATGAATTTCTACCAAATTAGTAATTATACTCTTGAGAGTCGAGTGGTGACTCACCATGCGGTCTTGTTACCTTGCAGGGTGGACCTGGTTCATGCTCAAATCCATATAGCCGAAGGTCTCAGCTTGCCGCAATTGTCCCTGGAGCAGGAGAAGATCCGGTACAATGGCTGTGCCATCCAATGCAGGGTGACCACAGAAGATCCATCCCGCGGCTTCCAGCCCGACACAGGCCGTATCGAGGTGGGATGATGTGCTTGTGATTTCCCTCCCCATTTCCCCGGCCCATTATTTTCACCAGATAGACACACAAAATAGGGCTGATCTTGCCTGCATTGCACCCAATCTCAGCAATACCTCGAAACAGTTTGACTCAAATCTGCACCACTGATATCAACACGAGGAGTAATTTACAAGGACTCGAAAAATTACAAGGACAGGCCAACAAAACATTGGGAAGGTTTTCAGAATGTTGATTCTAAACTTTGATTGGTTGGCAATATATACATTGTGATGAATTTTGGGGCAGGTATATATAGATTTAGGTAGATCTGCATAGGTATCATGCTTCATCTGTCGTGCTAGAGAATCTCGATGTAATAAGTTCTGTGTTTAGGCGGTTTGTCGGATTACGTGTGTACCTGTGATCATACGAGGATGATCCGGTGATAGGTAGAATAGGGACTAAGATAATTCCCCTGTGCGTCAAACTTGGTGATCAATTCATTGTCCCGTATGGCAACGCACTCTTATAGACACTTAGCTAGGCCCTTAGCTGCACACATTAATTAAATCCCCCCTTACAATGACTGACGATAAAACTGACCGGAAGAAACAAGCAGGAAGCGGCCGCGTACAACGGCGCCATGGAAGACAAACATCGTGCAAGGCAGGCAATAGCCACGCTCAGGAGGACTCTTGATTGACGGGGGAAGGGCGAACAAAGAGCAGGCCACTGATTGGCAGAGCAGAGAAGGGCATGTGATTGGTCGGGGAAGGGACAAAAAGCTTCCCCGTGATTGGGAGTAAGGAGGGTGAAGGAGCGATACACTGATTGGCCACCGACGGATGGCATGACACAAAGGGAAAAAAAGCGCTCGGCCAATGAGAGGACACCAACGCGATGAGAAGATTCGAGAAGTCAAGGGCACCACACTTGTTGGAATAGAAGAGGGCTGACGTCACGTGACGGCGAGTAAAACTTCTCGCTCGCCGGCATTTTCCTCTTCTTCCTTGGCCCTCTTGCTCTGGACTGTCCGATTGAGCTCTTCCCTTTGTCCTTCTCGTTCCTGGTTCTTCCTTGCCCGGACCTCTCCCTTTTGTCCTTCTCGTGTTGGCTGCCTTCCTGTTGGACCTCCCTTCTGCCCTTGCTTTTTGTTCCCGTTTTGGAGTTTCGCTTCGAAAGACGTTGGAGCGCCGACGATTCTCTTCCCCGGCGTTCACGTGCGAACGGCGAGCGTATGAGCTGCAGCAGCCGGGAGACCATTGCTCGCTTGACGCGTGAGGCCTGGTGAACGGAGGGGGGGGGGGGGGGGGGGGTGGCGGTGGAACACCAGCAGACGGGACCGAGCGGTTCGCACTGACCAGAGTTGCGTCGGACAGAGCCTGATTGACCCGACTGCAGACAGATAAGACACACATTCACAAACACAACTGTTCCTTTCATTTATTCTCTTCCCTCATCCGTGTGCAAATCTGTGTGTAGGTGCGCTCATTAAGGGGTTTAGTTTTATCGTCGTGTTCCATTGTTCTCGGGTTCTGTAATAAATATTTATTTCTTGTACATTTTACCTCCGTCTCGGTTTGAGTTAATTTCCACAGGGAGAAGACATCGTTGGGGCCGGGAAGGTAAGCCGTGGCATTTCCCCCAATCCCCCGGCTCATGTATCGATCCGCCATTTAACTCATTGTCGCCTCGTTAAGCTCTATTTTATCCATCCGTGGCGTACTCTCGGTGTTAACTGAGCCAGCCACACGACAATATTCAATATAAATCTGGAGAGTGTGGGAGCAGTCGAGGAATTGTCACAACGTTACATCTCCTTAAATACAGCACATCATCTCCTTAAATACAGCACATCGTCCCATTTCTATGAAGAGCTGTACATGCCCGATGTTTTGAAGGTGGATGGACGTTGTGCATTCACCCATGTCTGTCTGCTTGATTTATTTTGTTTGTGAGCCCGATCTCAAAAAGTTGTTGAAGGATTCAGACGAAACTTGGTGGATGAGTTGGGTGTGTGACAAGGACAAGCTGATTACATTTTGGTTAAGGTCATGATGCAGATCCGGCTAATCGGTGGGATACAAACATAAAGTGTTGAGCCTGGTGGAAGTATGTGAGCCACTGAGTGCTGTTTTTGTTTGTATTGACTATTTTATTGATATTGTCGTGTTTGTGAGGACTAACAGACGTGATTGGTGTTGGGATAGTGTTGGTGTTGGTGTTGCCTGGTGTTGGGCTAGCGGCTAGGGTGCCTAGCCTTGTGTTGGGCTAGCGGCTAGGGTGCCAGCTTAGGATCCTAGGATCCTGGGTTTGAATCCCGGTCGATCGCTGAATTAACACCAGGGGGGTTGACTCAGCCTGTCATCCTTCCGAGGTCGGCTAATTGAGTACCAGTTCACTGGTAATTCCCTGTTTGTCGTAAAAGGCGACAAAAAGGGTTGGCGGCAGGAAGGGCATCCGGCCGTAAAACATTGCTTCAAAAAAAAAGGGGACCAACAAAAACAACAACAACCACGGTGCCCGAAAAAGGCCAACTCCCGCTTTGCGGGGAAAAATGGCCTCTAAAGGTGTTTTTTTTTTTGTTTTTTTTGTGAGGACTAACAGAGATACCTTTAGGATTAGTGTTAAACTTTAAACAGTCAAGTCTTGTTTTGTTCATCAGTCCCACCAAAAGTGATGGATGTGTTGTTGTCTTAATGGCACCATATAATCGTCAGTTGTTGCTCTTAAAAGCATCAGCGGAGTTTGCGTTCCAGCTGCAGTCATGTCCAAGGCAAGCAGGGAACACTTGTTCCTTGCACCAGAAGGCAGTTGTGTACTAGAGAATTCTGGTCCAAGAGATTATGTGAGGTTGTTGGGAAGGAGACGGAACTACGAGGGTATTATGGAGTACTGAAGCGTATCGTACAATCCAGGCAGGAAGTTCTTTTGCCAGGAAATTGCCTCTGTCACTTCCAACGCTTCATAATGCCATATTGCTTGCCAGGCTTGTGCTTCCTGTCCATTCATTTTCTGCCGAGATGGAAGGGCATATTTTAAAGTACTGCTGAGATTCGACTTCATTTCCGCACTATGTCGAGTAAAAGCGACAAGTCCATTAGGCGGACCATAAATGCCTTTCTTTCTGTTTTTGACTGCGCAAGTAGTGTGGGCATTCAAATGCGTCATTCTTTATTGTCCCCGTTTCTGATGAAGCAGGGCATGGGGAGTGGAAGTGTGTTGGTGGTGGCTGTTGAAGGTGGAATTAATATTGGAGTCACAGCTGTCTGCTGATGCAAATGCAGAATGTGATTGTCAGTTTCAACAGAATGCCATCACAAAGATTACAGACTCTGATCGGTGTTATATCTGTTCAAATAAGACAAATTATTTCAGTAAACCTGCCTGATGGCGAGTGATTAAGTTGACACATGACTGACAAACCAACTCGACTCGCCGTGCCGATTCCATGACTTGTGCTCCACGCGAGTTCGGATGGAACAATATTGCTACTTTCTTTCTTGTGTTTCAACTACTTATTCTCGGTGGATCACCTGTCAGGTGTAGTTATTCACGCACCATTTGCCTCTGTGTAATGCGATTTGTTGTTCGCTGGAGGGCGCTGTTACATTAAAATCCCATTACCCAGTTACCTGTCTGTTTCCGGAGGATAATTACCTGTCTAAAATCGTATCAGCATAATGACACTTTTATTTAACAGTAATATCTTTAGAATCACCCCGTGGGAAACTTGCATCGAGATTTCGATATACTTTGGCAGGAGCTGTCTGGCCGAAAATAAATAAATAAATAAATCTATTTTACTCTTAACATAAGAGATGTTTATTGCTCACGGTTAAACCTGTACACATAGCACATCAAGCACGAGGATATTAAATTGTGAGGGATGCATTGATCTCAGACAGGATCAGAATCTCGGATGGTAATGGCATTGTGTGGCAAGCGTGGCAAGCATTCGCACTGTAATGCCATCCAGTCCGGGTCGCTCAGAGAAGCGTTTTGACATTACTTGCCATGACAATTAAGTAGATGGGTAATTGCACCATTAGCCTCGCCTGATGTATTCATTATGATATAAACTACTCGTATAATGTCCCAAAATGCGCATCAACATAGACATTTCCCTGCAATTGATGACGGACTGTAACACATGCACTGGAATTAATTTCCATTCCAAATTAAAACAATTCTTCAAATTTGATCTCTTGTTTTTGTTTTATTTCTGAGCTATCAACCACAAAGTTTGATGGATCTACATTTTGAGAGGCGGAATGTGGCTAGGGATGTAGGAAAGGGTGTTTTTGAGATTCAGAAGTAAAACTAGGGTTGAGAGGAGAGCTTAGAGCTATGCAGACTTCTCCTTGACTGAGATGATCGAGGTTAAAGTCACGACCCAGCTATAAACTTCCACCCTGGTGTTTCACAGGCATTGGGGATTCATCAATGTGTGCACCGTCCCTCGGATGGACGTTAAACTTGGTGACCTGTATTCTGGCATTAGTTGGTGCACGTTAAGGATCCCACTTTGTCCTTCAGAAGGAAGAGGGAGTTGTCGGACGATCTTTCCACAGGCAAGTAAAAACTATATGACAGTCTTCTTCCTTTATATGCAGCACGTGACTGCGGGAAGCATAATTTGTTGGGGACACAGCTGTTCCATTGACGCAGTTCCCCCTGTAGGTTAGATGAGGAATTTGTAATTTGTTCATGGTGTTTGGGAAGGACACTGTGGGATCTTTAACGTCCACCAACTAATGCCGGCGGACAGGCCGCCCAGTTTAACGTGGATCCAATGTCTGCGCACACATTGATGTAGCACCCTGCATGTGAAATACCAGGACGAGAGTTTACAGTTTAGTAGGGATTCAAACCCAGGCTAGATAGTTCAGATGTTTCCTGGCAAATACGACCTTTGCAAGGTTTGACTCCTTTCATTCATTTGACATTTTCCTCACCCGCTGCGTGCATTTGTAAGCAGTTTTTTTTATTTCTCAACATCTCACCTTGTATTTAGTCACCTACATATAATATACATAGAAAATGCTAATTTTTCACCCCAACATTCCTCCAACTCCCTTTCCCTCCCTGCCAGCCTCTTTTTTGTGTCCCATGTGTCCCGCTCTTCTCCCCCTTGTGCTTATTTTCTCCGAACCTTACTCTTTTCCTTTTCTTTCACAGCTCCAGTTTGCCTTCCCCATTCTTCCCACGTTCCTTCCTTTTCTCAATTGACCTCCCCGCCCCCTTCCCATATATACCCATGTGGGTGACCTCTTAACAATAATACTCACATTTCTGGCCTCAAATAATCCGGTAGCTCTGCAGTTGTTGAGTATACCTTGTACCTTGGTGCACGTATTCATTAAAGTGTTCATATGTTTTAATCCTCTCCCACCTCCCCCCAAGTCCTCCCGATGTCCCTGCTCTCAAATGTTGTGTTTGTGTCCTTCCCCTTCTTCCCCCTCTCTTTTGTGTCCTCCCCCCTCTCTCCCCATCTTGTCTGCCGCTCCCCTTGTTTTTTGTGTTTTGTGTGTCGGTTTGTCTTTTTGTGTGATTAATGTTTGCTCTTTCACGAGCCTCGATCTTGTATACAAAAAAAAAAAAAAAAAAAAAAAAAAAAACCCTAATGGAATACGTATTGGAAACTAAGGATCTCTTACTCATTATTGTCTGACTTGCTTGTGCTCAAATACAGTTAATGTCACCTTCATGTTCTCAGGTCATTTAATTATCAGCTTTTAAAAAAATTATCATCGGCTCAGTTGATGTCAAACGGAAACATTTCCCAGTTCATTCTCCACCACGTCTGCTGAGAACAATTTATGCTTCACGTAGGATGCATTTGCTTATTTCCACATTTGTTTATTTATTTATTTCCACATTTGTTTATTTATTTATTTGACGAATCACTCATGCTGCTCACTACAATGGCCTAGAGCAATGGTTCCCAACCTGTGGTACGCGTACCACTAGTGGTACGCGAGGGCCTTCCAGGTGGTTTGCGACTCAACCTTTAAAAAAAATGATTTGGCCTGATAATTTTTTTATTTGTGATTTCTGATATATTTCATGATTTCCAATGTGCTGTGAGCAAAGTTATGCCCCGCATCGACCAGCTGGTGGAGAAGAAACAGATGCAGCCCTCGCATTAAATTGAAATAAGCCTGATATCTTATCGAATTGAGTTTTTCTGGAACCAGGTGGTACGCAGATTGAGTTTTTCTGGAACCAGGTGGTACGCGGATTGAGTTTTTCTGGAACCAGGTGGTATGCGGCGACGGTACGGGACCTCCAAGTGGTACTCGATCAGAAAACGGTTGGGAATCGATGGCCTAGAGGATGGTTAAAACGATTAGATTGCCTGCTGCACGAGTCGTAATTTGGATACCTTGCTGTTCTTCACCACATTTTTATTTCTAAAGCCTGGTGGGTTTTTTTTGTTTTTGTTTTGTGTCGGGCTTGTACACGCCGCACCGTGACGGCTTGTTTGCGATGCGGCTTGTGAACACTGCTTACCTGGCCAAGTTATTCCTTGCCAGCATCTCCGCTCCTAAGCATGCATTTTGAGGCTTTGGAGGTGAGGCCTGTCATAACCGTTAGCTTTCGGGAGAAGATGCTTTCCTCTACTTGTTAAAACCATCAGTGCCGTATCCTGCGATTCATTTGCATCTCCCATTCTGTATTCTTCTAGTTTTAATAATTTTTTGCTTTATTAAAAATAAAGAAATCCTTTTACTTTTTGAGTTAAAGGTTTTTGAAGCAGTCAACTTACCTTTTTCAGGTTTGCCTCGATTGTGGTTCCATTTACGAGTTCCTGTTTGCATTTTGAAGCTGGCCGGAAATCTGTCTCTGTTGTACTTGTAGATCCTATTGATCCTATAATGGGAAGCGGTGTGGGACACCGGGTTTAGTTCACGAGAAGAGGACACCTTACAAGTACCGAATGAAGCTTAAACATAATGTTCTAGTTGAGTCAGGATTTGCAAACGACACAAACCAATGAGGTTATCAATAGTCCACCTGAACCCCAATCGATGAACACTAATTGACAGAAAAACACTTAAAGCCTTTTCTCCGTGTGCTGCAATGGCGTGAAATATTGATTTCATGTCAGGAGGCCCCGTCAAGCAGAAGTCCTTCCTCTTGCTGGCATTCTGTCGGAGTTTGGGTTTTCTTCCCCAGCATTGTGTGGTTTTATTATTTGTATTGTAAATGTTTATTTTGGGGTTGTAAAGTATCATCCTGCAGTTCATGCATGGCTTGCAGCGCAGCACATTATTCGTGCTTCCATAAGATGCCTTCTGTTCGGTTTTCCCATGATTCTTTGCACGAATGCCTTGGCACATAACGTCGCGTTTACAAGCATTCCAGGTTCTATAATGAAATCGTTCCGCTCAGCTTTGCTATTCCTCTCGTTACCCTTGAACACCTTGTCTCTCCTCCTCTTTTATTTACTTATTTTTACATTTGCTTGTGGTTTCCCCTCTTCAGCTAAAGAATCCATTTTAATTAACCTTGACGGGCATCGTAATTACTTCTTTTTTTTCAACCTGATCACCTTGAGCTCTTGCTATCATATACAAAGTATGTATTGGCGATGTACAATGTACATTCGATTCATCAACTACAACGGCACTCGGTAGATCACATACCTCTACCAGGCTAGGCTGAACAGTATGTTTTGTATCCGGATAGGCCGGATCTGGATTCAGACCTGAACCAAAATCGAATCGATTAGTGCTATTCACACACCCAACCTCTCCACCAAGTTTCGTCCAAATCAGTCCACAACTTTTTGAGATATCCTGCTATATATCGTTTTTGGCCCTATCTCTCAATGGTGAAGAATCACTTAAAATTATTTACTAGCCAAATCTGGATCTTCACCAAAATCTAATCAGTTTGTCCTTGTCGCATAGATTACTTCTCTGCCAAATTTCGTCCGAATTCGTCCACAACTTTTTGAGATACCTTGCTCACAGACAAACAGACAGTGATGAAAACATAATCTCCACCCACCTTTGGTGGTGGAGGTAATTATTCCAAGCTGTTCGCCATAGCTTGATCAGAGTAAAATTGTAATGTTTTGGTATTTTTCATTTTAAGCATTAAGGAGGTTATTGAAGGAGCTGCGCTCCAGCGCGAGTCGAAAGAATTGACGCGACCAAAGACGGAATTCGTCCGAGTTGCTTTATTGAAACAAAACAGCTCAGGTATTCTGACAAGCCCGTTTATCGGGCAGCAATATATATAATATACACATTTATGCCGGGGCGTTTGCCCGGGAAAACCGAGACCGGGCATGCCCGGGTGTCAAGAGCGAGTCCTGGAAAGGCGAGTCTGGACATGCCCGGGCGTCCTGGACGCGGCCTGGCAAGTCGAGGCTGGGCGTGCCCGAGCGCTCTGGGCGAGCCCTGGAAAGGCGAGAGCGGGCATGCCCGGACGCTCTGGGCGAGCCCTGGAAAGGCGAGTCTGGACATGCCCGGGCATCCTGGACGCGGCCTGGCAAGTCGAGGCTGGGCGTGCCCAGGCGCTCTGGGCGAGCCCTGGAAAGGCGAGTCTGGACATGCCCGGGCGTCCTGGACGCGGCCTGGCAAGTCGAGGCTGGGCGTGCCCGGGCGCTCTGGGCGAGCCCTGGAAAGGCGAGAGCGGGCGAGCCCTGGAAAGGCGAGAGCGGGCATGCCCGGGAAAGACGAGACCGGGCGTGCCCGGGAGGTTCGGGCGTGCCCGGGAACAGCGAGTCCGGGCATGCCCAGGAGAGGCGTGTCTGGGCCCGTCCGGACGAGCCCGGCATGGCGATCGCGCCCTGGCCGCGTCCTGGCAGGTGCAAGGCGATTGTGTACATTCAGCGGGAACCGCTACACACGCCCCTCCAGAATCGACCTGCACCGGCAGGGTCAATTTAAGGGGGGTCCGGATGACCCGGCCGAAGCGACCCCTGGAGGGTCGTGGGGGGGGGGGGGTCCGATCCGGTGGTGGGTGGTCGAGCGGGGGGAACTGTGGGCGGGGGGCGGCCTCGCCGCGGAGGAAGGGCCAACCGTGGTGGTCGGTCGACGTCCATGTGCGCCGGTTTGAGGCGGTCCACAGAGATCCGGTCCAACCGGCCGCCGACGTCGACGACGAAGGACTTGTCGCCCCGTCGCAGGGCCCGTCGTACGGCGGCCGGAGTGGCCCCCGGTGCGCGTCATGACGCACAAAGACTTACTCCGCCGTGCGAAGCGCCAGGGGGGATGTAGGACTGGGGGCCACCGTGGCAGGACGTTGGCACGGGGGCAAATCGTCAGGCGGGCTCCGGGAGGTCCGAGCGCTGGTGTGCGGCGGACCAGGGACTGGTAGCGTCAGGCACGAACTCGCCCGGGACGTGGAGCGGCTGGCCGTAGACTAGCTCGGCGGCGGATGCCCGGATGTCCTCCTTGGGGGCCGTGCGGAGGCCCAAAAGGACCCACGGCAGCCGGTCGGTCCAACCGTCGTCCTGAAGGCCGGCCATGAGCTGAGCAGCGCGGGGCACGAATCGGTGATAAAAATTCACCATGCCGAGGAACTCTTGTAGGGCCTTGATGGAACGGGGACGCGGGAACGTGGTGATGGCCTCGAACCTTGGTCGGCAGCGGCACGGCCCCGGTATTGGTGATGCGGTGGCCCAAAAAGTCAATGGTCGTCGTGCCGAAGTGGCATTTGGCCGGGTTGACAATTAAGCCGTGCTCGCTGAGGCGACCGAACAGTGTTCGGAGGTGGAGGAGGTGCTCGGCGCGGGACGTGCTGGCGACGAGGATGTCGTCCAGATAGACGAAAAGAAATGGCAGGTCGCGCAGCACGCCGTCCATTAAGCGCTGGAACGCCTGGGCCGCGTTCTTGAGGCCAAACGGCATCCTCAAAAATCGAACAGGCCGAACGGCGTGATGACGGCCGTCTTCGGGACGTCGGCCGCCCGGACAGGTACCTGGTGGTATCCCCTATCAGGTCAATTTTGGAAAATATGACCCGTCCCGCCAAACGGGCGGAAAAGTCCTGGATGTGCGGGATCGGGTACCTGTCGGGGGTGGTAGCGTCGTTGAGGCGGCGGTAGTCACCACACTGGCGCCATCCGCCCACCAGCTTTGGCACGATGTGCAGTGGTGAGGCCCACGCGCTATTGGAGCGCCGCATGATGCCGAGGTGCTCCAACGCGTCGAACTCGGCCTTTACCACGGCGAGCTTGGCCGGGTCGAAGCGGCGGGCCCTGGCATAGACCAGCGGGCCCGTAGTGGGTATGTGGTGCTCGATCCCATGCCGCACTGCGACGGCCGAAAACGTCGGCCGCGTGAGGGCCGGGAATTCCGCGAGCAGGCGAGCGAACTCGTTCGCCGTCGGGAGGGCGCATGCCAGTTCGGTCGGCGCGGAGCTGCTCATCGTGCACGCCAGGGAGCTGAAGGTCTCGGCGTTGACAAGGCGACGACGTTTGACGTCGACCAGCAGCCCGTGCGCGCAGAGGAAGTCGGCGCCCAGCAAAGCCATGGGGACGCAGGCGGTCACAAAGGTCCACTGAAAGCGCTGGCTGCCGAAGCAGAGGGTGACGTCGCGTGGGCCGAAAGTGCGTATGGCCGAGCCATTAGCGGCGACCAAAGAGGGGCCGCAAACGGCGTCCCGCCTGTCCTTCTCGGAGGCGGGTATGACGCTCAGTTGGGCGCCGGTGTCACAAAGGAAATGCCGCCCGGACGCTTTGTCCCGAATAAAAAGCAAGTTGCCCGAGTGGCCGGCGCTCATGGCTGGGAATGAACGCCGGCCCGGCCGTTTCCCGACTTGCCGAAAGTGCACGGGGGTCGGCACGTCCGAGCCTTGTGTCCGAACCTGGCGTGGTAATAACACCACGCCTGGT
The DNA here is from genome assembly GCF_964187855.1 of Myxine glutinosa. NCBI lineage: Eukaryota > Metazoa > Chordata > Myxini > Myxiniformes > Myxinidae > Myxine > Myxine glutinosa. The sequence goes on along the minus strand of NC_136266.1, from coordinate 51,229,846 downwards.
CAGGTGGAGGCCCCGGCCGTCGTGTCGGAAGCGGTCGGCGCGGCGTGGCGGCCGCCAGTCGCACCGGCAGTTCGGCCTCCAACCGCGCAGGGCGCTCGGGCGTCGTGGGCGTCGGCTTGGACGGCGGCAGGCTCCAGGTAGCCGCGCCGATGTGTTGGCCCGCCGAGGAGATCTTATCGGCTTCTCTGGCGAGGGCGCGGGGATCGGTGATCGACGTGCCAGCCAGGGCGAGGCGTACCGGGTGAGGCAGCTGGCGAAGGAACAGCTCGCGGAACAGAAAATCCGGAGAGTGCTCACCGAGCAACGAGAGCATATAGTCCATGCGCTCGGACGGGCGCGTGTCGCCGAGCTCGGGCAGGTCGAGCAGGCGCCGTGCGCGTGCCGCCGGTGAGAGGGCGAAAGCGTCGAGGAGGAGCGTCTTCAGCGCGTCATACTTGTCGGCAGCCGGCGGGTGCTCGAGGAGGCTCAGGGCGCGGGCCACGGTGGCGGAACCGAGCGCCGCCACGACGTGGTGGAAGCGGGTGTCGTCCGTGGTGATGCCTCGCAGGGCGAACTGGGAGTCCGCCTGGGCGAACCAAACAGCTGCGTGAGCCTCCCAGAAGGTAGGCAGTTTAAGAGTCACTGTCGTGTCCATGTCGGTAGGTCACCAGTGAAGGAGCTGCGCTCCAGCGCGAGTCGAAAGAATTGACGCGACCAAAGACGGAATTCGTCCGAGTTGCTTTATTGAAACAAAACAGCTCAGGTATTCTGACAAGCCCGTTTATCGGGCAGCAATATATATACACATTTATGCCGGGGCGTTTGCCCGGGAAAACCGAGACCGGGCATGCCCGGGTGTCAAGGGCGAGTCCGGGAAAGGCGAGTCTGGACATGCCCGGGCGTCCTGGACGCGGCCTGGCAAGTCGAGGCTGGGCGTGCCCGAGCGCTCTGGGCGAGCCCTGGAAAGGCGAGTCTGGACATGCCCGGGCGTCCTGGACGCGGCCTGGCAAGTCGAGGCTGGGCGTGCCCGGGCGCTCTGGGCGAGCCCTGGAAAGGCGAGAGCGGGCGAGCCCTGGAAAGGCGAGAGCGGGCATGCCCGGGAAAGACGAGACCGGGCGTGCCCGGGAGGTTCGGGCGTGCCCGGGAACAGCGAGTCCGGGCATGCCCAGGAGAGGCGTGTCTGGGCTCGTCCGAACGAGCCCAGCATGGCGATCGTGCCCTGGCCGCGTCCTGGCAGGTGCAAGGCAATTGTGTACATTCAGCGGGAACCGCTACATTGTTGTGTTTTTTTTTTGTATACGTGGTCGAGGCTCGTGAAAGAGCTGGATCAGAATGGAATCCTGCTACATTAACCCTAGGTAGGTATACCCATCCATACAGAATGGTTACACCCTGGGGTACATCTACTTAGGGTTAAATAAGGTAGGTGTGTGTGTGTGTGTGTGTGTGTGTGTGTGTGTGTGTGTGTGTGTGTGTGTGTGTGTGTGTGTGTGTGTGTGTGTGTGTGTGTGTGTGTGTGTGTGTGTGTGCGCGCGCGCGCGCGCGTGCCATTGGTTGTTATCTCCATAATTTCGGTTTTCGAAGGTGGAACGGAGTCCTCCCAAGACTCGAAGGAGTCCTTCCAAGACCCCCGCTTTAGTGAAGGATTTCGATTCATGGGCTAAGTTGTGAAGTTGTGTTGTCTTCACAGCTTTGTTTTCTGGAAACTCCTATCTGTCTTTTTGCTGATGACTCCACCCTCAGTCGCTCCATCTCTCATCCCTCAGATTGATAGGCAGCAGCCTCTTCACTCTCTGCAGACCTCGAAAAAAAATCACAAACTGGTCAAACAAGTGGAACATGCCATTCAATCCTGACAAATCTCACACCCTCACTATGTCTCTCCGAAAAGACCGTCTGGATAACTCTCCCATCTGCTTTCTCAACAATCCTCTCAATGAAGTTCTGTCACTCAAGCTTTTGGGTCTCACTATCTGCCATGATCTTTCCTGGGAAACCACATTTCCAAGCTGGCCCCCAAAGCTAGTCGCCGACTGGGCATCCTCCATCATATGAAGTCCTTCCTTGGCACAACTGAGCGACTCACCACTTAAAAAGCTTGATGGAATACAGCTCTCCCCTCTGGGCTGGTGTTCCTGCCTCACACCTAGCTCGTCTTCACGCTGTAGAAACCAAAGCTTTCAGAATCATTGGAATCTCCCGCGATGAAGCTGATTCTGAGGGCCTTTCTCACCCTCACCGCAGGCAGGTTGGTGGTCTTTCTGTCTTCTACCGACTCCTCTCCTGCCTAGCTCCCCCTGCTGTATATGTGCTCTGTCCCCCAAATATTCCTGCAGAATGCACAAGATCTATCAGCAACCCTCTTATGGTTAAACTGCCAAAATAACGACTCTCTGCTCACCTTCTCTCTTTTATTCCTCTTTTTTCCCACCTCTGGAACAAACTCCCACACTCTCTTCAATCCCACTAAATAATGGCCTCCATTAATACAGAAATAATGGCCTCCAGGTCTTCAAAACAGCTGTTCACCACCATCTCTTATCTTCCCCCATCCAAAACCTTGATCGTTTCTACCCCGTTAATACACCCCAAATCCACCTTTTTCAAATTCTCTGTTTTCTTTCCTGAATGTCCTTATAGTGCCCATCTTGTTTATCCCAGGTACACCGCCCCAGCCCTCTCCCTTCCACAGATCTTCCGATGTCCCTGTTCCCTTCTGTTGTTGTGCTTCTTTCGCTCTCCCCCTCTTGTCTCCCGCTCCCTTTATTATATGTTGTATGTGTTAGCTCTTACACGAGCCTAGACTTAATATCCAAAAAAAAAGAAATTGTGCTATTATCATAAAATTTTCACCAAAGCTTTATCTTACTATAATTCACCAAATGTCCATCCATCTGTCTGTCTGTCTGTCCGTTCGAAGGTACCGTAAAAACTGCTGAACCGATCGCAAAGATATTTTGGGTGCGTAATCCTGGGATCTCCAGGAGTAAAATAGGCTATTTAGTTTTCCCAATTTCAGCTTTAGTCTCCAGCATTCTCAGGTTTGGACTCCCGCATAACATTTGCGTTCACATAACGTTCATTGTGACGATGTTTTCATTGTGACTATGTTGTTTTCCCGGGTGCCGCACAAGCGGCTGCACCGATCGAACTCGGTGACCTCGGACAAAGACCTTTTATAAGGACATGGGTTGAATCCCTGCTGAGAGAATTCCAACCCCCTCGCTCCCCGCCATCACGGCCATCTCTCCAACTTACAAGCCCACGAGATATGCGAAAAGGACGAACCAAAACCAATATAAACATCATTCGTATATAAACATCATTAAAAGTAAATAATGACCTCGGCCAAAGTTCAAACGCCGTTTAATCTCTACATGATTGAATTCCACATAGCTATTTGGGCGGTGAATACGCTAACAGATCGCTGTCTCCATCGATCTTGCCAAGGCCGTAACAGCTATCGGCTCAAAATCCTTTTTACTGTTGATTTGGTACAGTTACACGTATCGGGTATTTGGTACACGTATCGGGAGTACATACGACATAGCGATTGTGAACACGATTATCGATCACGATTCACGATCACGATCATCACGATCATAGTGTATCGATCACGATTTGAAACGCGATGGAATAATATTTACGGATATGAACAGTGATGTGGCTTTTATTGAAATTCTCAAGATACTGTTTAGATTTTGATGATTTGCGTGTGATATGATTCAACGGATGTTTATATGAATCGTTTAAAATAAAAAAAGCCTTCAATATCTGATATTTTTCCCTTTTCATTTGGGCTTCCAATTGAAGCCCCGCCCATAGGGTGGGTACCGTTGCTAGTTATGATAATACTGAGACGACAAATTGATAATTTTGTTGAAGGTCAAAGGTCAGCATCGCGTAAAATCGATTTTAATCCAATTGACCTGAAATTTCAATTTGCCGTTTGAGTCTTGTCATCAAATTTTCAACAAAACTTTATGATAACATGTAGAAGTCAAATTAGTAATTTTGTCAAAAGGTTAAAGTTCAGCGTCACATAAAATCATCAATTTTCATCCGATTGACCTGAAATTTTAATAATTTGCATTTTGGGGCACTGAATTGGTTCACCAATCAAGGTCAAGGTTGTGTAAAATCACCAATTTTCACCCTGTTAATCAGAAATTTAAAGAATTTGCATATTGGTTCAAATAATTAGTTCACCAATCAAAAGCTAGAAGCTGAATTATTTATTTTTTTGATATAAAGCTCAAAGATCAAGGCTGCATAAAATCATGAATTTTCATTTTGTATTTTTTTAAAAACTGTTTTCATTATTTTGAGCATACAGAAGAAGAAGAAGAAGAAGAAGGAGAAGAATAAATAAGAGGAAGATGTGTAAATACAAATGGACGTGGAAGGGCTTTCTATTTTCAGAAAATTTCTATTTTTTATTATTATTTTGGGATTCCAAGGGAATCTTGCTGATTGATTTCTCAACACAAAAGTGCAATTGAAAGGGAATATATGTAGCCAGCCTTATACAAAAATTGTAGCAACTAATCAAGTGCAAACTCCATGGAATGCAGCCTACTCGTAAAAGGTGTGTTCCTCCTCCATGGCACAGGACCTGTGCACATGCTTCATTTTTGTCAAATCACCATTCATGATTGGCTTTATGTGACTGGATCACCCCCACCTTAGAGCTTAGACCTGCTATCCAGAGTCCATTATCTCTTCCACCATTTGAAGTCTCACTTGTGTTGCACCTGACTGAGATGTGGACTGAGATGACAAGCAACTGACTGAAGCAACCAAGATGATGAAGAGGCAATCTGTAAACTTCTATTTTACTGGCACTGACAGTTTGAAAGATGACTAGAGCGACACTCGGTAGAGCGCATGCCTCTGCCAGGCTGAGGAGGTTACGTTTTGTATCCCACTCATAGGTCGGATTTGCTGATATAGTTTGGGTGTTTAATCAGGAGATGGTTATTGAAATAATGTGTGCATCCTGGAGGAGATATATAGCTTGTTTGGACGGGTGATGGATACTGTGATTGGTGCTGCGCAGGTTTGATGGACCGAATGGCCTCCTCCTGCCAAAGTTCCTTGTGTGTATCCTTTGCTCCTTTTACATTACTTGTGTGTATCCTCAGGTCTCCGATTTATACTCTATTCTGAATCGAGACCTTAATTGTGCTGAACCTAAACTTCAATTGAGGCCGTGATGTTTGACTCCACGGGAGGTCCCTTTATCGTCGACTCCAACATAACAATTCCAATATCTTTTGTTTCTGTAAAATCTTTGCACTCTTCTGAACTTATTGCTCTTCAAAATAATCCACAGGTAATTGCATTTCTTACACTGTTGTCTTTTTAATTGGCTCGTTGATTTGGGGTTTAATGGCAGATCCATCTCGAGAGTATTAAATCCACTTCTGTGCTATTACACTGCACTTGCAAGGAGTGAAGGAAATGAGGCACCAAGGACGAAACACATCACAACCCATTTTATAATCTCACCAGCCACCTGTGTATTGTCTTTACATCAATCGCACAGATTTATAATGGGGCAGGAGATGGAACAAGTGAAGGTGCAAGGTTGAAAAGCAGTCTTACGAACAACAACAACAACAAATATTTCGCCAAATTGTTCTGGAGCATGATGCAAGGCAGCTGTGAAAGGGAGGGTAGCTGGTTGGGAGGAAGGGTTCTGACTGTTGTGAAATCATTTGATGAAGAAGTATTATCTCCGATTTAAGTGTTACTCGGACTTTACTTTATTCCATTTGAGACGAAGGAAAATTGTTTTCTATTATTTACGAACTGGTCAGGGAGTATTTTAAAGCCGAATGTTTTATTCAAAATTATGGGGCTGACAGGATGGCCGCGAAGTACGCACACTTTCCTCGAAGCTTTTTAGCCTGGGATTGAAACTTTCAACTTGGTGTTTCACAGACAGAATGATTCTTCAGTGTGTATGCCGTCCTTCGGATGGACGTTAAATCTGCTGGCATTAGTTGATGGACGTTTAAGATCCCACAGAGTCCTTCGCGAAGAGTAGGTGAGCTATGAACACTATGAACAGCAGCCCGGCACTATGAACACATTTCAAATTCCTGCCCCAACTAGCAGAGGGCATTGCATTAGCGGTGCAGCCACACCCTCAGTGATTCTACCGCGCAGCCTTGTGCTACATACAACCGAAAAAAAAATCATCAAAATTATTTATTTCAAATGAAGGTCTTCAATTTGTGTCCGGACCTGTGAGGGGTGTCAAATTTGAGCATAAGATTGTTTGCGAAACGTAATCTTCTGCTTATTGCTTTTATTTCAAGGAAAACACCGCTAAATGGATTGCACCCAATATGCACCAACAGACTCAATACCTGACAACTTGATTAAGAACTGTGTTGTCCATATTTTGTCATCGTGAGAAGGTTCACTCAATGGGAGACTAGAATATGCCTGTAAGGATGGACATTCGTTAGAAATAAGCGTTTCATGCAAATGATAGGAGGAAAGCAGAAAATGACAATCATAAACCAGAACGGCACTCGGTAGAACGCAAACCTCCGCCAGGCTGAACAGTTCATGTTTTGTATCCCACTGACTGTTCAGATCTGGATTCGGACCTGAACCAAAATCTAATCGGTTGTTCTTGTCACCTAACCAACTCATCCACCAAGTTTTGTCATAACTCGTCCATAATTTTGTTAAATATCATGTTATGTATCGGTTTTAGCCCGATCTCTCAATAGTGAAGAATCACTTAAGAAATTAAAAAATTCTCGTATCCAAATCCACATTCAAATCTTCACCAAAATCGAATCGATTGGTCCTTGTGACACATCTAACCTGTCTACCAAGTTTCATCCTAATCCGTCCACAACCTTTTGAGATATCGTGTTATATATCGGTTTTAGCCCCATCACTCAATGGTGAAAAATCACTTAAAAAATTATCTGATCCGGATCTGGATGCGAATCTTCACCAAAATTGAATCAATTCTTACTTGTCACATACACAACATCTCCACCAACCTTCGTCCGAATCAGTCCACAAAGTTTTGAGATATCCTGCTGTATATAGTTTTTCGCCCTATCTCCAAATGGTGAAGAATTACTTAAAATACTAGGGTACATGAACCGCCCCGTTTTTGAAAAATATTCTCATACTAGCCGAAACCCGTGGAACATCCACGGAAGGGAAGATGTGGTGCATGGATAGAGTGTACCATTATGGATGGCATAGGGGATTTGCTTTTCCGAGTAAGAGTTAGGAAGAAAGATGAGAATGAAGAGTGCGTATATGAACAACGATCGCCGACACCGGCACAAATGCATGCTCTGGATTGTCCACTCAGTGGACGGCTTGCTTTCGCCTTCGCCTGTCCAATCAGCGGACGGCTTGCTTCGCCTTCGCCCAGCAGATGCCAATACGATGGCGTCATAAGATGGCGTCGTATCGGCAGTTAATCGGATGCTTTTGGGCCCCAACGTCGGCTAATTCAGATTTTTCGAGTATGGCTGTACGTGATAAACAAAGCGCGGTTCGTAGATCGTAAATCCATTAGTGCCGTTGGCATCGGGTCACTGGGTGCGGCATAAAAGGGATAACAAAGTCGAGTCCTTACGCTATTATTATATAGACTAGCCGAAACCCGTGGAACATCCACGGAAGGGAGGATGTGGTGTATGGATAGAGTGTACCATTATGGATGGCATAGGGGAGCGCTCATGGGATCTTCTTCTTCTGTTAAGCTCCAATTTTTTCTCTTTAAGTTAAGTCCAATCAGTCCTCTCTGCGCGAAGTGCTCAGGCCATGCCTTCCTGCTCTCATACTTTTGTTGCCGTTCGGTGTAGAAAGGGATTGACATATCGTTCGTCTGTTTCAGCTCATTATCTTTAAGCTTCCTTACGTCTCGCCACCTGCTACACCTCTCTGATTTACGAGGATTTATGCAACGCACCCCGAGTATCGCAACGTTACTCCATTTAACTTTATTAAAATGACGATAAAGACGTTTCCTTATATATCCTAATTTAAAATGTTCAAGGGAATAAAAAGACCATTTGGTTCACACCACCCATGTTCACACCACTCAACTGTCCAATCAGCGGACGGCTCGCTTCGCCTTCGCCCAGCAGATGCCAATACAATGGCGTCGTAAGATGGCGTCGTATCGGCAGTTAATCGGATGCTTTTGGGCCCCAACGTCGGCTAATTCAGATTTTTCGAGTATGGCGGTACGTGATAAACAAAGCGCGGTTCGTAGATCGTAAATCCATGAGTGCTGTGGGCATCGGGTCACTGGGTGCGGCGTAAAAGGGATAACAATGTCGAGTCCTTACGCTATTATTATATAGATTCCACTAGCCAGATCCGAATTTCACCAAAATCTGATAATTTCTTCCTTCTCACATACCCAACCTCTCCGCCAAATTTCGTCTGAATCCGTCAACAACTTTTTGAAACATCTTGTTCACAGTCAAATAAAAAGACAGGGGTGGAAATATATCCTCCATTCACCTTCGATCGCAGAGGCAAAAATATCGATGAAGTTTATGCCAAGGAAGTTCATTTGAATGGGTAACCTTGACCTGGAAAATCTCAGGAGTTTATGCTTTTCTCTTCAAACTTGTACACGCACATTTTGAAAATGTTGGTGAGTGTAATAGTCATTGGCATAATGGTGCAGAAGTACTTTGATCATAACCACACTTGAGCAAACCATTAGATAGTGCTTCTGCCATTTCATATACTGTCCCCTTTCATGGCAGTTGGGCCTGGCAGGTCTCTCTGGCAACCTTTCCTTTCAACACCAAATGTCGACTTTCCTGAAAATCTCTCTTGGAGATAAGTTTCTATGCATCTTTACCACTGGTACACTTAGGACCAATACTTTGAAGCAGCTTGATTGTCCTTGGTGATATGGCAGCAACCTGACTTTATGTTTATTGAATGGTTTTCGATCTTTGCATTTCCTCATTTCTTGTGATTGTGATACTCCCACAGCGTTCACAGTGACAGAAGGCTTGTATCTATCTATATATATTTATCTGTGCAGTGTCTGTCTTGTCTTGTGTTGTCTTGTCACTGAACTACTCCCTCAAACTTTTGTGAAATCGTACCAAACTTCTGGTATGCACATATCTCTCCCGTCGGTAGGTCCTAAGGGTATTCTTTTTGAAAAATGTTCTAATTTTTTTATTTTTGGAATTTTTTGGGGGAATTTTTTTTTCCCAACTTACGTTTTCAACTTGAATTGTTTATAAAATGTGATATCACGTATATTACAAATACATTTGTGCAAAATAATTGTTTGAATTATGATTGGTTTAAACCATGACAAAACGGCAACTCAGGTACAGTCATTTATATATACTAGGGCATGCCCGTACTATATCTATATCTAAAATTATATCCCCCCCCTCTATTTTCATGAAATGGTTTGGTCCAAAGCGAACGGCTTGCGAGTACGGTGACAATCCCCCCCCCTCTATTTACATGAAATGGTTTGGTCCAAAGCGAACGGCTTGCGAGTACGGTGACAATCCCCCCCCCTCTATTTACATGAAATGGTTTGGTCCAAAGCGAACGGCCTGCGGAGTTTGGTAAAGAAATCGCCATAGCGTGCACAAACGCGCAGGAAAGCGAAAGAATCGCAAATTAGTTTTAATTAGTTTTAAAACATAGTTGAACGCCAACATAGTTTGCCAACGTGAAATAAATGAATACGCTCTCAAATGTGCCGTCCGAGGCAGAGTCTGTTCGGCACGTTCGGCACACGTGATAGCTCGCTGCTCTCTGATTGGTTGAATCGTTTTTTGGACATAGCTCGGTAACTACTTGTCCGATTAATATGAAACCTTGAAAAGGCACATCCTCGGGTCCCCAGCAATATACCTGGCAAGTTTAAAGTATATCGGACCCGTGGTTGTCGAGAAACAGCGGTCACAGACATACATACATACATACATACATACATACATACATACATACATACATACACACAGAGATTACTGGAATTATAGATAGATATATCTGCACATCTGGGCAGTCTGTGCTGTCACTTAACGACTCCCTCAAACTTTTGTTTCCGTGGTTGTGAAGTGTTTTTAATAACGTTGTGGTGGTTTTGAATCACGTGGTGGTGAGGTATTTTGAATTATGTGGTGGTGAGGTGTTTTTAAATGACGTGGTGGTGAGGTATTTTTAAATCACATGGTGGTGAGGTGTTTTTAAATCACATGGTGGTGAGGTGTTTTGAATTAATTGGTGGTGAGGTATTTCTAATTACGTGGTGGTGAGGTGTTTTTAATTATGTGGTGGTGAGGTGTTTTGAATTAATTGGTGGTGAGGTATTTCTAATTATGTGGTGGTGAGGTGTTTTTAATTATGTGGTGGTGAGGTATTTCTAATTACGTGGTGGTGAGGTGTTTTTAATTATGTGGTGGTGAGGTGTTTAAAATTAGTTGGTGATGAGGTGTTTTGAATTACTTGGTGGTGAGGTATTTTGAATTACATGGTGGTGAGGTATTTTGAATTACGTGGTGTTGAGGTGTTTGAATTACGTGGTGGTGAGGTGTTTTGAATTGTGTGGTGGTGAGGTTTTTTGAATTATTTGGTGGTGAGGGATTTTGAATTACGTGGTGTTGAGGTGTTTTGAGTTGCGTGGTGGTGAGATATTTTGAATTACTTTGTGGTGAGGTGTTTTGAATTACGTGGTGGTAATGTCTTTTGAGTTACTTGGTGGTGAGGTGTTTTGAATTACTTGGTGGTGAGGTGTTTTGAATTACTTGGTGGTGAGGTGTTTTGAATTACTTGGTGGTGAGGTGTTTTGAATTACTTGGTGGTGAGGTGTTTTGAATTACTTGGTGGTGATGTCTTTTGAATTACTTGGTGGTGAGGTGTTTTGAATTACGTGGTGGTGAGGTATTTTGAATTACTTTGTAGTGAGGTGTTTTGAATTACGTGGTGGTGAGGTATTTTGAATTACTTTGTAGTGAGGTGTTTTGAATTACGTGGTGGTGATGTCTTTTGAATTACTTGGTGGTGAGGTGTTTTGAATTACGTGGTGGTGAGGTATTTTGAATTACTTTGTAGTGAGGTGTTTTGAATTACGTGGTGGTGATGTCTTTTGAATTACTTGGTGGTGAGGTGTTTTGAATTACTTGGTGGTGAGGTGTTTTGAATTACTTGGTGGTGAGGTGTTTTGAATTACTTGGTGGTGAGGTGTTTTGAATTACTTGGTGGTGAGGTGTTTTGAATTACTTGGTGGTGAGGTGTTTTGAATTACTTGGTGGTGAGGTGTTTTGAATTACTTGGTGGTGAGGTGTTTTGAATTACTTGGTGGTGAGGTGTTTTGAATTACTTGGTGGTGAGGTGTTTTGAATTACGTGGTGGTGGAACAGACTAAGAAGGTGTCTGCAGCATCGCCGCTGGACATAGCAACAGTGGAGTGCAGTTTTGTTCAGCGATGAGTCCAGATTTTGCCTCCATGCTGCTGATGGGCGTCAGCGGGTATGACACAGAGGTGGGGAAAGGTTTGCTGTATCATTGCAGAGGAAAGGTATGCATCATTGCATCATGCTGTATTCGCCAGATCAATCATTGGGGACGACCCAGTGTGATGGTATGGGCCGGCATTTCCACCCATTTCAGGACACCTCTGGTCGTCATCGAAGGCAATCTCACTAGTCAGCGTTATGTCAATGAAGTTTTGAGACCTCATCTGCTGCCATTTCTCCAGGCTCATCCTGACATCGCAGTTTTCCAGCAGGACAACGCTCGACCCCATCCATGCTGCTCGCCTGACCACCAACTTCCTCCAGGATCAGGGTGTTGAAGTGATTCCTTGGATGCCTTATTCCCCTGCCCTCAATCCCATTGAGCATTTATGGGATGAGCTTGGTCGACGTCTTGCACCGAGGAGATGAATGGCTGTCAATCGGCAAATGCTCATTCAAGGCTTGCAGGAGGAGTGGGACAGATTTCCCCAGGACCGCATCAGACACCTGGTACAGAGCATGCGTCGGAGGTGTACAGCCTGCATCATAGCTCAGGGAGGACACTCACGATATTGAGGACTGCTGTCATTCTGTTCTTGACTGTTAGGAGTGTTGTGTCCCTTCCTGTGTCATTTTATTTTGACTGTATTCAGGTGCGTGCCTTTGTGTTGCAGTGCTGTGACTGTTGTTGCACCACCCCTTGTGATGTTCATACTTTTTGCTTTTTTGTAATTGAGGCAACCTCTTGTGTATCGACATGTGTTTTGGAAAGAATGCTGAACTTTACCTGCGTTCAAATATTTTTCATTTTTGCGTGGAGGATTTCAATGGGTGTCCTTCTAAAGATTTGATAAGTTTATTTTGATGTTGAGTATACATTTATAATGATGCGGGATAAGAACATTAGGAGACATTGATGTGCTTGTATGTGGGACTGGCAGGTTGGCCTAGACCCGAGAGGTATGCACACTCACCTCGAAGCTATCTAGCCTGGATTTTATTCCCAACTGAGCTATAAACTGTCATCCCGGTGTTTCACAGGCAGGGTGATTCATCAATGTGTGCGCAGTCCCTCACATGGACGTTAAGTGGGCATCCTGTCTGCCAGCATTTGTTGGTGGATCTAAAAAGATCCAATGGTGTCCTTCGCAAAGCATGGGCGAGCTATCACCGTCATCATGAACATATTCCAAATTCCTGCCCTAACTAGTTGAACGTCACACCTAGCCAGCTGGTTTGTGAAGACTCGGGCCAATCTTCCCCTGGCAAACTCCACAAGAAAAAGGTGGTTGAATAATGGCCGTTAAAAGAAGAAGAAAGATGCGCTTGTGCGTGGATTACAAATGAGTGGATATAAATAATGGATAAATCATCGCAGTCTATGGGACTTGATCCTAGGATCCCAAAATTATGAATTATGGAGAAACAATTTTTCCAAATAGACTTTTTTTTATTCATAACTGTAGATATCAAAGTAAACTGTTATAGTTGAAGGAGGTTACATGTCAGGAATACCTGCAAAAAACATGAGCAGATCTCACAAGTTGCAAAGGTATTCAGCCCCTTAAGTCAGTACTTGGTGGAAACACCTTTTTTGCAGCAATGACTGGTGTGGTCATTTTGGACAGGTCTCTACCAGCTTTGCAAGCCTGGTGTTGGCTTAATGGTAAAGGCGGCTGACTTAAGATATCAGGTCCTGAGTTCAAGCCCCTGTCGTGCCATTGAATTAACACCATCAATTATGTATATATATATATATATGATTGTATATATTTTATTAATCGTTACATTATTATTACTAGCATGGATAGCTTCACTACGCTCGTCTCACCACACGTTGCTACAGAGGCACGGATTTGTTATACTTATAACCGTGGATAACGACCTGACGGAACTTGAGTTGCTGTGTTTACACCAAGCATATTACAAAAAAAAAAAAACAATTGTACAAATTTATTTGTAATATTGGTGATATAATTTATTTGTTATTTATTTGTAATATACAAAGGTCCACATGGTCAAGGGTCCAAGCTGGTCTAATAGGTCTTGAAAGCATCTTATGTGGCTTTGGAGTCTTAAAGGTCTTTGTGTCTTTTGGGTATTTTTGGTCTTCAGGGTCTTTAGGGTCTTTAGGGTCTTTAGGGTCTTTTGTGTCATGTGGGTCTTTTGGGTTATCTGGGTCTTTAAGGGTCTTTGGGGTATTTTTGGGTCCTCAAGGTCTTTTGGATTTTCAAGGATCTCTAAGGGTCTTCATGGTCGTCTGTCTCTTTGAAGTGTTTTGGGTCATTTGGATATTTTGGACTTTTGGGGCCTTTTGAGCCTTGTGGATTTTTAAGGGTCTTTTGGGTATTTTGGGTCTTCGGGGTATTCAAGGGTCTTTGGGGTATTTTGGGTCTTCCGGTTAGTTTGGATCCTCTGGGTCTTTTGGTCTTTTTGGGTCTTCGGGTTATTTTGGGGTCTTGGTGGTCTTAAGGGGGACTTTAATGGTCTTCAAATGTCTAAGGGTTCTCAGCAGTCTAAAAGGGGAAAAGGTATATTCCAACAGTATGTAATTGAGACGTACATAATTAATAGACAGGATGCAACAACGTTCAAACAGTACGTAATTAATAGATATATAGTCGCACGGCTTCACCGGCTCGTGGCTTCACAGACCGTGTTTTTCGGATATATATATATATATATATTTATTTATATATATAGTCGTGTGACTACTCTTGGTGAACACCTTAGGGTAGCACAGATGACCAAACGAGCTTTAACACTCCGAGGCATTCAGTAAAAAATATAGCGGACAATATGCATGGGGGCAAGTGGGGGAGGGGTGAAGTAACAGAAGAGCTTACCTTCGTGGGTCCTACCGGCAGTCGTCAAACCTGCAATAAATAAACTCAAACCGAGGGGAAATTAAAATGTACAAAAATGCCGGCTTTATTAATGAGATGCCGGTTACAAAGAAAAACACGATAAAACTAAAACTAAAAGCCTAAATTGGCACGTCCCCACAGACAGACTTGAAAACAGACGAAGGATAAGATAACTGGATAATAATTGCGTTGCTTGTGGCACATAGCTCAATAGGCTCGTGTCTCTTGTCAGTCCGCGAACGGGTCCCGGAGGTCCGTGCACGGGAACACACGCCTTGGCAAGAAGTCCATGCGTGGATCCAGGCCTCAAGGCGCCCTCGTTCACTCGGTCGCGCGAAGTGACGAGCAGGAGTGCAACTCGTGCCCCCAGCCGTGCCTGTCCTCACTATCTCTGCACGGAAACTGCAGCTCTCCATTCACAGCTCTTCCGCCTCCCAACCACCAGCAAGGTCTCGGATCACTGCTGTTCGTAACGAGGTCCAGAACGGGAAGAAGGAGAGAAGCGTCGGCACACAACCGTTGACGATGACATTCAAGAACGAGCAGGGAGCAAAAGAGAAAATGTCCGCCATAGCGTTGTTTTATCACCCAGGCTCTGACGTCATCCGTGCCTGCTTCACCAATGAGTGAGTGCCACCTGTTTGTCATCCATCTCTGCTCCTACCAGCAAGTCCCATCTTACCCGGGCTTGTGCCAATCAATCAACTAAGAGTTGGGGCTAAGCGGTGGGGCTAAGATTTGGGGCCAAAGAGTTGGGGCCTAAGAGTTGGGGCCTAAGAGTTGGGGCCTAAGAGTTGGGGCCTAAGAGTTGGGGCCTAAGAGTTGGGGCCTAAGAGTTGGGGCCGAAGAGTTGGGGCCAAGAGTTGGGCATAAGAGTTGGCGCTAGGAGGTAGGGAGGGATCTTTGTTCCTTTCACATTTCTTTCTACTTTTTCATAATTCTCTATATTCATTTTAATTCTTGCTTCTTCTTTATTTCTCTCTTTCTTTATCTATCTGTCTTTGGAGAAGTGAATTCTTGCAAAAAAATTCTTTCTGGAAGGTTCACTTAGCTGCGCTTGGATGGGTTTCCGGGTAGAGGAGTAGCGGCTGAAACCCGAATCCTATCCAGGTTTCTCCTGATGACTCCATCTTTGCTCTTTACTTATTCGGTCCTTCTGATGACTCCAATGTAGTATTTGGTTTTCTATTTCATACATACATATACATACAGTCACGTGAAAAAGTAAGTACACCCCATGTAAAGTTTTGACTTTTTGAACATATTTCAACATACAGCTATTTGATCTTCATTTCAACAATATTGATAGATAAAGGTGATATAATATAACAAATATCATGAAACATTTACATTTTGTAGTCCATTGTATAATTTAAATAAACATAAATGCAAATTTCGCATGTGGAAAAAGTAAGTACACCCCTACAGTTTATCACTACTTCAAATACCGAAAATTAGAATCAGGTGCATCAGCTCAGGTGCAAATGATTAGAACATCGTTAGAGAGGATCTTGGAGGGACCTGTCTTATTTAAACCTCAGACATTTAGTTTGGTTTGCTCTTTGTTGTTGAAGTGTGCGGCGTCACCATGCCTAGATCAAAAGAGCTCTCTGAGGCCTTCAGAAAGAAGGTTATAGATGTCTACGAGTCTGGGAAGGGATTTTAAAAGATCTCCAAACAATTTGAAATCAATCATTCGACTGTCTGGAAGATCATCTACAAGTGGAGAAGATTCCAAACAACTGCCAACTTGTTCAGGCCAGGCCGCCCCAGCAAGTTCAGCCCGAGAGCAGACCGCAAGATGCTGAAAGAAGTCTCGAAGAACCCCAGAATGTCATTACGGGACCGACAGGTAGCTCTTGCCACTGTTGATGTCAAAGTGCACAAGTCTACCATTAGAAAGAGGCTGCACAAATTAGGTCTACATGGGAGGTGTGCCAGGAGGAAACCTTTGCTGTCCAGAAAGAACATCAGGGCAAGACGAAAGTTTGCCAATGAACAAAGGCAAAGACCAGCACTTCTGGAACAATGTGCTCTGGACAGATGAGTCAAAGGTAGAGCTATTTGGCCACAGTACCAGAAGACATGTTTGGCGAAAACCAAAGACAGCATTTGACCACAAGAACCTGATACCAACTGTAAAGCATGGTGGTGGAAATATTTTGGTTTGGGGCAGCTTTACTGCATCAGCGCCTGGGCAGCTCACCATCCTAGAATCCACTATGAATTCTTCATTGTACCAGAGGGTGCTTGAGGATAATGCGAGGCCATCTGTCGGAAAGTTGAAGCTCAACCGAAGGTGGACCTTGCAACATGACAATGACCCTTAACATACCAGTAAATCCACCAAGGAATGGCTGAAAAGAAAGAAATGTAGGGTTCTGGAATGGCCAAGTCAAAGCCCGGATCTAAATCCCATCGAGATGTTGTGGGGGGATTTGAAACGAGCTGTGCATGCAAGAAACCCCTCAAACATCGCACAGCTGAAAGAATTGTGCATGGAGGAGTGGGCAAAAATTTCTCCCAGTCGATGTCAGAGACTGGTAGACAGTTATAAGAAACGCCTACTTGAGGTTGTTTCTGCCAAAGGGGGCAATATCACCTATTAGAGCCAGGGGTGTACTTACTTTTTCCACATGCGAAATTTGCATTTATGTTTATTTAAATTATACAATGGACTACAAAATGTAAATGTTTCATTATATTTGTTGTATTATATCACCATTATCTATCAATATTGTTGAAATGAAGATCAAATAGCTGTATGTTGAAATATGTTGAAAAAGTCAAAACTTTACATGGGGTGTACTTACTTTTTCACGTGACTGTACGTGCATAGGCCTATAGTCTATAGTTTGCTCCATTATAATAAGATGGTATTGGTTGCTAAATTATATGTGATTAATTAATTGTAATTAATTATACATAGTACCTAGCTCTCTCTTTCTAAATTCTAAATTCCTTCTGCACAAGCTCTGCTAGTGTTGCTGTAATGTGGCAGTGGAAGATATTTTGGAGGAGTTGAAGAAAGAGATCTCGTAATGCACGGCTTCTCTGTCTTGAATAAATTTTAATATTCATCCCCTTGTGTGTGCTGTTAAATTATATAACGTTCATTAAATCACTTGTAGTTGTTTGTATTGTTCATTTCCATTGGTTGACCAAATGACGAAATTGGTTCTTTGACATCTTCCTTTTGATCTGAACTGAGGAGTTTTTAGGATAATAGCATTTCAAATATTTATTAAGGTAAAGCATGTGAATTGGACGGACTTTAACAACGGCAATACCTGGTAAATGGACAGGCTCTTGAAAGTTGAGCTTCATTTATTGATTCCATCCTTCAATGTTCAAACATTCGATGTTGAACAAACTTGCTTGTATTGCCTGCACTAGAGCCTTAATAATGTACTCGCATGGCTTCTGTTTCTTTTGATGAATACTTTAGTAACTCTGAATCAAACCTGAGAATATCAAACCTGGTTTTAGATTCTCCAACAACATTGTAGCCCTCTTGTACAAGGATCATTCAAAAGGTTTTGAGCCCAATCGGGAAAGAATGCCAAAGGGATTATTTTTTTTCACCCCCTGAGATTGCCAGCCTTGAAAAGTGAGGATATACTAAATATGTATGAACTGAATGACACGTCTTTATTTTTCAGATTTGTCTGATCCCTACACTTTACAAGGGTGAACTATGTTAGAAAATGGTGAAAGATGAGCTTCTTGCCTTCATAATGATCTTTTCTGCATTTAAAGTGCTTTGGGAGATGATGCGGTGTCTTATGCCACCATCACAATATGGGTTGTTGAATTTTAAACCACCTGGATAGCACGAGAGATGAGCCCAGGTCTGGTGGGCAAACTGAAACCCCGAATGAACCCAAACATTAATGCGGCGGAATCCATTATTGTGAATGATTGATGAGTCACTATCCGGGAGTGCAGGAGGTATTGGTACCATCATCAAGTAACATCCTTGGATAAATAAGTTTGCAAATTTTTTTCTCGCCTGGATCGAAATACGAAGGAATATGTTTCCACATATGAAGGAATATCTGAGAAGAAAACATTGAGTTTGATGATAGATATATATATATATATATATATATATATATATATATATATATATATATATATATATATATATATATATATATATATATATCTTGCTATTTATAATTGGTTACAGGGCCAGGAAAAATCATTTTTTTGGGAAGAGCCATACGAAGCTTGAATGCCATTGGAAGAAGTGACTGCATGTTGTAGGGGAATTGTGTTGAGAAATAAGGATTACGTTTATGACATTTCAAGACTTCTGCTTCTAGATCGTTGTGGAAGTCTAAAATGAATTTCCAACTGTTAGTCTTCTATATATATATATATATATATATATATATATATATATATATATATATATATATATATATATATATATATATATATATAATCATCTATATATATATATATATATATATATACAGTAGTGACCCCTAATTCCGAACGCCCCTCATCTCGAACTACTCTAATTCCGAACCGTAAATTCGAGAAAATTTTGTCCCTAATTCCGAATGTATTTCTATAACCGAACCGCCAACATAGCGTTCGCGTGTTGTTTCCAGTGCTGAAATTAAAGAACTGTGCTTCCATTGGTCTAAAACACAGGCCATTGTTGAAAAGTGGCACCCTAATAAAGCAGTGGTTAACAGGAGCATTAACTTGTTCAGTGACAATGTGATTGACCACTTCAGAAAAATTAAGAAAAGTCGCCAACACCAGGCAACTTTGGAGAGGTGGTTCTCTAAAGAAAGCAAGCCTAGTGAGCCCCAACCCTCTACAAGTGGTGTTAAGAGACAAAGAGAGCAAACACCAGAAGCACAATCATCTGATGTTAGCTTGGAAGGTGCCTCACCTTCCAAGCAATAAAACCCTCTCCCTCCTTCCTCCTCTCCAGCTTCCACATGCACCATCAGAACTCTCCACTAAGGTAAATGCAGTTATTTTCATGTTAGTACATTTATTTCTTGTTTTTATTATTATTATTATTTGATATTTAGGGCATTTACTCATCTTATTTTACCTTGAATCATGTGTATTTGCAGTTAACAGTGTCTTGATAATGGGTTTTTGGGGTCCAGGAACGGATTAATTCACTTTCCATTATTTCTTATGAGGAAAATAGTTTCTAATTCCGAACTTTTCCCAATCCGAACTGCCGCTGGAACGAATTAAATTCGGATTTAGAGGTCCCACTGTATATATATATATATATATATATATATATATGTAAGCCAATAAAGGCGAAGCTTATACTTTAGTGATAAATATTTTGATTAAATCTGCATTGTGAATTATAGATATTGTGTGTTACTGTAATTTTAGATAGGAATCTTAGGAATAAATACTTAGGAATAAAGGCTACGTTGATAATCTGGGAAAAGAAGAGATATGTAAAAGAACAAAGTTGTTTTGCCCTACAAGAGTTCTCTGGTGCTGGCACTGCAAAACACCATGTGTGTATTCCTTTCATCTTTAAAAGCTTATCGCAAATGGTTTGAGTTTAATGAACAGCAGATGTTTTACCATGCTGATGGCAACAACTTGTCTCAAATCCCTGACCCCTTGTTCGACCTCTCATCTTCCAGTCTGATGCCTCAAAGCACAGAATAATTCCTTTTGTCTCAAGAAACACGATAAAAGACGCGATTCAACCGAATCGAACAGAAGATTCTCTGGGAAAACGTTTGTGATGCTCTGTGGTCGTGTATGTTGGCATAGTATTGTTAAACTTTGTTGTAATCCTTGTGTGTATTCGAGCGAATCTTCTCCAGAGAATTAAAATAGTCAAATTGCTCTTGGTGTGTGGAGATTCAAGTCGATACCCCTCCGACATCATGCTAAAAACCTTCAGATGACCAACTCTTCCATTTAAGTTGAGAGTGCCTTGTATACAAGTTCTGAGAAAATGAACATTCATACTTGTACAGTTGTAGATTCTCAATCAGAGTTGCTTGAAGTTTTTTTTTTTTTTTTTTTTTGAATACACGAGACACAACACAGAACTGTTAGACGAGGCAAACACAGCCGCTGGACTTGGGGGAGGAGGGGGGGGGGAGCTCCGTCACTTCTCGGGACACTCTGGGTACCAGAAACGTCATAACAACGGCGCCGCCTTTCTCACCACACTCAGAGGGGCATTTCCTAAGGAGGAATTTCATCTTCTCCATGGATGCCAACCTATGAGGATTATCCATGTTCTTAACCTTTCAAATGCTAAATATTAAGCAAAGAATCAGCAAATACCATTTTAATAGTTTTTGGTATGACTCGGTCAGGGTTTGAACCGCCAACCTCCCAGACTCAGAGCAACGCTCTAATTATTACACCACGGAGTCTGGTACTCTTCCTGCCACAGTGTCTTGCATTTGGACATTACATGTTGATTCCCCTGAGAACTAGGTGATGTGTATAGTGAATGACGACCAAGATTTCAGTAATTTGATAAAACTGCAGTGGAATAAACCATGATTGGTCACATTATAAGTTTGGGCCTACTTTATTAAGTTGATATATTTTGTTTTGTGTGAATCTCCTTCATGTAATCTGGATACACGCTCTTCATTGTTTGTTTGACATTGTGGAAGACATACTTGAAGAATATAGTTGTAGGTATTTGTCCTTTAGCTTTGATTACATGTGCATCATGCATAATGTGTGGGTCCTATCAGTACCATGACTAGCCTGCAGCAAATGATCCTGAACCTCTCATTTGGTAATATGTATGCACAATGCACATGCACACACACACACACACACACACATGCACACGCACACGTACACGTACACATACACATACACACACACACAAATGCTCAGCCCACCCCGACCCCCAGCCTGTCCCATCATACCGATAATGGACCATTACACTGCTTTGATACACCAGAGCGAAGCCACTTACTGTCAGAATGATTATTCACCTGATGTTCTGTCCTTTGACCCCCATTAAGATGAAAAGAACCTTTGAGTGGTTGAGGAGAGTGCTTTTTGATATAATAATAATATTTTTTTTGCATGGCTTGATGCATGCAACTTGAACTTTCCCTGAAGTCCTAATTAATCGCTTGAGGATCTGTATAAATTGTGTAAATGAACAGCCAGTCAGAAACGAGCAGGCTTTGGATACCGTCAACACAGATTTGGATATGAGATGAGAAGAGTGGGGTAAAGGGGGTGATGGCGGAGGGGGTGTTGGGGGAGGGGTGTTACTTTATTTGTACATGGGTTTTGACAACAGACAGATTCACTGGATATCTCATCACCTTGGAAACTAGTCGCATACCGTTTTTGTTTCAATTTGTGAAAATCGGGAATAATACTTTTGTATTTATGAAAACAAAAAGAATTTTATTTTAAGGGATATTATTTCTTCGAGGGACCTTTATCCAAAGGGTAAGGATTGTCCACAAGAGCAGTGAGGTTGAACATATTTTTATGTACACATAATATAAAGGCCATCACATCTCGAAAGCAAGTTAATGCTTTGATTTTTGTTATTCCCTAGGTGTTCCGCAGTGGAGAGGGAATGGGTATTCGATTGGATAGCGCCTCGGCCTTTCAGGGTGCAGTAATATCTCCACACTACGACTCTCTGCTTGTCAAGGTCATTGCGCATGCCACAAACCAGCAGGTCGCTGCCAGAAAGATGGGCCGGGCCTTGGCCGAATTCCGCATTCGAGGTGTCAAGGTAAGATCTAAAACACCGACCGGTTCACCTTTGCTGAGCAATGTATTTACTTTAAAAACTATTTCATACAATGTACAATGAATGCAACAATCGTATTTTAAAAGCAACAACAAAAAACGTGTTGTTTGCATGAGGTTTCAAGCCTCGCTCCAATGGCAAGTAACAAGCAAACAGCTCTGAAACTCCACCCATGAGGGCCTGTGTTCTGGACAGTCAGGTGGGTTATTGGCCGATGTTACCATTTGCAGAATATTTTCCCTCACTTTCTTAGCCCCTTTGTTCCAAGCTATCTCAATGGCAGAAAATAAGTTGTCTGTATTCAAAGTATTCGAAGACATTAGTTTCAATAATAATAAATCACAATGAGCTCAGCAGTAATAATAAATAAATAAATATGCACACAAATCTAGGTGTGCACGAGGGCTCAATTCTCGACAAAACCTGACAAGACACACACAGTTGACCCATCTTGCATTGCAAACCTGATGTGCGATGAAGGAAGGGTGCAAAGTGACAAAGTGACATCAAGCGAGGGAGCAAGCAACAAAAAATGGCACTTAAGGCGTAGGGGTTATGGATGAGTGTCGATGAAATGATGTGATTTGACTTGATCGCCAGTGGGTCGTGCATCTTCACGAAGGTGTGTGGGCGGCTGGAAGATGGAGGCTTCCATGCAGGCTGTGTCGCCGAGCTCCCATCTTCCGTCTGATTCCACTTCTCTAGCACCTGCATGTGTCTTTTCCTTTCTCGCCATCTGCTACTCATCCCTCGTGCCATTCTCCAACTCCAAGTCTTACAACACTTCCTCTTTATAGCCACGTGCATGACAGAGTGACCAACACTGCCATGTATGGCACAACTATAGGTTCCATTCGCTCTGTCGCTTGGGGAAGGGTCGAGGTAGATTCAAGCAGCCTATCAGTGATGGAGAGGAGAATTTAAGTGGGGTTTTTAGCTTTGTGGATGTATAGAGAGGAACACCTGACGGTAATGGTGTGGAAATCATGTGATTGACTCATCAATTAGACGATGTAAAGGTAACCTTTCTGTTTAATATTAAATGAACCTTAATTCAACAAAAACGTGTTTTTAATCTTACTTTAGCAAAGACAGTGACAAAAGGTACATTTACTTGAAAACGCGGTGATAAATTTTCCCTTTTAAATGCATATATGTCATATTGTAAAGAAGTTTGAAATCAAGAAATGGGGTTTGTTTTCAGAGGTTGCATGCGGTGGCTCATGTATGCAAAAAGTTTGAGACCCCCCTGACCTCCAGGCAGATAAATGGAGCCTGTGTGTTCAAAGTATCAAAAACTCATTCCCCACTGACCTTGACACAATGATTATCCGACCACAGCTCTGCTTTGTTAGCTCCTCTCCGAGGTTTGTCATTATGCTTAGATGAGTAGAAACATCATCACAAACTGCCTTGAAAATGCTACCCACTTGCGATCACTCATACCACGACTTGTCGGTCAATTCCATTGCATTTCTCATCTTGGAAACATGTCTGGTGAACAGAACTCAGATCTGGAACGTAACTTTAATAAATAACTGATTGGTGGTTAATGAAACTTCTTCAAAGCTGTGTCTGTTGAAGCGACACATTTCACGTGCTGTTCCGAGTTTCTTCAAACGTCGATACAAAACCCACTCAAGAACACCGTACATCATATTTGTCATATAACTTAGCATTGCCTCAATGTATTCATACTGACAGCCAGCCTTTCATCGATTTTTTTGTTTGTTTAGCTTAGAAGACATGACAAAGTCCCCACATGACAGAGCAGGCAAATGTGGAGAATGACTGAGAACTGGAGCCAGATGTCAAAAATTCACGTCCCAACACATTTGTGTATAGAGAAGCATTGCTTGTGCGAAATGAACAACGGACCTCATGACATATTCGATTGGTACAGCCCTTGAGTTTCAACTTTATTCATTCTTTAGCTTTGCATATTTTATGAGGTAATATTAAATTCTTCTGGAACTTGCCGCACTTAGTGTGAACAGTGCTGCACTCTTGGGTTGTCTGGGTGGATGATATTCCCTTTCATAATCCCAATGTTCCTCGGAGGAAATAGGGTTGACAAAATGACTGTCTGAGACTTTTTCATCATCGATGTTACTCATTTTTGTTGGTTCATTTTCTCCCTCTTTATTGGTTACTTGTAATATATATATATATATATATATATATATATATATATATATATATATATATATAAATAATATATGTATATATATATATATATGTATATATATATATATATATATTTATATATATATATATATTTATATATATATTTATATTTATATATATATATATATATGTATATATATATACACAAAGAATTAAGTTAAGCACCCCTACACAACGAATTAAGGTAAGCACCCCCTAATATATATTCTTTGTGTATATGTATACATTGGCATATATTCTAAGGTATGTGAGATCAAATAATGATTGGTATGACATTAGCAATTATCCATTGATGAAATTGAGTGATCAAAGTGAAAAAAAGTGATTGGTTGAGTCAGTGATCCGATCACGTGGGTCCTACACACGTTATTGACGCAAAGATCGCTAGAGGTCTTCTCAGAACAATGACTGTACATTAGAAAACATAAACGTCATCCACACTGTCCGTGATGGACCTATAGCTCCATACTTAAATTGAGGTGAAAATATGCCTAAAATTCCCAAAAAATTTCACCTTAAATTATTCAGAATAAAATATTGAAAACGGCATGATTGTTATGTTTTTATGTGACCATAATATCACTTCTCCAGAAAATATAGCAATATCATGGGTATATTACACTGTTTTGACGACAACAAACTTGTAATGTGCGAGGTTGTAAAAAAACGGGGGGGGTGCTTAACTTAATTCTTTGTGTATATATATATATATGTATGTATATATATATATATATATATATATATATATATATATATATATATATATATATATATATATATATATATATATATATATATATATATATATATATATAATGTATATACAATTATACATGCATATAAAAATACACAGTAATCCCTCGCTATATCACGCTTCACTTTTCGCGGCTTCGGTACATCGCGGGTTTTTCTCGCTAGTATATGTAAAATTATATATCGGATTTTTCATTATATCGCGGGATTCTGCGGCCTATAGGTATTTTAATTTTTTTAGATTTTAATTATTTTTGCGGTAAAATAAGCATTTTCTAGCCTAAAAAATTAATAATAATATAAATAAAAATATAACACATTAATTAAAACCTATATTAAAAGAATATTACAGTAAATCGAAATAAAATACGCATTATAAATGAGAAGCCAAAGAATCGTGCATTTTGAAAGTCCCGTATTCTGGGGGTAATTAACTTGTCCATGATTCTGGGGGTAATTAACCCATCCGTAAGGAGGGTTCTTGGACGGTTCTTCGCTACTTTAAGTAATTTGCAAGGTTGATGCCAAACTGTGTCCTGCAGTTTAATGATCAATATGGTGTTAAGAGTCATCATACTTTGGGTAACCTCTAATTTACAATAACTTATGTTTACAACTTAGAGACACATGATCATGATGACGATTTCGATGATGTTGTCTAAAGCTGCAATAAAATTAAGTCGCTGAGTAACATGAATGACCGAGGTTGTGGAGGATGGGATTTTTCAGTCATTACCTTTTGATACAGATGAGATATCTGCTTCATCACTGCATCAGATCAGGAATAACCACCCTCACCTCCTCTCCACCCCCCACTGCTTCCTACAAATTAACCATCAGGAAGCTGCTGCATATGCAAGAGGAAGCTAATGCATTTCTTATTAATTTTCAAAATTAATCATCATCTCTATTTTGAATAGCTCATGAAGACTTCTTTATGCTTAGGCCTCAGGTTTGATTAAAGGCACTTTTGTCAATTATTGCCTTTTGCTTTCAAAAACACAATTTGCATCAATGTAAATACTTTGTTGTACTGTACTTGTGTAGTTCCATGATCATATGTGTATGTTTGTTTGTTAATTAATTGCAATTATAAAAGAACTTGCATCAATGTACTGTACAGCTATATATACACGTACAAATATTTTTCTAATACGTAAGGACTAAGGATGGGTCTCAAAAGTGTGTTTAAGAGTGTAGAAAGGGTTCATAAGAGCGTGGGAAAGGTTTATAAGGGTATGGGGAGGGTTTTTAAAGTCTTAAAATATATAAAAATAATAAAATTAATATATGGTTTCTACTTCGTGGATTTTCACCTATCGCGGGGGGTTCTGGAACGTAACCCCCGCGATAAACGAGGGATGACTGTATATATATATATATATATATATATATATATATATATATATATATATATATATATATATATATATATATATATATATATATATATATATATATTGTTATGGATCGCGGCTTGGATGTCATTTACCGAGCGGAGGTAACCGTGGCCGAACAGTTGTTCCCCCTTTCTTCCCGACTCACCCGATTCCCCCAGACGTTGGCCAAATCGCGCTATGCCAAATCAATGATAGAAAGGACACGACGACTGGGTAAGATGAAACGACGCAGTACAGTTCTCAAGACATCCGGAGGAGGGTATAATTACAGTGGTGGAGAAAAGGGGGTAGATTACAAGGCAGAGTGAGGTAAAGACACAGAAGAGATGGGCTCTTAAATACAGTCTTATCTTAACCCAGACAGACCACGGACAAACGGACAAGGTAGACTTACACAGGGATTGATGGCAGGGATGGACAGGTAGGTCGATGGCACAAGGTGCACCTTGGCTCGGGGACAGGATAAACACAGTCCAAAGATGCAGGGAGGTCTCACAGCGCTCGGAGGGGACGTCTTGCTTTCTCTCAGCTCGGCGCGCATCTGACGTCACCTCTCTCTCTACTGCGCATGCTCCACGGGGAGTGACACGCCCTCGGCTGGTTGGTTCCGCCCCAACTGGGGCCGGTCCGCCGCTTCCATTGGGTGCGGGGGTTACCGGGCTCCGCCCTTGACGAGGAGCCGACAGGGAGCCCCTGTTTGGTAACCCCGTCGAGCACATGTCCGATGGCGGCTCGTTGGGAAGGCCTGGTGCCCTCCCACCACTCCTACCAACCAAGCCGGATTGAGGACACGCACTCCCTGCGCTCGTTGTTGTTGTTGTTGTTGTTGTTGTTGAAGAGAACTGTGAGGAAGAGCTGCGGGGAGGTATTGGGAGGTCCTAAACTTCCTAACGGTGCCATACAATCACATTCTGGTGCAACGAAGGGTCAGAATTAATGGAAACGAATCCTTAACTGACATAGACTGAGAATAACTAGCAAGATGTCCTATAGTTGTCTTACATGAGATGCGGTGGACCTGGATGCGACATTTAATGGGGGAAATAGGGGGAGGTCGGGTCTACAGAGTGTTGTTTACAGAAAATGGGACAAGGGAATGGGGGATTGGGGAGAGTTGGGAAGTATTGAGGAAATAGGGGAATATTTACAAGCGGATATGGATGGATGCAAATCCCATATCCGCAACAATATATATACACAGTCACGTGAAAAAGTAAGTGCACCCCATGTAAAGTTTTGACTTTTCCAACATATTTCAACATACAGCTATTTGATCTTCATTTCAACAATATTGAGAGATAAAGGTGATATAATACAACAAATATCATGAAACATTTACATTTTGTAGTCCATTGTATAATTTAAATAAACTTAAATGCAAATTTCGCATGTGGAAAAAGTAAGTACACCCCTACATTTATCACTACTTCAAATGCCTAAAATTAGAATCAGGTTCACCAGCTCAGGTGCAAATGATGAGAACATCGTTAGAGAGGATCTTGGAGGAACCTGTCTTATTTAAACCTCAGACATTTAGTTTGGGTTGCTCTTTGTTGTTGAAGTGTGTGGCGTCACCATGCCTAGATCAAAAGAGCTCTCTGAGACCTTCAGAAAGAAAGTTACAGATGCCTAAGAATCTGGGAAGGGATTTAAAAAGATCTTCAAACAATTTGAAATCAATCATTCGACTGTCCGGAAGATCATCTGCAAGTGGAGAAGATTCCAAACAACTGCCAACTTGTTCAGGCCAGGCCGCCCCAGCAAGTTCAGCTCGAGAGCAGACCGCAATATGCTGAAAGAAGTCTCTAAGAACCCCAGAATGTCATCACGGGACCTACAGGTAGCTCTTGCCACTGTTGATGTCAAAGTGCACGAGTCTACCATTAGAAAGAGGCTGCACAAATTTGATCTACATGGGAGGTGTGCCAGGAGGAAACCTTTGCTGTCCAGAAAGAACATCAGGGCAAGACTAAAGTTTGCCAATGAACACCAAGGCAAAGACCAGCACTTCTGGAACAATGTGCTCTGGACAGATGAGTCAAAGGTAGAGCTATTTGGCCACAGTACCAGAAGACATGTTTGGTGAAAACCAAAGACAGCATTTGCCCACAAGAACCTGATACCAACTGTAAAGCATGGTGGTGGAAATATTATGGTTTGGGGCAGCTTTTCTGCATCAGGGCCTGGGCAGCTCACCATCATAGAATCCAATATGAATTCTTCATTGTACCAGAGAGTGCTTGAGGATAATGTGAGGCCATCTGTCGGAAAGTTGAAGCTCAACCGAAGGTGGACCTTGCAACATGACAATGACCCTAAACATACGACTAAATCCACCAAGGAATGGCTGAAAAGAAAGAAATGGAGGGTCCTGGAATGGCCAAGTCAAAGCCCGGATCTAAATCCCATCGAGATGTTGTGGGGGGATTTGAAACGAGCGGTGCATGCAAGAAACCCCTCAAACATCGCACAGCTGAAATAATTCTGCATGGAGGAGTGGGCAAAAATTTCTCCCAGTCGATGTCAGAGACTGGTAGACAGTTATAAGAAACGCCTACTTGAGGTTGTTTCTGCCAAAGGGGGCAATACCACCTGTTAGAGCCAAGGGTGTACTTACTTTTTCCACATGCGAAATTTGCTTTTATGTTTATTTAAATGATACAATGGACTACAAAATGTAAATGTTTCATGATATTTGTTATATTATATCACCTTTATCTTTCAATATTGTTGAAATGAAGATCAAACAGCTGTATGTTGAAATATGTTGAAAAAGTCAAAACTTTACATGGGGTGTACTTACTTTTTCACATGACTGTATATGTAAAATAGTTATTTATATATTTATTATATACAACAACAAACAACCACAGGCATTTTTAGGCCATTTTCCCTGCTGGAGCGGGGGTTAGCCTTGCGGTCCCGATGACAATCATCTCCATCTTGCCCTATTTTCTGCATCTCCCCTTGTTAACCCCCTTGCCCGAATTTCTTCTTCCACCATCTTTAGCCAAGTCTTTCTCGGTCTTCCCCGTCTTCTACTTCCTTCTACATTCATTTCCATCACTCTTCTCAACCAGTCACTTTCATCCTTCGTCAACACATGAACAAACGATCTCAACCTGTTCCTCTTCACAGCATCAATCACAGGCTCTATTCCCATCATCTTTTGCAACTCATCATTTGTCTTCCTCTCTCTCAACGATACTCCACACATCCACCGAACCATTCGCATTTCCACCCTTTCCAGCCTTTGTTGCTGCTCTTCGTTCATTACCCATGTCTCGCTCCCATAAATCACAACACTTCTCACACATGCAGCATACACTTTCCCTTCAGCTTCAACGACACTCCCCTCCTCGTCAGCACGCAACTCAGTTCCCGAAACTTCTTTCATGCACATCTCACTCTCGCAACCGTCGCCGAGTCTGATCCACCTTCTCCATTTAGCATGTCTCCTAGGTAGCAAAATATTTTCACACCTTCCAGCTTCATGCCGTCTCCAATATATATATATATATATGTATTTATTTATATAAATACCGGTATTCATGTATTCTGGTTTCTGTGGTATCAGTTGCAGCAACCTTAAAGCGATGGTTTCCAATCCCACTGTGGCTGCTGTAAACCTTTAATTCTAATCAATGGAATTGTCCACCATCTGTCTGATGGTTTTATAATATACCTAACTGGTTTCGTCACTTCCTGACACAGCCGGTTTAATGGTACAGACTGGCACAGATGTGATGGGCCGAACAGCTTTTTCCTTTCAAGTTTCTTCCCTTCAATCTCAAATGTCACTTAGTCTTCTGTTCTTCTTCTTGGTTTCATCATATAGTGATGATACACAGGAATTCTGGGTGGTTTGTAGAGCCGATGCGGTTGTGCAGGGGACAGGAATGTTCAAGAATGACGGAAATCGAGGTGATGCGTGAGTGGTTGAGACAGTTCACGCTGATTTAAATGAACATCTGTGCTTTTCTCACACAAGTGGAGAATTGATGGGAAACATTGCATTACCATTCGGCTTGCAAACTGCATCACCCGGGGAACGTTACTGCAGCCTTAAAATTCCATTGAAAGCTGGCATCATCTCTTCATTTTGGCTAAATGCACCTGAAAATGTTTTACAGCTCTCAGTTTCAGCAAAGGGTGCATGGCACATTATTGCATTGTATCATTACATTGTACCATAACATGCCGTGGGTGGTGTGTTCATAATAGCCAGCTGAGATTTTATTGTTTTAGTTTGTCTGAAGATTTGATGCCGATGCAGCACTGGAATTTCTATGAACAATGAAATCACATTTCCCACTCTTATTCTGGTTCTCTGAAATGTGGCAATAAAAAAACAAGAATTGGATCGCGAAGAGTGATTATGAAAACTGTTCTGTTGTTGTTGTTGGTGTTGGTTGGTTTTGTACTTCACGATATTTTTATTTTATTTCATTCCTGCATCGAGTAACATTTGAGAAATCTCACCTTGCAGTTACCATTGGGAAAGGGAGCCTGGGTTTGTGCATGCAAATGCATGCAAGAAGAAGCATGGGGCTTGCATCATAGTTGTTCCCTTTATTCTGCTGGTTCACAGTTGGCGCTATGCTCTTCGGGCACAACTACAATTGTGATCTTATAAAATTGGAGAGGTTCTGGGATTGATTGGTCAAGTCCTTGATGATGGACGTTCCCAGTTGGTGATCCTCATGGTCACTCGATAAGTTGTAAGAATTCCTCTGGTCTCTCTCTCTCTCTCTCTCCCTCTCCATCTCTCCATCTCTCCATCTCTCTCTCTCCCTCTCCCTCTCCCTCTCTCTCCATCTCTCCATCTCTCCATCTCTCCATCTCTCCATCTCTCCATCTCTCCATCTCCCTCTCAGTATCATATCTATCTCTATCATATCTCTCTCACACTCTGCCAGGCTATGAGCGAACCATGTGATTGCACAAGTACAGCATATGCACTTTGCGTACAGCTAATCATGCTCGTTTCTGTTGGTGGCACACATCGGTGTTTTTTGATTTACGGGGTATTAGGTCACGCCACATTAACCAGCAGGTGTGCGTACAAAATGTTGTTTTGTTTTTTAAATGTTTTAATACATTCGCTCGGTTGACATAATGACCGTACTGATAGTGAGGCCAATTGTTTATTTGTTTTTTTTCTTTTCAAAAGTAGAATCATACTGAAGATGGATAGATTGTTTTAGCATTGTTATTGCCATCTCTTTTATCAAACTGCTGGGCTGTGTCAGCCTTGAAATGTGCCATTCGATCGCAACGGTCGCTGTCTCCTGTTATATATGAATGTGCATTTTTATGGCATGGTTTGCTCAATTTTCTATTTATAGAAACTGATGACTGGTCATTGTTGATCCAGCAGCTGCAAACTATGGCCAAATATTGAAGACGATGTGGGTTGTTCTTTATTTTACCCTTATGATGTACCCTCAGTTAGAAATCTGTGAGAAAGCACTTGGCAATGACACGATTATTTCACATCAGCTTTTAAAACCTTGCTTATTGCACTTTATATCTTTTCTGTCTCCTATCTGGACAGCTTTCTCTTTCCCCAAGGTTCTTGCACACTTTGGCTCTGGAGAAACATTGAAGCATAACTTTATTCTACTGTTCACTCACTTTCCTATAAAAAAGACAGAGGTGAAGTAGTTTGCTGCCATATAGAATCATGCACACTTTTTAGAGGCTGATCATGCCTCTTCCTCTAAACCTCAAGCCATTGCAAGGGTCTGAGCCACAGAGTGACTTTGATTGGACCGACCGTACATGTCCTTTCTTGAAATGGCCATGGCATGCATGTCACTGCCCCAAGGCACGAGGATGGAGTACTACAGCAAATGGGTTTCCCAGAGGCACGACGATGATTGATGATGTGCTAGAAGCTGCAGTAATGCCAGCACTGACCCAATCTGCTCCAGCCTCCCACTGGTCCTTCCTTACTGGGCAATGTACCAGCTGGATAAGGCCTTCTTTCCGAGTATTCTTGACCTCGGCCATTTTGTGGAGCCCAAGTGACTTGCAGAAGCAAATGTGCATAAATGGAATTTCAAATTGATTTAATGTTCTCGAAAGTTAAAATTAAGCAAAGCACAGCATCCATTGTCCTTTTTAATTAGTAGGAGAGAAAAAATTCTATAAAATATATAAACCTCTTTCTAACCACACTTACTTCACTCATTAACTCACTCACTTACTGATATAAATGTTCAGTAGTTTCTCATTACACGAGAAAGCTGAAAGGCAATGGTACTTTCATTCGAATTGGTTGCTCGGCAATGCTAGCAGACACCTCTTCCGCCTCTTGTTTTTATAACTTTTGCTGCATTTACATTAAAATGCTGTAGCTGAAATTACTATTACTAGCAACGGTACCCACCCTATGGGCAGGGCTTCAATTGGGAAGCCCAAATGAAAAGGCAAAATATCAGAAATTGAAGGCTTTTTCATTTTAATCGATTCATATAAACATCCGTTGAATCATATTACACGCAAGTCATCAAAATCTAAACAGTAAATGGCGCCTATTTTGAAAAAAGGATTGAAATCTGCAAAACGGAAGCAGCCGCTACACTATATATTATATTATATATATATATTATATATATGTATATATATTATATTGAAGGAACTGCGCTCCAACGCGAGTCGAAAGAATTGACGCGACCAAAGACGGAATTCGTCCGAGTTGCTTTATTGAAACA
Organism: Myxine glutinosa; assembly: GCF_964187855.1. NCBI lineage: Eukaryota > Metazoa > Chordata > Myxini > Myxiniformes > Myxinidae > Myxine > Myxine glutinosa. Next base: position 51,196,678 of record NC_136266.1, on the reverse strand, counting down.
AAACAGCTCAGGTATTCTGACAAGCCCGTTTTTCGGGCAACAATATATATACACATTTATGTCGGGAAGTTTGCCCAGCAAAAGCTATACCGGGCATGCCCGGGTATCAAGGGCGAGCCTTGGAAAGGCGAGTCTGGACCTGCCCGGGCGTGTTTGGCTGCGGCCTGGCAAGTCGAGGCTGGGCGTGCCCGGGCGCTCTGGGCGAGCACTGGAAAGGCGATAGCGGGCATGCCCGGACGCTCTGGGCGAGCCCTGGAAAGGCGATAGCGGGCATGCCCGGACGCTCTGGGCGTGCCCTGGAAAGGCGATAGCGGGCATGCCCGGACGCTCTGGGCGAGCCCTGGAAAGGCAATAGCGGGCATGCCCGGACGCTCTGGGCGAGCCCTGGAAAGGCGAGAGCGGGCATGCCCGGGAAAGACGAGACCGGGCGTGCCCGGGAGGTTCGGGCGTGCCCGGGAACAGTGAGTCCGGGCATGCCCGGGAGAGGCGCGTCTGGCCGTGTTCTGGCCGGTGCAAGGCGATTATGTACATCCAGCGGTAACCGCTACACACGCCCCTCCAGAATCGACCTGCACCGGCAGGGTCAATTTAAGGGGGGTCCGGATGACCCGGCCGAAGCGACCCCTGGAGGGTCGTGGGGAGGGGTCTGACGTGGTGGTGGGTGGTCGAGCGGGGGGAACTGTGGACGGGGGGCAGCCTCGCCGCGGAGGAAGGGCCAACCGTGGTGGTCGGTCGACGTCCATGTGCGCCGGTTTGAGGCGGTCCACAGAAATCCGGTCCGGCCGGCCGCCGAAGTCGACGATGAAAGACTTGTCGCCCCGTCGCAGGACCCGGAAGGGCCCGTCGTACGGCGGCCGGAGTGGCCCCCGGTGCGCGTCATGATGCACAAAGACGTACTCCGCTGTGCGAAGCGCCGGGGGGACGTAGGACTGGGGGCCACCGTGGCGGGACGTCGGCACGGGGGCAAATCGGCGGGCGGCCTCCTGGAGGTCCGAGCGCTGGCGAGCGGCGGACCAGGGACTGGTAGCGTCAGGCACGAATTCGCCCGGGACGCGGAGTGGCTGGCCGTAGACGAGCTCGGCGGCGGACGCCTGGAGGTCTTCCTTGGGGGCCGTGCGAAGGCCCAAAAGGACCCACGGCAGCCGGTCGGCCCAACCGTCGTCCTGAAGGCCGGCCATGAGTGCGGCCTTCATGGAGCGGTGAAACCGCTTGCACAACCCATTGGCTTGGGGGTGGTAGGCCGTGGTGCGGTGCAGCGTGACCCCCAACGAACGGGCGACCGCGCCCCAAAGCTCAGACGTGAACTGTGGGCCGCGGTCGGATGAGATGTCCGCTGGTGCGCCGAAGCGCGCGACCCAGGTGGCGATGAACGCCTGCGCCACGTCGGCGGTGGTGGTGGAGGTGAGGGGCACGGCCTCCGGCCACCTGGTGGTCCTGTCCACCATGGTGAGCAGGTGGGTGAACCCCCGCGAGGGGGGCAGGGGACCCACCAGGTCCACGTGGACGTGGTCGAAACGCCGTTCAGGCACGGCGAAAGGTGCCAGCGGGGCCTGGGTGTGGCGGTGGACCTTGGCTCGCTGGCAGGCCGTGCAGGCGTTGGCCCAGTCGCGGATGTTTCGTCGAAGGCTGTGCCAGACGAAACGCGCCGACACCAGCTTCTGAGAAGCTTTCCGGCCCGGGTGAGAAAGGCCGTGGATGGAGGCGAAGATGCGGCGCTGCCAGGAAACGGGCACGATGGGGCGAGGCTGGCCCTGGGAGACGTCGCAGAGCAGGACGGTGCCCGCGAAGGGGATGTCGGCCAGGCGGAGGCCCGTGTCCGCCACACGGAGTGCCTGCACCGAGGCGTCGGTGGTCTGGTCGGCCGCCATGAGCGTGAAGTCCACGCCGAGGTGGACCGCGTTCGCGCTGGCCCGCGAAAGGCAGTCGGCCACGGCGTTGTCTTTGCCGGCGACGTGCTGGATGTCCGTGGTGAACTGCGACACGGCGGAGAGGTGGCGCTGCTGGCGGGCCGACCACGGCTCCGTGACCTTAGCCATTGCGTAGACCAACGGCTTGTGGTCGACGAAAGCCGTGAACGGGCGGCCCTCCAGGAGGTGTCGGAAATGGCGAACGGCCAGGAATAGCCCGAGCAGCTCGCGGTCGAACGTGCTGTAGTTTAACTCGTTCGGTCGGAGTTGCCGGCTGAAAAAAGCAAGTGGCTGCCAAACCCCGTCCACCCATTGCTCATGGACGGCGCCCACCGCGTAGTTGGAGGCGTCCGTTGTGAGGGCGATGGGCGCGTTGAGCACCGGGTGAGCCAGCAGCGTTGCGGTGGCGAGGGCCCGTTTGGCACTGGCGAAGGCCGCGTCCATGGCCGCGGACCAAACAATGTCATGCTTGGCCGGCTTGCCCCGGAGGGCCTCGTAAAGGGGCCGCATGAGCTGAGCAGCGCGGGGCACGAATCGGTGATAAAAATTCACCATGCCGAGGAACTCTTGGAGGGCCTTGATGGAACGGGGACGCGGGAACGTGGTGATGGCCTCGACCTTGGTCGGCAGCGGCACGGCCCCGGTCTTGTTGATGCGGTGGCCCAAAAAGTCAACGGTCGGCGCGCCGAAGTGGCATTTGACCGGGTTGACAATTAAGCCATGCTCGCTGAGGCGACCGAACAGTGTTCGGAGGTGGAGGAGGTGCTCGGCGCGGGACGTGCTGGCGACGAGGATGTCGTCCAGATAGACGAAAAGAAACGGCAGGTCGCGCAGCACGCCATCCATCAAGCGCTGGAACGCCTGGGCCGCGTTCTTGAGGCCAAAAGGCATCCGCAAAAATTCGAACAGGCCGAACGGCGTGATGACGGCCGTCTTCGGGACGTCGGCCGCCCGGACAGGTACCTGGTGGTAGCCCCGTATCAGGTCAATTTTCGAAAAGATGACCCGTCCCACCAAACGGGCGGAAAAGTCCTGAATATGCGGGATCGGGTACCTGTCGGGGGTGGTAGCGTCATTGAGACGGCGGTAGTCGCCACACGGGCGCCATCCACCCCCCGGCTTTGGCACGATGTGCAGTGGCGAGGCCCACGCGCTATCGGAGCGCCGCACGATGCCGAGGTGCTCCAACGCGTCGAATTCGGCCTTTGCCACGGCGAGCTTGGCTGGGTCGAGGCGGCGGGCCCTGGCGTAGACCGGCGGGCCCGTAGTGGGTATGTGGTGCTCGATCCCGTGCCGCACCGCGAAGGCCGAAAACGTCGGCCGCGTGAGGGCCGGGAATTCCACGAGCAGGCGAGCGAACTCGTTCGTTGCCGGGAGGGCACACGCCAGTTCGGTCGGCGCGGAGCTGCTCATTGTGCACGCCAGGGAGCTGAAGGTCTCGGCGTGGACAAGGCGACGTCGTTTGACGTCGACCAGCAGCCCGTGCGCGCAGAGGAAGTCGGCGCCCAGCAAAGCCACGGGGACGCTGGCGGTAACAAAAGTCCATTGAAAGCGCTGGCTGCCGAAGCAGAGGGTGACGACGCGTGGGCCGAAAGTGCGTATGGCCGAGCCATTAGCAGCGACCAAAGAGGGGCCGCAAACTGCGTCCAGCCTGTCCTGCTCGGAGGCAGGTATGACGCTCAGTTGGGCGCCGGTGTCGCACAGGAAACGCCGTCCATACGCTTTGTCCCGAATTAACAGCAAGTTGCCCGAGTGGCCGGCGCTCATGGCTGGGAATGAACGCCGGCCCGGCCGTTTCCCGACCTGCCGAAAGTGCACGGGGGCCGGCACGTCCGAGCCTTGTGTCCGAACCTGGCGTGGTAATAACACCACGCCCGGTCAGGTGGAGGCCCCGGCCATCGTGTTGGAAGCGGACGGTGCGGCGTGGCGGCCGCCAGTTGCACCGGCAGTTCGGCCTCCAACCGCGCAGGGCGCTCGGGCGTCGTGGGCGTCGCCTCGGACGGCGGCGGGCTCCAGGTAACCGCGCCGATGTGCTGGCCCGCCGAGGAGATCTTATCGGCTTCCCTGGCGAGGGCGCGGGAATCCGTGATCAACGTGCCAGCCAGGGCGAGGCGTACCGGGTTAGGCAGCTGACGGAGGAACAGCTCCCGGAACAGGAATGCCGGAGAGTGCTCGCCGAGCAACGAGAGCATATAGTCCATGCGCTCGGACGGGCGCGTGTCGCCGAGCTCGGGCAGGTCAAGCAGGCGCCGTGCGCGTGCTGCCGGTGAGAGGGCGAAAGCGCCGAGGAGGAGCGTCTTCAGCGCGTCGTATTTGTCAGCAGCCGGCGGGTGCTGGAGGAGGCTCAAGGCGCGGGCCGCGGTGGCGGAACCGAGCGCCGCCACAACATGGTGGAAGCGGGTGTCGTCCGCGGTGATGCCTCGCAGGGCGAACTGGGAGTCCGCCTGGGCGAACCAAACAGCCGCGTGAGTCTCCCAGAAGGTAGGCAGTTTAAGCGTCACTGCCGTATCCATGTCGGTAGGTCACCAATGAAGGAACTGCGCTCCAACGCGAGTCGAAAGAATTGACGCGACCAAAGACGGAATTCGTCCGAGTTGCTTTATTGAAACAAAACAGCTCAGGTATTCTGACAAGCCCGTTTTTCGGGCAACAATATATATACACATTTATGTCGGGAAGTTTGCCCAGCAAAAGCTATACCGGGCATGCCTGGGTATCAAGGGCGAGCCTTGGAAAGGCGAGTCTGGACCTGCCCGGGCGTGTTTGGCTGCGGCCTGGCAAGTCGAGGCTGGGCGTGCCCGGGCGCTCTGGGCGAGCACTGGAAAGGCGATAGCGGGCATGCCCGGACGCTCTGGGCGAGCCCTGGAAAGGCGATAGCGGGCATGCCCGGACACTCTGGGCGTGCCCTGGAAAGGCGATAGCGGGCATGCCCGGACGCTCTGGGCGAGCCCTGGAAAGGCGATAGCGGGCATGCCCGGACGCTCTGGGCGAGCCCTGGAAAGGCGAGAGCGGGCATGCCCGGGAAAGACGAGACCGGGCGTGCCCGGGAGGTTCGGGCGTGCCCGGGAACAGTGAGTCCGGGCATGCCCGGGAGAGGCGCGTCTGGCCGTGTTCTGGCCGGTGCAAGGCGATTATGTACATCCAGCGGTAACCGCTACAATATATTATATATATATTATTGCTGTGATCCAGAGTTGATGAAAATTTAAACAGAAGCAGAATTGGAACTGTAACAGATTCTGCCTTTCCCCCTTTTTTTTGAGTATAAATGGCAACAACTGTTAAGGTTGCGTGGTTGGGCTGAGCTATTCATTCGGCCCAAACTCTTGATTTGGATTAGGCCCATGCGCTTGATGTGCTCGGGTGCTCACGACAAGTAATGAACCTTTCCGTGGCTATCCTGATAGGTCGTCACCTTTTCACAAGGTGCGGAGATTTTTGCCCTGCCAAGCCATTGGTACAAACCTCACCATTGAGAGCAATACAGTTAGACTTTACCTATTGTACACTGCTCCTTTCCTTTGCCATCTTCAGGCACTGCATAACGTCATTGCCGGGCACCGAAGGGGGCCCGGAAATGACGCACGCTGAAAGGGAGTACTCAGTTTTCACTCTGGTTGTTTGTTACCTTCGCAAAAGCGGAAGGTTATGTTTTGATCGCTGTGTATTTATTTGTATGTCTGTGTGTGTGTGTGTGTGTGTGTATGTTATTCGCATAACTCAAAAAGTATTCAACCGAATTGCATGAAATTTGGTGGGATGATTGGTTATTATACGGGACACATTTGATTAGATTTTGGGAGCAATCGGGTCAAAGGTCAAGGTCACGAAAAGGTCAAAATCGTATTTTTACCATAGCGCGGTCAATTTTTATCCAATTGGCATGCAACTAATGCCAAAATGTTCAGAATTCAATGCCCCATCTTGTGATATACGACATGACCCAGTGAAGACATTACCCTTGTTAGCGGTTGGGGGTCAAAGGTCAGGGGGGTCACGACCTTGCAAAATGTGCGTTTTTTGTCATAACTCGGTCAATTCTTATCCGATTTGCATGAAATCAGCACCAAACTGTTCACTGTTCTGTTCCCTACACTCCCATGCCAAGTACAGAACAGTAGCTGCGGCGAAGGTATGCGCTCTACCGAGTGCCCGTTCTAGTTTGTATGTTTGATTGATTGTTTGTTTGTTTGTCCAGGCGATATCTCAGCCATCGTTTGAGCTAGGAAGCTCAAATTTCGGCACAATAGTGAGAAAGTGCTTTGACAAAAAATGATTGTTTTGTTTTTTGATTAATCGATTAATTGATTCGTTATTTAAATATTATCGATTAATTAAGTACTTATTTATTTCCTTTCTCATCTTGGCAATATATCAGGCACCGTTTGGGCTAGGAAGCTGATATTTGGACATGCCAATGACAGTGATTTGGCTGTAAAGGCTATTTTTGATTTATTGATTAATCAATAAATTGATTAATTATTTAATTATTCGATTAATCACTTAATTCATTAATTTTTTTAAAGTTACAGATTCTGATGAAACTGTGGTGGTTTAGGTATTCAATTAGCCAGTTGATTAATTATTTTATTATTTTATGATCATTATTTATTTATTTTCATTATTAATCATTTATTTATTTTCTTTCTCATCTGGGCAATATCTCAGACCTTTTGAGCTAGGAAGCTAATATTTGGACATGATAGTGATATGATATTTTTTGACATGAATTAGCCAGTTTGCTGTTTTATTTATTTATTATTATTATTATTTTTTGTATTCTGAATCGAGGCTGTGAAAGAGCTAACATTTACTTCACAAACAAATCAACCAGACAAACAAAATATATAAAAAGAGGGAGCGGAAGACAAGATGGGGAGGGAAGGGGAAGCACACAAACACAACATTTGAGAGTGGGGAGATGTGTGGAAGGGAGAGGGCTTGGGGGGAGGAGGCATGGGAAAGGGGGGGGGGGGGGAGAAGTATAAAACACAAGGACACCAAGGACTTCCAGGACATAAGTTGGTATTTCAAAAAAGTGCAATTGGGGTGAAATTAGCGGGGGTAGAAAAGATCGAGGTTTTGGACGGGGGAAGATAAGAGATGGTGGTGAACAGCTGCGACCTGGAGGGTGGAGTGGGATTGAAGAGAGTGAGCGAGTTTGTTCCAGAGGTGGGAGAAAAGAGGAATGAAGGAGTGAAGGTGAGCAGAGAGTCTTGATTTTGGCAGTTTAACCATAAGAGGGTTGCAGGCAGATCTTGTGCGACCTGCAGGAATATTTGGGGGACAGAGCCCAGAGAGAGCTGGGGGGGCAAGGCCAGAGAGGAGTCGGTAGAAGATGGAAAGACCACCAACCTGCCTGTGGTGAGTGAGTGAGAGGCCCTTGGAGTTAGCTTCATCGCGGGAGATTCCAATGATTCTGAATGCTTTGGTTTCAACAGCGTGAAGACGAGCTAGGTGTGAGGCAGGAGCTCCAGCCCAGAGGGGAGAGCAGTATTCCATTGAGCTGCGGATGAAAGCCTTGTCTGTGGTGAGGAGCTCAGTTGTGCCAAGGAAGGACTTCGCACGACGGAGGATGCCCAGTTGGCGACTGGCTTTGGAGGCCAGATTTGAAATGTGTTTTTCCCAGGAAAGATCATGGCAGATAGTGAGACCCAAAAGCTTGAGTGACAGAACTTCTTGGAGAGGATTATTCAGAAAGTGGATGGGAGGGTTGTCCAGTCGGTCTTTTCGGAGAGACATCGTAAGAGTGTGAGATTTGTCACGATTTAAAGACATGTTCCACTTGTTTGCCCAGTCTGTGATTTTGTCCAGGTCTGCAGAGAGTGAGGAGGCTGCAGACTGCCGATCTGAGGGATGAAGAATGGAGCGACAGAGAGTAGTCATCAGCAAAGAGATAGAGAGGATTTTCAAGAGAGTCAGAGAGATCATTGATGAAGACCAGAAAAAGCACAGGGCCCAGAACCTGTGCCAGAACCATGTTTTTGTATATATTGTTACGGACACGACTTATTAAGATGTTATGCTGGGCCGAGCGGAATGGCCGCCGTGTTCGCACAAGTTACCCGATTACACTCGAACGTTGGCCGAATCGCGCTATGCTAAATCAATGAAGGAAAGGACACAACGGCTGGGTTAAATGACACGACACCAGGGGTACAGTTCTCAAGACCTCCGGAGGAGGATATAATATTTGTTATGCAGAACGTTTAGATTACACGGCACAAGAGGTACAGCACAGAAAGGTGGGCACTTAAACACGGTCTTATCTTAGCCCCGACAGACCACAGACAAACGGGACAAGACTGACTCACACAGGGATTGATGGCAAGGAAGGGCAGAATCGATGGCTCAAGGTGCACCTTGGCTCAGGGGCAGAATCGACCCGGTCCGGTCCAAATATGCGGGTAGGTATCGTCGCGCTGGAGGTGGCGTCCGTTCTTCTTCGTAGCTGGGGCGCATCTGACGTCACCTCCGTCTTCCTGCGCATATCCAGCGGGGAGTGACACGCCCTCGGCTCGTTAGCTCCGCCCCAGATGGAATCGGTCCGCCGCTTCTTATTGGGTGCGGGGGGTTACCGGGCTCCGCCCTTGATGAGGAGCTGACAGTGAGCCCCTTCGTGGTAACCCCGTCGGAGCACATGGTCAATGGCGGCTAACCAAGCCGGAGTGAGGACGCGCACTCCCCGCGCCGCTGTTGTTGTTGTTGGTGTTGTTGTTTCATGAGGAAGAGATGCGGGGAGGTATTGGGAGGTCCTAAACTTACTACTGGTGCCATACAATCACATTCTGGTGCAACGAAGAGTCAGAATTAATGGAAACGAGTCCTTAACTGACATAGACTAAGAATAACTAGCAAGATGTCCTATAGTTGTCTACGTGAGATGCGGTGAACCTGGGCACGACATTTAATGGGGGAAAAAGGGGAAGATCGGGGCTACAGAGTGTTGTTTACAGACAATGGGACTAGGGAATGGGGGATTGGGGATAGTTGGGGAGTATTGGGGAAATAGGGGAATATTTACAAGCGGATATGGATGGAGGCCAAATCCCATATCCGCAACATTGCACCCTTCTCTACCTCGGGGCGTCCCGACCCGATAAATTTTTACCTACTTTAGTGTGGCACTCAGATGTAGTTCCCTCTACTATTAACTCAACCCTGAGTGCGACAGTTTTACAGATGTTCACAAATGAGTAAATATGTCCCCCTGCGACGTTGCACCCTTCTCCTCACAGAAACACACCCACAGGATAACCGAATCGCGGAAAGAATTCTCAAACTAAACATACAGCCGGTAGGGAGCATTATTTACACAAGACTACACTGATATTTACACTACGATCCAGGACCTGTTTTTGGAGGAACACATGCAGATGTTATGCATAGAGAGAGAGCACGCATGCCAGCATCGATACACCAACCCACGAGTGCTCTGTGGCCTTACGGCCTTTAATAATGTGCAGAGCACCCCATCCAAGCACCAGAAGCACCACCCCATAACGCAGTCAGCACCATCCGGTGCACCAAGAAAATGTTCATAAATCACCGGTGGTGTCGCAGCCGGCCGATGTTCTGCCGCTGGTCTTGCCTTCATGTGGTGCACTTGGCCTTCTTGCTTCTTTAAAAATAAAGAAAGGCGCCAACCGCGTCCATTTCTGTATTGTGGTGTCAGGGGGCCAACTATTAGTGGTTCACCTGTATGGCATAGGTGCCACGTTGACCCATAGGTCCATCCATGGGTGGTGCTTGCCCGCAAAAGAACTGCGGTCCATGGTGGGTGGCCACAAAAATTGCGGTCCATATGGTGTATCGATCCAGGCAGCAAGCAGCGAAAGTACAGGCCCACAACTGCGGAGCCAGCACCTCTCTCTCCTCTCTCTCTGCCCCAAAGCCAGATCCTCGGAGGTGGGAGACAAAAGAAGAAGACAAGTGAGTAAGGTGGTAAGGGCGCAAAAGTGCATGCAATATAAGGTAATGCACACTGGGGGCACATGGGAACCAGGTGAGACAGGTACGTTCCTACCGTACGCCCCCCCCCCCCCCACCAGGTAACCTACGTTGCCCCTCCCTTACCCCTTACTGTATCCACAAAACACAACACTACCCATAAACATCTACTTTACAAATCAACAAACGTCCCTACTGTCTTCCCCGTTCCTCCCATAAACCAAATTCGTCTTCTCTCCCTCCTAACCAATCAAATTTGCCATTTCCAACTCTCATCACAATTTGCCATCTCCAACTCAACATCAAAATTTGCCATCACCAATTCATCATCAGTCCCTCCTTGGGAGGGAGAGATGGAATCACCCCAATGTCTCATCCACGTCGTGATGCGTCTCACAAATCCAACAGCAATTCTCATTTCCTGCAACACAAAACAAGAGAACACAGGTGTGGAGTCATCATCATTACCTCAGGCAAGTGGCTGCGTATGGTGCGACAGGTTCATCAATCCTAACTATTTCCTAAATGACTTTAACAACTTTACATTACCTGGGGTCTTTCCCTGCCAATCCATTGGCCAACTTACACTATGGGTTCTAAAAACAAATTCCCATTGACCAAACTGTGGTGCTTTTCAATTTGGGGTCTCACTCCCCCAATTCACCTCCCGGTGCCCTCGCACAATTTCTGGGCCGCCACGTGTAGCTCTCCCAGCAGGTCTACCCACCTGCGCACCTCCACCACTGCAGTTGCCTCCGAGCTTACCTGCGCCTCACCCTAACCTAACTACCTGGGGAAGGCCCTCTGGCGCTCTCCCCACTCGGTGCCCTCTCTGGCACTGGGCTACCCGGGTCCGTCCTCCGGATCCTCAGGCCCCACTGACACTAACGGCTCCCAGAGCCCACCTGCGGCCTCACCTGGCCGACATCCTCACAGTGGTGGAGTGCCCAACCAACTACACACACTAACAGGCTACACGCCCAGCCATTTCCACAACACTAATGCACCCATCCACAATACCATTCTGCAACCGCACCACAAATGCCAATATCCAACCACAATTTACCTATACCCTCTACCTAACACTTACACTACCCGCCCCGGGTACTCGTGAAAGGGGCCCACTCTTCCCCCATCCACACCTTCGCACCATGCACACCACTCCGTACCACTTACTCCAACTCTCTCCACACCACTCATTCTCTGCTCCATGTATTCCACACACCTGTACTTGCACACCTGTGCTCACACCTGGTGCCACCTGCACCCTTCTCTCCCCAAGCGCATTCGCGCTGATCCACAACACTCACTACTCATACACTGCTCCACACACCTGTCCAGGTCTCACACAGCATCATCTCATCTAACTACTCCCCTCTGAAACTTGCGCTTCCCAGTCGTCCCTTTAAACTATTGCGCTCCCTCGTCATTATCATCCACCCTAATCTACCTGCGTCCCCTCTACAGGTATCAGTCACTAACTAAACTTAACGTTACCTAATGTCATATTCGCTAGATCCCTACACACCATATCCTAACCCACCCAGGCTAGTTTTCACTGCCATACACCCCATAAGCTATCGCGCATTTGCCCCACCCTGGGAAGGGTGGCCGGGATGCCACCCTTACCCACCGGGCCCATCGCTCATCAATCCCCCAGTCCTCTGGCACTAATAAGCCCCCCTTATTCAGAGGTACTGGGTCCCGCCTCGGCATCTAAAGCCGAGGCAATCCACGGGGGCGCCTGCTCGCCGGTGTAAGGCCTTATCCGGTCGGCGTGGACGATCCGAGGGAGGGCTCGTGGCCCCATTTTGATCTTAATGACCACGTCACAGATTTGCGACAGGACGACTCCTGGGCCTTGCCAGGGGGAGGTGAGTTTTGTGCACCTTCCCTTCCGCCTCCGGGGATTAAAGAACCAAATCTTCATCCCCGGAGCGTATTGACTCCCCTGGCTCCGGTCGTCGTACCTGCGCTTCATCTTTTCCCCCGCCAGATGGAGTTGGCGGCGGGCGAAGGCATGGACTAGCTCCATGCCTTCTTCTAGGTGACGTGCGTACCCCTCCCTCGGCGGGTTAACCACTGTGTCTGGCACGGGACCGCATAGCAAGTCGGCGGGAGCCCGTAACTCCCGCTCATACATAAGCAACGCTGGACTGCATGCGGTGGCCCCGTGCTGGCTGGTTCGGTAGGCCATGAGCAAATAAGGGAGATGTTCGTCCCAGTCATCCTGACGGGTGGCGGTGAACAGTGCCAGTTGTTGGATTAAAGTTCGGTTGAATCTTTCCACCATCCCGTCAGATTGAGGTCTTAAAGGCGTTGTTCTGGTTTTCCGAATTGACAGGAGACTGCACACATCTTTTAGCAATTTGCTCTCAAAATTTCGTCCCTGGTCGGTGTGCAACTCCTGTGGAATCCCATGCCGGCACACAAATCCTTCCACGAAGGCCTGCGCTACCACCCCTGCTTCTTGGTTGGGGAGGGCGTAGGCCTCCGGCCACTTGGTGAAGTAGTCCATCACAACGAGGATGTACTTATTACCTAGGCGGGTGCGGGGTAGTGGGCCTAGGATATCCATGGCCACCCGCTCTAGGGGGGCCCCCACCTGGTGTAATTGAAGGGGGGCCCTCATCCTCCGTGCTGGTCCCTTTTTGGCAGTACAGGCGTCGCATCTCCGACACCAGTCCTGTATGTCGCGCCCCATATTCACCCAATAAAACCTCCGGCGTACCTGCGATGTCGCCGTCACAATTTCGGTCTTTGAGGCCGGCCGATAGGCACAGTGTGGTTCTCCTGACCACGTGGCCCTTGACTTGGTTTGTCCGCACAATGTGGGCGCTTTCAGGATGAACTTTAGCCGGGGAGCGTTTGGGTGCGTGGCGCCTTTGGGCGCCCCGGTCTGATACTGCCGCCCACGCGCACAACACCATGTGAGTGCACGTGGGTCCCGGCGGTCCCACTGGCCTAGCGCTACCATGTTTAGACAGCGAGATCCGTCCCCGGGCACCGGCAAGCCAGGCACGGTAGGACACCCGCGGAGCCCCGGCGGACCAGGGGCGCGCGAGCCTACGCGTTAGCGTGCTACGGCGGAATCAACGGCTTCGGCCACGGCCGGGCCGATAATCGGCCCGGTCGCACCGGAAATGAACTGGTTCGACGCCCGCGCTAGAGAGGTCGCGGGCGACTGAGATGTTTTAACAAATAATTAATTAATTTGAGACGTCCGATTTCTAGTGTTTGGAAATTTGGAAGAGCTTGACCCTAGCCTTTCCCTTGCGAGGGCAAGGAGGAACTTAACACTTGACACTTAAGCTTAGTTTGAAGTACACCCTGCCAGCGCTCCCGGTGGGACGGCAGGGCAACCAGAAGGGACGAGGTTCTCCTGACCACGTGGCCCTCGATCTGGGAAGTGAGAGGCGTTCCATTAGTGGACGCGCCCCTCACGCCCGACTTTTGGGCGGCCCCGGCAGGCCGTTTGTTTTGACGTTCCGTGACAGGCCCCGCACCCCCACCTCAGGGCCGACCGGGCGACCGGAATGAATCCCGGTGTCCCGATCCGAACCTTCAGAGCGGGCCGGCTGGGGAGTGCCAAGCACCCCATACCTGCACTTTCCGTCCCTGCGGTCCCAAATACCGGAACCACCCGCATCACACTTTCCCCTCAAAAGACCCATTTGATATAAGTTAATATTCTGATATAAGCTTTAGAAAACCAACCCTATATAAGTCAATACCTCCAACGATACATGTGCGCAAAATACAAAATCACAAAAGATTTATTTGATATAAGTTAATATTTTGAATAACTCGGTCAATATCAGTCCGAATTTCGCCAAATAAAGGTTCCCGTTATCCACAGATACCCCTGTATCCTCCTAGAGGCGAAGTCAGGATGAATTTCGCAAAAAAAATAACACCGTCACACCGTCACAAATCTTCGTTGCTTATTTAACTTATATCTTATTAACTTATATTAACGATTAAGGTGACATTAAGGTGATATTTTAAAACCACTTTATTGGACAAAATGAGGTGCGGCCTTGCATCTAGTTGAGACCCAGTCACCCAGGCCGATCACCCATTCCGACCCCAAATTCCTCATCGACGATAACTAAACAATATATTATATGAATCGCACCGTACATACCTCCTTCTAGATCTTGTTCTTGTCTTGATATACTCACTCAGGCTCACTCTATTACGCATGAGTCCTCTCAGCTTTTCCAAATGGCGCCCGCTACGCCTCGTGTCCAGTCCACCTCCGAGCTCTTCTTCTTCGAATGACACTCATGGTGGGGGCGTGATGACGTCACTGCGCTTCAGGCTTAGAAAACTAAGGGCGTGATGACGTCACTGCACTTCAGTCTTAGAAAACTAATTTTTATATAAGTTAATATTTTCAATAACTCCTATAGGCGAAGTCTTAGAGAATTGCCCAAATGGCCGCCGGGGCGGGTACCATGCACCTGTTGCAATATATCGGTCTTAAATTTATTTGGGACTACCACCAGCCAGGAAGTTTTATCAGAGGGAACCTCCACCCACTTGCGATACAAGATGTTATCCTTCAATTCCAGGGTCTGCCACTGAGCCCAATATGCCTTTGTTTGCGCCCCGAGGGGGGTGACCTCTTCCCCCTTTGGTCTTTGCCCCAATTTGACCCAATTGAACACTGGCCCCAGGACAGGATCCTCCTGCTGGGCCGTGCTCCATGCCAAAGTTCCGAATTCCTCATCTGCGGTTAGTGGCAAAATTGGCCCTCTCACCCGGGTTGCCCGGACAACGAGGGTCGGGTCCGAATCGCCCAATTGTTCCCTCTCCTCGTGTCTCGCACAAAATTTGCAGTTTTCCCCCAGACAAGGATGCCGAGAGAGTGCGTCCGCATTACCATGGGCCTTCCCGGCCCTATGGGCCACATCAAAATCGTACTGCTGCAACTTTTCCAACCACCTTGCAATTTGGCCCTCTGGTTCCTTGAACCGAAGGAGCCATTGCAAGGAGGAATGGTCAGTTCTAACCAAAAATTTCCGCCTGTACAGGTACGGGTGGAAATGGTTCATGGCAGCTAGCATGGCGAATAACTCTTTGCGAGTGACGCAATAATTTCGCTCGGGCCTACTTAAGGCCCGACTATAGTAACCAATCACTCTCTCCACGCCCTCCTGTGTCTGAGACAAAACTGCGCCCAATCCTTCCTGGCTCGCATCCGTGTCCAGGGTAAATGCCCCGTTGCTAGTGGGGTACGCTAGAAGGGGTGCGGATGTTAGACACCCCTTCAATTTTTGGAAGGCCTCGTGGCACTCCCGTGTCCAATTAAATCGCGTCCCCTTCTCCGTAAGCCGGTGGAGGGGACGGGCCAACTCCGCAAATTTCGCCACAAAGCGCCGGTAGTAGGAGCAGAGTCCCAAAAATCCACGCACCTCTTTGATGGTACGTGGTGCGGGCCACTCCTCTACCGCTTTAATTTTGTCTGGGTCCGTTTTTACCCCCTCGCGGCCGATCACGTGACATAGATAGGCCACCTCTCTTGCAAACAAAGTGCACTTACTCGGGTTCAGCTTCAACCCTGCCTGTCTGAGGCACCCGAACACCTGGTCCAAATTAGCTACTGCCTGGGGGAACGTTTTGGCATGTACTAGGACGTCATCCAGGTACACCAGGCATGATTGCCATGGCATGCCGCCTAGTACATGTTCCATCAATCTTTCAAAGGTGGCGGGGGCGTTACACAAACCAAACGGCATCACAGTAAACTGATACAGTCCCTTACCTGTGGAAAATGCTGTTTTCTCCTTCCCTGCCCTATCCATTTCCACCTGCCAATACCCACTCTTGAGGTCCAAAGTCGAGAACCAATTTGAGCCCGCAACGGCATCGAGGGTGTCATCAATCCTTGGCAGGGGATATGAGTCCTTGAGTGTCACGTTGTTTAGCTGGCGATAGTCCACGCAGAACCGCGTGGTCCCATCCTTCTTTTTGACCAGCACAACAGGTGACATCCAAGGACTTCCCGAGGGCTCGATCACGCCTGCGTCGAGCATTTTTTCAACCTGCTCGTCAGCTTCCGCCCTCTTGCTCCAAGGGAGCCGTCGGGCGGCCTGACGAATAGGCCGGGCCTCACCGGTGTGGATCTGATGTTTCACCAGGCCCGTACGTCCAATATCCTCGGTGGACAGGGAGAAGAGGTCCAAATGGGACCCAACCAGTTTGTGTAAGGCCTCCCTCTGGGTACCTCCCAACTCTACGCTACTACGATTTACCATCTCGCAAATGGGATCGGGCCAATTCCTACTTCTTATTGAAGGCTCCCCCCGGGGTCGGCTCGGCTGGACGTTCTCGCCCCTCACTGTCGCGACTTCCTCAACTGGGGTGCAGCCAGCTACCCTCGTGCCCCTTACTATAGTGCGTGGTTCTGTACTCATATTTATTACTCGGACGGCCACTACCGGTCCGTCCGTTTTTACAAGGGTGCGGCCCACGATTAAACCCGGTATGGACTGCGCTGCCACCGGTTCGACCAGGCCGTAGGACTCCTGCCATGTTGGGCGAGCTGCCCACCGGGCCGGCACTATCGCCTCGGCCCTTGGGGGGATGGTCATGGCCTCGGAAGCCTCCAGCTCCGCTCTCTCGGCCGTGCTCACTCCCCCTAACGGCAGCTCTTCTACTCCCACCTGCAGGATCCCCCGGCACAAGTCGATTTTACAACCGCTGGCAGTCAACAAATCCAACCCTATTAAACATAGGTCGCACACCTCCGCCACCCAAACATCTATCTCCCTCCTTACCAACCCTAACTTGAGGGTCACAGAACCACGCCCTATGATCGGGGCCGTTACCCCGGTAGCAAGTTGCAAACTATAATTTTGCAGGCGCTGGATCTTATCCCAGTCACCTGCGCTCGAATCGAGGACCACAGGGCTGATGATCGTGGCGCTAGCTCCTGTGTCCACTACGGCGTCTACCCCCACGCCGGCAATTTTGCATCTGATTGTCAGGCTACCGGTTCCAATTTGGCCACAATAAATGACCTGTCGCGTCAATGAGGGCTCTCCTCCATCCTCTTCTGCCGAACACCGCCCTATGTGCCCGACACCTTCTAGTTTCCCGGGGTCTGGCGGGGGGGGGTGTCTGGGGTTGGCTAACCCGCTCCCCTCTGGGCGGAGTTGAGGACCTCAACCGCCGGGGATTATCCCGGCGCGTGGCTCGACAGTGCCGCGCCAGGTGACCCAGACGGTTGCAAGTATAGCACCTCACCTGATAAGGTGCTTGTCTCCGGAATTCCAAATTTCCCCCCCTGTAGGTCCGAATTGGATTACCCGCTCGTGGTCCACCGCGGGCCACCTCCGGGGCCGCCTGCCATGGTCCAGGTCCCGCCAGGCGCTGGTCCACCAGCCTCCGGACCATGCCCGCCAGGTCAGGACTCACGTCGGGGGCGGGCCCCCTAAGGGGTCCGCCCTCCATCGGGGGTCCCACCTGGCGGACCGCCATTGCGAGACGCTCGCCCCCCCGGGCCAGGGGCCTCGCTGTTTCCCAACGGGCCGCAGCGTCAGCCGCCTGGCTCAGAGTCTGCGGGCGCCACATGGCGAGCTGTTGCCGGAGCTCAATATCCGGGAGGGCCTGGATAAAATGGTCCAGCGCCAGGCTTTCCCGGGAATCCGCTGCCATGCTAGCATGTGCGATCCCCACTGCGCGGCGAATGTCGTGGGCAAGTTCCCTGATGGCTTCCTGGGGCTTGCGTTTTCGCAGCGCGAGCTGAGCTTTAACAAGCTCGCTCTGCTGTTCAATGCCGAATCGATTAATTAGGGCGTCGCGGAGGGCTGGCAGGGTGAGAGCACCCGCTGGTAATGCCGTCAGCACCTCCGCCGCCGCGCCGCGCAATGCGGCCACCAGGTGTACTCCACCTTCGTCCTCACCCCAACCGTTGCCCTTACACACACAGTCAAACTGCGCCAGGTACGCGCGTAGATCACTCTTGCCGTCATACGGCGCGAGTGGGACCTTGTGGGACCACCTCGTATGCGAGTCGTTGCCCGCCTGCCGGACCCCGTGTGTCGCCCCTTGCGGGGTCAGCGCGGGGCCGAACCGGCCGGGCCCCCACAGTACATTACCCCCAAGGGGCTCTCGTGCCTCCCCGGTCCCTCCAACAACTACCCCTGTTGGTGTCGATGCATGGGTCACACCTCCGCAACCCGCTACCCATTCCATACCACCACAACCTTGCTCACCCACACCTCGCACCTCTCGTTCCATACCCTCCGGACCAGCCATACACCTCACTCTTGGCATCTCACGAACATCCGGGTCTATCTCGACCCCCAAGCTTATTAAATCACCTGGCGCATCATACGCACGACCATATTGGTCACCACTTACACCGGGTCCTCTTTCTCTTCGCTTCTCCTCCATCACCTGCGAATCCCTCATGCGGTTAATGAGCACATCATCACGATCCGAACACAGACTTTGGACCAATTCTTTTACTTCCTCCTTTATCTCTTTCTTATCCTCTCTCCGTCGCTTCTTAATTTCACTCACCCCTTCTTCCACTTCTTCTAATTTCTGCTTCACCTCCTTCATCTCCTCGTGCGCCCCTTTAAGTTCTTCCTCTAACTCCACTTTATTTTTTTATATGTGCTCCCGCACCTCCCGCTCTTTAACCTCCATCACCTCTACCACTTTGTTCATTTTCCTCGTCAGGTCCTCATGTACCGTCTTGACACTCTTTTTTTAATTACCCCTACGTCCTTTTTCATCTCCTTCTGTGTCGATTTTAAACCCTCTATTACCGCTGTGTTTTTCTTTACCTGGTCCCCCAACTCCTTTTGTCCCACTGTCAGTTGTTCTACTCCCAGCGTCAACTCCTCTATACCCCCTTGCAATTTTACAGTCCCCTTTCTCACCTCCTTCTCCATGCGCTCCTTACAGTGCCTCACCTCCTCGCGCACTCCTCCGACCTCCTCACTCACACCTCTTCTGATCTCTTCTCCCATCACTTGCATCTCCTGCCCAGATGCCACCCTCATCTGCTCCATTTCCTCCCTGTGAGCATCCAGTTTAGTTTCTACCCCCATTCTGACCCCCTCTATCTGCTGCCCCATTTGTTTAACTTCCCTTTACGCTTGGTCCCTCATGTCCCTCAATTTGCCTTCCATCCTGTTTTCTAACCCCTCTAACCCCTTTTGCATCCCTTCCATTTGATTCTCTTGAGCGGCCATTCTGTTTTCTACCCCCATTAACCCATTTTTCACCTCTTTTATCCCGTTGTCTAACCCCTCAAATTTGTCGTCTAACTTCCCAAATTTATTGTCTAATCCCTTAAAATTATTGTCTAACCCCTCACCGGTACCCCTCGCTTCGTCCCTCATTACCCCCAATTGCTCACTCTGAGCCCTCGCTTCGTCCCTCATTACCCCCATTTGGCCCTCCAATCGCTCACCCAATCGCTTACTATCAGCCCTCATTTGCTCACTATTCTGGGCCATAAGGGCCTTCATTTGTATTAAAAAAAGGTTCAAATCTACCAGCGGCGCTACTACGGTCGCGGGCGTGGTCGCCGTGGCCATGTGCGAGTCGCCATTTTGCGCGCCCGCAACCTCGTGCACGACGACGCCATTTTGCGACCCTGCTACCCCCACTGCTTCGCTCTCCTCATGTCCCTCAATTTGGTCCTGGATCGACCCTGCCTCACTCTCCTCTACCGGAACCCAGCCGTCTTGGTCTGCCATAGCGCGACTTTCAAAATTCGGGTTTTTTTTTTTTTTTTGTAAAACACAATTAAATTTCGCCGTTATAATTTCGAGCGCGTGTAACGCGCTCCGGGACCGATCCCACTTCCCGACACCAATTGTTACGGACACGACTTATTAAGATGTTATGCTGGGCCGAGCGGAATGGCCGCCGTGTTCGCACAAGTTACCCGATTACACTCGAACGTTGGCCGAATCGCGCTATGCTAAATCAATGAAGGAAAGGACACAACGGCTGGGTTAAATGACACGACACCAGGGGTACAGTTCTCAAGACCTCCGGAGGAGGATATAATATTTGTTATGCAGAACGTTTAGATTACACGGCACAAGAGGTACAGCACAGAAAGGTGGGCACTTAAACACGGTCTTATCTTAGCCCCGACAGACCACAGACAAACGGGACAAGACTGACTCACACAGGGATTGATGGCAAGGAAGGGCAGAATCGATGGCTCAAGGTGCACCTTGGCTCAGGGGCAGAATCGACCCGGTCCGGTCCAAAGATGCGGGTAGGTATCGTCGCGCTGGAGGTGGCGTCCGTTCTTCTTCGTAGCTGGGGCGCATCTGACGTCACCTCCGTCTTCCTGCGCATATCCAGCGGGGAGTGACACGCCCTCGGCTCGTTAGCTCCGCCCCAGATGGAATCGGTCCGCCGCTTCTTATTGGGTGCGGGGGGTTACCGGGCTCCGCTCTTGACGAGGAGCTGACAGTGAGCCCCTTCGTGGTAACCCCGTCGGAGCACATGGTCAATGGCGGCTAACCAAGCCGGAGTGAGGACGCGCACTCCCCGCGCCGCTGTTGTTGTTGTTGGTGTTGTTGTTTCATGAGGAAGAGATGCGGGGAGGTATTGGGAGGTCCTAAACTTACTACTGGTGCCATACAATCACATTCTGGTGCAACGAAGAGTCAGAATTAATGGAAACGAGTCCTTAACTGACATAGACTAAGAATAACTAGCAAGATGTCCTATAGTTGTCTACGTGAGATGCGGTGAACCTGGGCACGACATTTAATGGGGGAAAAAGGGGAAGGTCGGGGCTACAGAGTGTTGTTTACAGACAATGGGACTAGGGAATGGGGGATTGGGGATAGTTGGGGAGTATTGGGGAAATAGGGGAATATTTACAAGCGGATATGGATGGAGGCCAAATCCCATATCCGCAACAATATAATATGTAAATGGCTCAGCACGATTCTTTGTGATCTTGGCTCGACTCTTTCACAAGCATTGAGCGGTGGTCAACGAGTTATTTTTGCTATAGGCTTGGCACTGTGTCTGCAGGCAAATTATTTATTGTTGCATACTACCATTTGTGTATCATCACAATAACGTACCTAAACGCACTAACGCAGCAGCAGCAGAAATCTGACCCAAAAGCCCCAATGGTGTGAATTTTTGAAGGGCCTCATTTTCAAGTCAAAGCTGACCATCGAAAAATGATAAGGAAGGGAAGCTTGTACCACCATCGAACCTGTCACCATTGGTCATAGTCCACTTCCTCATCAGGAGTGGGACATGTTTAGCCAATTTGATTCCCAAGCGGCAATATGCTTAAGCAAGTACTATTTGATTGTGTTGAGTTGGAAAGAACCAGAAATAGCACGAAGTGCTAATTTTCAGAAGTGGCCTTTGGGGGACTAGTTTTGAGCTTTATATGGTTTGACTGCTGAGGCTGCATTGTCAACGCTTCATCGGCACAGTCTTGGCAGGAAACGGCTGATGTCAAGAACCGTATGTTGCAGAAACATTGCAAGGACTGTGACGAGCACAACACTCTGCCAATGAATATTTGCCACTTCGTGGACCTTTTGACAAAAGTCAATGAATATTTGCCACTTCGTGGACCTTTTGACAAAAGTCGATGAATATTTGCCACATCTTGGACTTTTAGATAATTTTTGCACTCTTGATTGTGCATTCCGCTGCTCCATCATGAGTTCCGTGGAGTTGACACCGCTATGTGTTTGATTAAGCACTTGGTGCATGAGAGATACCTCTCACAGTTACAGTTTTACTTTGTTTTTGTAAACAGTATGATGTATACTTTTTGAATTTCTCAGTCTTAGTCTATTCTATTCTAGAATAGACTATTCTCCATATTCTACCACCATGGCGTCATCGTTGATGCTTGGTAATCATGTTCACCAGTGTTGATGCTTGGACCCTGTTGAGTGGCAAAAAGTCAGTTGTAACCTGTTGTACCAGGTCAAATGTTAGATTTTGCCGAAGAAAGTGTGAGATCTCTCATTTCCAGTGTAATTAGGGGAAATTAGTTTTACACCGTTGAAGATTGGCATGCTCCATGATGTGACGCACTTTGATAGCAGAGCAGTTGGTGGACTACTTAGTCCGATTTTGTTGGGAAGTCTGTATGCCAACTGAGCTTTCCTGACATCTTTATGATAACATTTTGCAAGAGGATGTTTTTGAATTAACGTTTTGACATCAAATTGCACGTTAATGAAAAATTGCAACCGTGGAGGAAATAGCTGGTTGTGTGATATTTATCTGAAGACAAAACGTGTGTGTGTGTGTGTGTGTGTGTGTGTGTGTGTGTGTGTGTGTGTGTGTGTGTGTGTGTGTGTGTGTGTGTGTGTGTCGTTGGTTGTTATCTCAATTTGTGGGTTTTATGTATAGAAGGTAGAACACAGTCCCCCCAGGTCTCAAAGTATCCACCTCCGTTTTCAGTAAGGGATAATGATTCATGGACAAGTTTGTGAAGTTTCTTGTTCTCAGTTTTGTTCTGAGGATCGTCACCGAGCCCCGTACAGCTTCCAATTGCAGTTGGTTTATTATAATATTCCCAGGAATCATTTTTTAAATCTCTACAGGGTTCTTTTTTATCATTCCTGTTGCTCCAATAATCACTGGTACAATTTCAGCACCCTTCAGCTTCCAGGATCTTTTCACTTCATGTTTGAGATCTTGTTATTTGGTAATTTTCTTGATTTCTGTGTTGTTTAGGCCAAAATTGCTGTGTACTGACACCTCAATTAGCAATGCCTTCTTTTCTTCTTTGTACCTCAGTACTATATCTGGTCACATCGTTTTTTATTTTTCTTGCTGTCATTTCAATTTTAGTTTATTTTCAGCAACCAGTACCTATATAGGTCTTTGTCTTCAATTTTATATTTGTATTTTATTTTCTGGATTCTCCTATTTAGTTTTGGGCTTTGATTTCTCCTTTGGAATTGCTGTATTTGTCTTGCCTCCTTTCTGAGCATCTCCCTCCATCTCTCGAGTCGTTGCTTCCATGGTGTTGCTTGGTTTTCATTTGTGGAACCTGTTGTGTTCTTGCGGTTTTTCGTTGTTAATTCTTCTTGATTGAATAGTGCTGCTGCAAAATTCATTATGTTTATTTATTTCAGTGTGGCTGATTTTGTATTATTTTTGGAAGGTTTGTTTGATTAGTGCTTTTGTGTATTTATTATTATGTAGTCGAATTAGTCGTGGTCTTCCTTCAGTTTGTATCAATCGCACCTCCTCTGTCTTATTAGCCAGCTCCTCTTCCAGATTATGTTGTTCCTCATCAGCCTCCCCCTCCTCTCCTCTCTCCTGTTGTACCTCTCCGTCCTTCTGCCCACTATCATTTGTATCTGTTTGTTTTGTAGCCATTAATGGGTCTCCTTCACCACCCATTCCCCTCGCTTCAGATGCAGAGCACCTTATGTGTAGAAGGATATCCCCCCTTTCCCTCAACATTCCAGCTTTCATTATTTTGTCATTACTGTACTGTGTATATCTTTCCTTTGAGACAGACAGCACCATTGTAGTTTTGCGC
Source organism: Myxine glutinosa (assembly GCF_964187855.1). Taxonomy (NCBI): domain Eukaryota; kingdom Metazoa; phylum Chordata; class Myxini; order Myxiniformes; family Myxinidae; genus Myxine; species Myxine glutinosa. The sequence continues at coordinate 51,173,290 of NC_136266.1, read as the reverse complement.
TTTGATGCAGGACTCTCCTGTCTTTGATGCAGGCCATCTATCTTAGCAGGACACACCCCAAATGCCTGGTGTGTCCGCACAAACGTCACAGAGCTTTCTCTGTTGGGGGTCTGTGACCCTTTGTTTGGAGTTTTTTTTTTTTAATACTCTCCAACATACTCCCCTCATCAAGAGTCACAAATGGGGCTTCCGTTGCACCACTCAAGGCCTCACGGTAGCTCCTTCCATTGTTCACACCATGCGTTATGTCCGCCACGATGTTCCCACTCACACTCGCGCTGTCTTCCTACTCTTGGTGCCGCTACATGAATATATTATCCTTGCCGCTTCACTCCGGGTCGCATAGCCTGTTTTTACGAGTCTTGCACATGTCTCTGACGTTTGGCTCCGTACAGCGATTTCTCTCCGACTCGTCAGCTGTGAAGCTCCCATTCCCCACAGTCTCCGTAAACCCACTCAAGGCCGCCTTGTAGCTTCCTCTGACATTCGCATCATGCGGTTTGTCCGCCACAATGGTCCCACTCGCTCTCGCTTTCTTCCTTTTCCGGGTGTCGCTACAGCAACCGTTTAGTGCCCCAACTGATTTATTATCCTCACTGCTTCACTCTGGGCTGCTTAGCCTGTTGTCATGATCTGTGCATGCTTCTTTGACCTTTGGCCCCATGTAGCGATTTTCCTCCCACTCGACAGCTGCGATGCTTCCATGCCTCATGGTCTCTGTAAACCCACACAAAGCCTCCTGGTAGCTCTCCCGGCCCTTCACACCATGTGGTGTCTCCACCACGACAATCCCTTTCGCGCTTGCTTTCTTCCTTCTCCGGGTGCCACCACAGGGACCGCTTGTCATTTCGTCAGGGATGGTAGCCTCATCGCTTCATTCCTGGCCGTAACTGTTACAGCGCGTGCACGTTTCTTTGACCATCAGTTTCATGCAGCAACGTATATTCGAACATTCCACGCTTCATGAGCTCGCCGTGCTGTTATCATGTCGGCTGTTCAGCATGGGCCTTCTCTCCCTAGCCTAGCACACCTCCTCATGCTTTTCATCCTCTCGATTCCATTCTTATCTTCTTTGCTGCCATCGCTACCTATCGAGGTCTTGATATGTTTCCTCTTCAGAATGGAGGCACGCGAATCATCCCAGGTGGGTTCAGGCGACCCAATCGTCGAGTAAGACGGGGAGTGAGAAACGATGTATATGTACATGTAATTGGTTGGTGTAAATCATGATCAAGTATATATATGCACTACCGGTCAAAAGATTTAGAACACCTCAATTTTTCCAGTTTTTATTGAAATTTACGCAGTTTAATGTCTCGATGTACTCTGAAATTAAGCATAGAACAAATAAACAATTGGAGATAAAAAAGAAATCATAGAATCATTTTGTTTAATAAAATTTAATTTAAATTTTTGACTCAGCAAAGTAGCCACCTTTTGCAGATATAACCGCCGAACACACTCGTGGCATTTTTTTTTTTTTTTTGTATACAAGATCGAGGCTCGTGAAAGAGCGAAAGTTTCTCCATTGGAAATCAAATATTGTTCGGGAAGTTCTTCCCAACACTGTTGCAGAAGTTCCCACAAATGTGTTGCACTTGTAGGTTGCTTTGCTTTCACCCTTCTGTCCAGTTCATCCCAAACCAGCTCGATGGGGTTTAAGTCTGGAGACTGTGCTGGCCATTCCATGATTTGAAGCCCTACCGTCTTGTTATTTTCCTCGAAGGTAGTTTTGACAGCCTGGAGGTGTGTTTCGGGTCATTATCTTGCTGTAGGATGAACCCCTGACCAACTAGGCGTATACCAGAGGGTATTGCATGGCGCTGCAAAATGCTGTGGTAGCCCTTTTGGTTCAGGGTGCTAGTCACTCTGTGCAAGTCGCCGACTCTGGATCCAGCAAAAGAGCCCCAGACCATCATGCTTCCTCCTCCATGTTTGACAGTTGGTGTCACACACTGACGAACCATCCTTTCACCTACTCGACGGCATACAAAAACCCTGCGTGATGAACCAAAGATTTCAAATTTTGATTCATCGGTCCATAAGACCTTCTACCAGTCTTCAGTAGTCCACTGGCGGTGCTTCATGGCCCAGGCAAGCCTCTTTTTCTTATTTTGCCATCTTATCAATGGCTTTCTTACTGCCACTCGACCTGTCAAACCTGCAGCTCGAAGTCTTCTCTTCACAGTTGAAACTGAGACTTGCTTACATCGACCAGTGTTAAGCTGTGCTTGAATCTGTTGCCCTGTGAGCCACCTATCACGCAAGCTGTTGACTCTCAGAAACTTGTCTTCTGATTCTGTTGTGGCTTTGGGTCTGCCAGACCTCTTCCTGTCAGAGTTTCCTCCAGTTTCCAAATGTCTTTTGATTGTGTAGGAAACTGCACTCACTGATACCTTGGCTTTCTTTGCAATTTCTCTAAAGGGAAGACCTACACTTTTAAGGGTTATAATGGTCTGTCTGTCTTCCTTTGTTAATTGCCTTTTTCTCGCCATTATCATAGCAATATACGATTTCTTGCAGTGCAATATTGTCCAAATAATGCTTCAGAGGGTGTAATAACAGTTTGTTCCAATACTGCTTTTATACAGACGGTGGGTTTGTAATCAAGTAATCAGCAGAGGTTGGGACACCTGTAGGAATTGTTTGCATCAACTTTGAAGGCTTAATTTACTTAAATTGCTGCAGAACAGCTGTAAGTTGTTAACCCATTACTTGTTCCCTGAAGAAGGCCTTTTTTTACAATATAACTGTGCAATTTACATTATTTTCCCGTTTTGCTAACCTAAACTTTTTTTTTACCTCGAGCAGTTTAATGCTTACCTTTGTACCATTTCAGGTTATTCACTGGACTTGAATTGCTTCAATTTCAATAAAAACTGGAAAAATTGAGGTGTTCTAAAACTTCTGACCGGTGAGGTCATATGACATATATATATATGTATATGTATATGTATATATATGTATATGTATATATATATATATATGTATATATATATATATATATATATATATATATATATATATATATATATATATATATATACAGTGGAACCTTGACTTACGAGTTTAATTCGTTCTGTGACCGAGCTCGTAACTCAAATTGCTCGTTTCTCAAATCAAATTTCCCCATTGAAATGCTATTAATCCGTTCCAGCCCGCCAAAAACCACACCAATTTTTTAAAAAATATACAGTATATATAAAAATATCTCGCGCTTTATATTTCACCTGTATGCAGCATACAAGTTGGCAGGATGGCCTGGACTGGAGGTACGCACACTTGACTCTAAAGTCTAAACTGTCCAGCCTGGGTTTGAATCCCGACCCAGCTATAACCTGTCATGGGTGAATCACAGGCAGGGTGATTCATCAATGTGTGTACCGCTAAACTGGGCGCCCCGTTTGCGTCCCATTAGTTGTTGGATGTTAAGGATCTCACCGTGTTTTCCACAAAGAGAAGGCGAGCTATCGCCGGCACTCTGAACAAGTTGTGGCCTGGCATGGCATGAACATGAAAACATGAACATGAACATGAAATGTTCGACATGAACATGAAATTTTCCAAAATAACCAAAATGCGAAAACAAAAATGCAGCGCTATACGACAGAGATACTGTACTTGCACGGCAAGATAACCACGTGCCCGGAACCCACCTGGCGGCGTAAACTCAAAATAACCAACATGCGAAAACAAAAATGCAGCGCTATACGACAGAGATACTGTACTTGCACGGCAAGATAACCACGTGACCGGAACCCACCTGGCGGCGTAAACTCAAAATAACCAACATGCGAAAACAAAAATGCAGCGCTATACGACAGAGATACTGTACTTGCACGGCAAGATAACCACGTGACCGGAACCCACCTGGCGGCGTAAACTCAAAATAACCAACATGCGAAAACAAAAATGCAGCGCTATACGACAGAGATACTGTACTTGCACGGCAAGATAACCACGTGACCGGGTGGCGAAAGCTCGTAACTCAGATCTCGGCTCGCATCTCAAAGCAATAAACCGCCCGAGCGACGGCTCGTATCTCGAAAAACTCGTAAGTTGGGGCACTCGTAAGTGAATGTTCCACTGTATATATGTATATATATATATATATATATATATATATATATATATATATATATATATATATATATATATATATATATATATATATATATATGTACTATTTCCCAGTTAGATTTGGAAAATTATAAATTCCCACCATTGATCAATTGTTTACCCGTGGTAAGGGAGGAAGATACATCTTAAGTCGATGACAATTGACTTCTGAAAATCACACAAAATAATACAAATATAAAGTTACTTTGGACAATTTTAATGCTTCATTTTGATTTCGTTGTTTTGTAACTAATCAATTGCGGAAGGAGTGAAATTGAAAATGGGGTTTCGGGGAGTGACCTTGAGCTGATTGGCCTCTCGAGCACTCCTGGATAATAGCCACGCTCAGCAAGAAGGATAAATATATAGGAAGTGCGAACAGACAAGACATGAAGGGAAATGGTGTGGTGTTCACAGGAAGTCTGGGTCCCCCATCTCCATTTCAGAAAGAGTGAACGATTTAACAGAGTTTTATTTATTTATTTTTCCCCACCAGGGATAATGGCTGGAGACATCCAATTACGACTGACTATTTTCTGACAGTTTGAGGACACGAGGACCCCACTCTTTTTTTTTTTTATAACCTGAATTTTTCACTGACATGTATAGCTTGCCATATCACATGCAAATATATAAATAGACAAGTTAATGGTAAGATGTGTTAAAATACTTGTGTTTAAAATATGATCCTTCTGTGAATCATCAGCTGGATGTTAAATGTGACCATTTTATTCATGCCCGTGCAGTGTTCGGTTTGAAAGAAATTTTAATGGGCACCAAATGCCCATTGGTTAATTTTTTTGTGGACACTGGAGTGAAATGACCCGTCTCTTGAACTACGAATGCCAAAGGCATGAAACCCTGCAGAGGAGGAGGAAGGGGAGGGATGGTGTCGAGGGTCGTGTGGTCGCAGGCTCGAATCAATCAATTGCTTTTTTTCAGGTTGTGTGATGGCATTCGGAAATGGCCGAATCCACGGTTCCTGCGTATTCGACCCAATGTGGTTGTTGCTACGGCACAGGATGGTAGGCCAGGATGGGATGAAAAATGGACTACAATCTGGGCCACATTCTGTAAATGACAGGACACGGGTTTTTCCACTGAGTGCAGAGGATACCTTATAACATAAATAGTATTAGAAAACACTCAAATGGAACATAATAGAAACAAACAAAATTGGCCAATAATATAACTATATTATACAGGCGTTAAATAAAAAGTTGCACATCATTATGGACCACCCGTGGTGTATACTACTGTGGCTTGTACTTTTCTCACCAACAAACATCATAAAATATTATACCCTTTTCGACCTGATGTCCAAAGATTATACTTTTGGATTACTATTTATTTATACAACGTGAAGGCTAATGCAAGAGCGGAAACACAGAACATAACAGAAGAACTAGTGGAAATGGAGGAAACACACCAAGACTAGGTGTCCCGCTCTATTGGGACACAACAGAGGGACCTTTGGAGGAATAATGGGCATGAGAAAGAATGAGATCAAGAGGAGGGTGAGGAGAACACAAGGGGATGAATAAGATGATATGAGCTCAAACCCAGCAAGAAGGGGAACTGAAAAACGGTGATGACACTGAAATGTAACAAAAAAGGGAAAAGAGTATGAGGGAGAGGGGAGAAAGCACAAGAGCCTGGAAATGAATGGGGTGTACTTGGGAAGTGTTAACGAGGGTAAAAACGATTGAGTAGGATGGGTGGGGAGGGAGGATTACCTGAGGTAGTGGTGAACATCGATCTTGAAGCTATGGGGGAAGGGCAAGAGGGGGGAATAATGGGGTTGAACAGAATAAGGAAGTTTATTTCACCACTGGCAGGAAAAAAAAGAGGAGCAAATGAGTGGAGGTGAGCAGTGAGTCTTGATTTTGTAAATTTCACCATAAGTTTGTAACTGGCAGACCACATACACCCTGCATAAGTTAGGTGATTAGGGGGGGGGGGGGCGGTGGGGGGAAGTGGGACTCAGCTTAATCGTGGGAGATATGAATGATTTTAAGGCCTTGGTTTCCACAGTATCAATAAGTGCAAGGTGTGGGGCAGGGGTGCCAGGCCAGGGGGGTGGATAGCATACTCTATCGAACTATGGATGAAGGCCTTGTAGGTAGATAAAACCTCAGGTGTGCCAAGGAAGAACTTTAAACGATGGAAGGTGGCTGCCTTTGTAGGCCAAGGAAAACCCCATTCAAGGTCGCTTTCCAGCACACGCTCGCCATTCAAACCCACAATTGCCAGGTGGCACCGCGTCATCATGAGGGCAAACATAAACAAAACCATTGCCACTTCATCCACCTTACCCCTCACTGCCAGCAACCACCATCTCACCTGCCCAGGATGTTAATAGCACTCCGCTCAAGCCTGGCTCCACCATCGACCAAGCCTTGTTTCGTTCTACCACGCAAAAGTACAACCTGCGCTGACCATCCCGTTGTGCCCTCCTGCCAGCAACAACCACTCCATTTGCAACGACCACTCCGCTTGTCCTGCATGCTGTCAGCACCTTGGTTGTGCAGAAAATAGAGAGCGCTGCATCCAGCCTCATGTTAGTTCAGGAGCACATGCACATGGCTTGGCCCAGAGGCAACTAAGACCATTTGATGAACTGCAGTCTCAGACAGAAGTGTAACGTCACGCTGAGGCAGGTCTGAACAAATGGGCATGCGACATTGCCACACTCACCATAGAAGAGGCGGAGTGTGATCCTTGCACCTGGTAACCACGCCCATGAAGGCCACCAAGCTCCACCCCTCCTGGGATGCATAAAGGGCAGGGCGCTCGTGTGTTCCAGAGCGCTCTCAATCTGGCTTTCACAAGTGGAACGGGCAGAGTGCTCTCAATCTGGCTTTCACAAGCGGAACGGAGTGGAACACCGGTGGACTGCCAGAGAATGAGCGGCACAAGCGGGATGTACACAGAGCAGAATGCTGGTGGAGCGTTCGGAGAAGGAGAGCAGACCAAACTCACTGCCAAACAATAACCGACACTCCTCTAATCCAAAAACCCTTTCCTTACCCTCCCCGCAATTGGGACCAGTGCGGATATGCACGTCCGTGCCGGGTGAGTCAAAAACTGTCCTTATCACTCTCCCTTGTCTAACCTTTTCTCGGATGCGAGTCTGATTGGCACCATGTTTTGTTATTGTAAGTTGTATAAGGGGCCATTTAGACAGGTAAGATCAGCACTGTGTCTTCTCTCCTGCACATTTTTTTACACCACACAAACTTCCCCTTTGTTACTCCCGCTAGGGAGTAATGCATTCAATCGTGTGTGTGTGTGTGTGTGTGTGTGTGTGTGTGTGTGTGTGTGTGTGTGTGTGTGTGTGTGTGTGTGTGTGTGTGTGTGTGTGTGCGCGCGCGCGCAGATATCAATGGATTTGGATGAAAGTTGGTGGGATGATTGCCCTTGTGATAAGGAAGAATTGATTCGTTTTTGGTGAAGCTCAGGATATTATTCCGGATCCAGGAATTTTTCGAAGGATTTTTTTTACCATTGGAAGATAGGGCTCAGCAGCGGCCACCCACGGCAGGAATATGTGCTCTACTGAGTGGCGTTCTAGTTAATTTTGCTGCACCACACAATTTTATGTATGTCAGCTGTACTTTGTAAAAACAAACCCTCTTGTCTTATTGTGCCACATACCTTTCCTCACCCCTTTTGTAAATAACAAAACCCGAACACATGTTTTTCCAATCTGTCTGTGGTGTCTTTTCTTATTGATCTAGCAAAGTCCGCACCTCTCACCTCTGATAGCCAGGACATTTTTCCCCAACCAATTGGCTCCATAACCTAGCCGTTACGTATTTAACAGCTCCGCTCGACTGTGCCTGATTAAGTAGATAACCAAGTACGTACCGAGGGCATGATGCCTGGTTAGGCAGGCAACATCACCCCTTGGTAAACATTGTCAGACGAGGGATCCTGGGAGACTTGGTCATCTGATTGGTGTTTGTGGTTGATAAGCAATCTGATGGGCCATGGTGTTATATGTGCTACTTCAGCCTGCAGTCGAGGGTGAGGCTGCGTCTCTTGCCTGCCCAGGATGTTAATAGCTATGTATATATATCTATATAATATATATATATTGTTGCGGATATGAGGACTGTATTTTTTTTGATTGTGTGCTGTATTATTATTATTATTGTTTATTCTGCGCCCCCCTACCTCCGGAGCTGTGTAAAGGTGAAAGGGCATCCCATAATTAGTCCACAAGCATACACGTCAGCCAAATAATAGAATACCCCTGTTCGATAGTTATATCTTATTCTGTGTTTTAGAGTAAGGCTGTGTCTCCCATTAATTGAAGTACTCCATTGCACCAGTGAAAGAGAATAGATCCCCTTTCATTCCCATCCCCCAAATCTCCATTTCCTTTCACAACCCCTTTCGTCATTGCCAAGCCTCGATTGCCAATTACATCCCCTCCAAAACCACCATTGAACATGTGCTCGGGTCGGCGAAGAGGGGCGTGCCCGCCCGTCGTCATCAAGGGCGGAGCCAGAGGGTCGCGTGACCAACCAGGGCCGAGTTGAGCACACCGATGGGCGTGTCCTAAAGGCCGGCGGCTTGATCGCTGGAGGCGCTATAAAGGCGCGCGCGCAAGAAGCGTGTGTGGGTCAGTGGTTGCGTTGGTTGCGTTGAGGAGTCGGTGGTGAGAAGTCGGTGGTGAGAAGTCGGTGGTGAGAAGTCGGTGGTGAGGAGTCAGTGGAGTGAGAAGTCGGTGGTGAGGAGTTGGTGGTGAGGAGTGAGTGGACCAAGAAAGAGAAAGAGTGGTTGGACCAAGAAAGAGAAAGAGTGGTTGGACCAAGAGAGAAAGAGTGGTTGGACAGGGAGACGTACAAGAGTGTTGTTGAGTTGAGGGTTTGGACCAGACGAGTCAGACAAGTCCTGGGAAAGCAGCGGCGGCCACAGCAGCAACAACACCCAACAGCCACTTGGGGCCTGGACGGCGGTTTTGAGCAAGGCCGTGAAGGAACGGCGGCTGCTAAACGCGCCGATCGTGCTGCAGGACCCCCTTGGACCTTCCTCTCCCTCCAGCCATCCACCTCCTGCCTTTCCACCCTTCTTGTGTACGTGAGTTTGTTTTGTTTGTTCTGTCCCTGGGTTAATTAAGTCTGTATAAGCTAGTATTTGCACTGTGTCACCTGCGTCTTATGTGTTGTAAATAAACGTGACTGCTTTCTTTTTGCTTGTGTGTATAATAAATCCAATTACTCTTCTGTCCGTCTTCTCGTCTTATTCCTTTTCCTCTTTGCATTTCGTCGTTTTAGAGTTTTCCAGATTGGGCAGCTGCGGTGCGATACGGCCAAAGTTCTGGGTGAATCGGGTGAGTCGGGGAACAACTGTTCGGTCGCGGAGCCTTCGCTCGGCAAACAACATCCTAAACCGCGATCAGTAACAATATATATCTATCTATATATATATATATATATATATATATATATATATATATATATATATATATATATATATATATATATATATATATATATATATTTATATATATATATATATATATATATATATATATATATTGTTGCGGACGCGGTTAAAGATGTTATTTACCGAGCGGTTGGTATTACCGCGACCGAACAGTTCCCCCGATTCTTCCCCAACTCACCCGATTCACCCAGACGTTGGCCAAATCGCGCTATGCCAAATCAATGATAGAAAGGACACGACGACTGGGAAAGAGGAAACGACGCAAGGGGTACAGTTCTCAAGACCTCCGGAGGAGGGTATAATTACAGTGGTGGAGAAAAGGGGTAGATTACAAGGCAGTGAGGTAAAGACACAGAAGAGATGGGCACTTAATTACCATCTTATCTTACCCCAGACAGACCACAGACAAACGGAACAAGGCAGACTTACACAGGGATTGATGGCAGGAAGGGACAGGTAGGTCGATAGCACAAGGTGCACCTTGGCTCGGGGACAGGATAAAGCACGGTCCAGAAGATGCGGGGAGGCCTCACAGCGCTCGGAGGGGACGTCTTTCTTTCTCCAAGCTCAGCGCGCATCTGACGTCACCTCCCTCTCACTGCGCATGCTCAGCGGGGAGTGACACGCCCTCGGCTGGTTGGTTCCGCCCCACTGGGGCCGGTCCGCCGCTTCCATTGGGTGCGGGGGTTACCGGGCTCCGCCCTTGACGAGGAGCTGACAGGGAGCCCCTATTTGGTAACCCCGTCGAGCACATGTTTGATGGCGGCTCGTTGGGAAGGCCTGGTGCCCTCCCAACACCCCCTACCAACCAGGCCGGAGTGAGGACGCGCACTTCCTGCGCTCGTTGTTGTTGTTGTTGTTGTTGTTGAACTGTGAGGAAGAGCTGCGGGGAGGTATTTGGAGGTCCTAAACTTCCTAACGGTGCCATACAATCACATTCTGGTGCAACGAAGGGTCAGAATTAATGGAAACGAGTCCTTAACTGACATAGACTAAGAATAACTAGCAAGATGTCCTATAGTTGTCTTACATGAGATGCGGTGAACCTGGGCACGACATTTAATGGGGGAAATAGGGGGAGGTCGGGTCTACAGAGTGTTGTTTACAGAAAATGGGACTAGGGAATGGGGGATTGGGGATAGTTGGGAAGTATTGAGGAAATAGGGGAATATTTACAAGCGGATATGGATGGATGCAAATCCCATATCCGCAACAATATATATATATATATATATATATATATATATATATATATATATATATATATATATATATATATACATATATATATATATATATATACACACACACATACAGTCACGTGAAAAAGTAAGTACACCCCATGTAAAGTTTTGACTTTTTCAACATATTTCAACATACAGCGATTTGATCTTCATTTCAACAATATTGATAGATAAAGGTGATATAATATAACAAATATCATGAAACATTTACATTTTGTAGTCCATTGTATAATTTAAATATACATAAATGCAAATTTCGCATGTGGAAAAAGTAAGTCCAAGCGAGTTCAAACTGAGAGGGTTCTTGCTCCTTTCCTTTGTGGTTAAGTTGTTAGTGTGAGGTGCTGGTGTTTAATAAATGCAGTGAGTGTTGTGTGTAAAATACTTTCTACATGGGGAACTAAGAATTATAAGTGTATGTTGTGGTTGAGGATCACCAGCATCTTAAATGTGTCTGGATAAACAAAAGAACTGAATTGAATGTGTCTAACTCTAGAAAGAAGAGAAACCAAATTAAATACTGTCTGCTTGTGCATTGGTAACCAGCTTAGTGCTGTGAATGTTGGTTGTGGTGGTGTTGGTGGTGGTGGTGAATGAGAATTGGAAGGAGGAAGAAGAAGAACCTCTCTACAGTATAGCCTTTCACAATGTATCTACCCATTCCTTTTCTTGTTCAACCAAGGATTGGTGGCTATCTAAAAAAAAATACTAATGGGATAACAGGCAAAGCACAGCAGAGCAAGGGCATGGTATGGCAACCAAGGAACAAGGTACACTACTCACAATAAAATGAATGAATGAATGATCGTTTTTTAAAGGCCATTTTCCCCGCGAGAGCGGGGGTTAGCCTTGCGGGCCCCATGACAATCATGGTTCCCTGTTTGAGGCAATGTTTTTTTTATGGCCGGATGCCCTTCCTGACGCCAACCCTTGGTCGTCACGCTCCTACGATGCGCAGGGATACGGTGTACCTATTCTAACCCAGGGTACACACGGGGATCATTAATCCCAGCAAGCTGGTACTCAATTTGCCGACCTCGGAAGGATGACAGGCTGAGTCAACCCCCCTGGTGTTAATTCAGCGATCGACCGGGATTCGAACCCAGGATCCTAGGATCCCAAGCCGGTACCCTAACCGCTTAGCCAACACCAGGCACCAGGCAACAACACTACTCACAATATGTTAGGGATATTGTGGGAGTGAGTTTATTTTTTTTATAGGGGTTAGGGTTAGGGTATTGAAATCAAGAATGCTGTGTTTTTTCACACTCATTAATAAGCATAAAATTTGGACCAACAACTTTTTTCAACATAATTAATACACAAAATCAACCACACCGAAGAACCTGCCAATATCCCTAACTTATTGTGAGTAGTGTATGTCAAGGCAAATATGGTAAGGTAATGCAAGGCTGGTCCCATGGTGGTCTCATATTGTCGTGCAGCGGGGGGCAGGAACGTGCAGAGGCAGCAGATAAGGTGGCAGGCTTTGGCCCTAACCTAACCCTAACTACCCCTCTACTCCCTCTAACTACCCCTACCCACCTTTATTCCCTCTACAACTTAACTTTAAACTATTTCCTAACCCTCTAAGCCCTTCTAATTAATCTCTCCTGGGTTAATTAACCCCTTTAACTAACATATATCCCGGGAGGAACCCAGAACACACACAGTGATAAATTAATGAGCCGGCATGGTACCACTAGGATCGCCGGCAGGGCAGCCCGATGCTTACCCCTGCTGTGAAAACTTGGGACACAATGGGTCCACACAAAATCCAATTAACCTAGATCCATTATCCCAGCGGTCGCAAACACACACAATGGTACCAATGGGGGAGCATCCATACTCTTAACTGAACATCACAAAGATTTTTTTTCACCATTACACTCCCCCCTTACAGTTTTTCTATAAAATAAATTTACTCGTCTTCCCACACGTTGATGCTTCATCAAATTAGGGCCCACGCTCAAATTTTCATCCTATGCCATCGCACAATATCGTGGCTGGGCAGCGTGGCTCCAGTTGCAAGCCTACCTGTCTGCAGACTCCACACATGGCACCCCCGGGCCACTGGTTTCAAGTTGAATGGGGTTTCAAATATTCCAGCAAACCATGTGGTTTGCCCAATAAGTATCATGACTGATAGTGAGGCCTAAACATTTGAGTGACATAATGAGATGCACATCTTCTTGTCTCGATGAATTACTAAGTATCAGTTGATTTTTGCGCAGCCAATCCATCATATTGTGCTGGCTGCCGTCATGCCAATTTGCATGCCACAAGCAGTAAATCCCCATGGAAATAACAATATCTTAGCATGCCAATGATCCAATCTAGTGTGTGTGTGTGTGTGTGTGTGTGTGTTTTGCCTGTGTGCATCTCCGTGTGAGGCATGTTTTTTGAAAAGTTCGACTTGAGCTTTCTGATGTGAAATGTGATACACTAAAATGATCGTTATGATCTCCTGAGTTAATTAGGCGAATTAACTGCAAATAATCTGGAAGAATTCCCACGTTTCTAAATGTGTGCCTTGTTAAGGTGTATAGAGTAGTTTAATAGGTCCTTCCATGACATGGCATTCTCATTACAAAATAAATAACAAAAACAATGATAACATTGTAACAAAGAATATTTTAATTAATACTAATAATATTAACAACAATAATATTAACAAATGATATTAGTATCATTTGGCAACAATAATAATAACGAACTTATCATCCCCGCCCTGGCCCAAGCACATCTGGGATTGGTGAAAGGCAAGCTAACGCTCGAGCACTACAGCAGGCAGGTATGTTGCAGGGCCATGAAGACCAATGAGAATTTGGTCCAATGGACCAACGGGCCCACTCGTCAATGAAAATTAGTGCTCTCACATTGCCAGGCATGGGCTTCATGTTAGGTTTCTTTTTTTTTCTTAATGAATTTGAGGTTTTTTAAATGTATCATGCCTGGAGTTCATGCATGTTATTTTGGTGGGTGCAGCTTTGCATTCCTACAGGCAAGTCGAGCAATTTCCTCATCCAATAATCACAATGTATACTGAACACGACAATGAGGTTTGTGCGGAAGAGCACCTGACTTTTTGTTTGCATTTTTGTGAAATGTTAAAAAGGATCAAATGTTGCCAAACAAAATCTGTCATCCAAAATTATCCTGCAAGCGTATGTGCATTTTGGCCTCACGTCAGCAATGGCTACACCTTACAGATGAAGAACAAGCTGCATCTTAGGCTTCTCATACTCTCTCTCCCTCTCCAGACATACAGTATCTTATTCTCACTCTCTCTCTCAAAATGGATTGTCTGGCAAACCCTCCTGTCTACTTTCTCAACAATCCTCTTGAGGAAGTTAAGTCACCCAAACTCCTGCGTCTCACTATGAGCCATGATCAAACTTGGGCAAAACACATTTAAAAGTTAGCCTCCAAAGCCAGCTACCGACTGGGCATCATGCGTTGTACAGAGGCCTTATTTGGCACGTCTGAACTCCTATCCACCTACAAGGCCTTTTCATCTGCAGCTTTATGGAGTACTGCTCTCCCCTCTGGGCTGGCTCACCTGTCTCACATCTGGCTCAGCTTGACACCATGAAAACCAAGGCCTTCGAGATTATACAAATGTCTTGCGATAAAGCTGAGTCTATGGGCCTATCACTTTCTCATCGTAAATAGGTCGGTGGTCTCTGTCTTGTACTGCCTCCTTTCTGGTCTTGCACCCTCTGCTCTTTCTGTCCTTTGTCCTCACACCCCTCATCCCTTAGATTTCTGCAGGGTGGACGCTGTCCACCATCATCCACCTTCTGGTGAAACTTCCAAAATCTAGAATCACTGCTCACTTCCACTCGTTTGTTCCTGTTTTTTTTTCCTCACCTGTGGAACCAACTTCCACATTCTCTTAAATCTCATACTTCTCTCCAAGTCTTCAAGACCCCTGTTCAACACCATCTGAGCTCATCCCACATCCAAAGCCATGATATTTTATACTCCCCTCTCTCTCCCCCCCCCCCCCACCCCACAAACACCTCTCCCCCACACCCCTAAGCCCCCACCTCCTTCCAAATTTACAGTTTTTCCTTCTGAGAGTTTGCTCCTGTATCCATTTTGTCCACCCCATGCATCCTCTCGTACCCTTCATTCCTCCCCACACCCCTCGTCCATCCAAGTCTCCCTCTATTTTGTCCTTCAACCCTGCTGTTAGTGTTTTCTCTCTCTCTCTCTCTCTCTCTCTCTCTCTCTCTCTCTCTCTCCCTCTCTCCCTCTCTCCCTCTCTCTCTCTCCCTCTCTCCCTCTCTCCCTCTATCTCTCTCTCTCTCTCCCTCTCTCCCTCTCTCTCTCTCTCTCCCTCTCTCTCTCTCTCTCCCTCTCTCCCTCTCTCCCTCTCTCCCTCTCTCCCTCTACCGTTCCTTTTGTTTTATATCGCGCCCTGATCCATGCAGTGTACAATCCCCTCAACATGCCTTGACCTTGTATAAAAAAACAAAACTATTCTACACACTCCAAGGCGATGGTTATTTTTGTCGGTGTTTTTTTTTTTTTTTTTTTTTTTTTTTTTAAAGAGGTTGAAAGCATGGGCCTCATGCATAGTGTAGATGTCTGCACACTGAGCTTTGAACTGTCTAGCCTGGGTATGATTCTTAACCCAGCCATAAAGTGACACCCTGGTGTTTCGCAGGCTGGGCGAGGCATCAATGCACATGCTGTCCCGTCCCTTTGAGGGACATTAAACTGGGCATGCCATCTGCCAGCATTAGTTGGTGGACATTAAAGACCCCAACATATCCTTCGCGAAGAGTATGTGAGCTATCAACCTGAACAGATTCCAAATCCCTGCATCAAGTAATCGAGTCGAGCATCCTGCATCGGAGCAGCAACCTTTCCAGGATTGTAACGTATGCCAAAGAAACTGCTTCAGCACAACCGATTCTCTGTATAGAGTGTGGTGCACAAGACAAGATAAAGAGCCTGAGGATAAAAGATAATTTTAATTAGCCAACCTTCCTCCGAAGCCCCTCCTCCCCTTCCCTCCCCACAAATGACGTATGGCAGTCGAGGAATAAGATGCCCACTCTACTCATTGTTGATAAAATACGTCGTCTCCGTCGGACCTCTTTTGTATATACGCAGCCATCTTTAAATGTGGTAAGCTGCAACATGCTTCTTTCTTGACGCATTTCTTGGCTGGGAAGGAAGTGCTCAAAAAGAATCCCAAAGGGAATGTTTTCCATGTCAATTTTCACACGAGGTGCCCTGTTCAGGGAAATGCATGCGTCGTTTTCTATCGACATTCTTCAAAATTGTTTTTGTTCTGCTTTGGAGAGAAAAAGTTTATTGATTTGAAAGGTGACATTAATTTTTTTTAGTGGGGCAGAGGGAGGAAGGTGGGGGTGAATACAGTGGATGACAGATAGGGGACGACAGATCATGCCAACGACCTGTAAAGGCAGGTGCCAATGTCACCTTAAAAACAGTAATGTGCGCATTTGCATTGATTGGTCTTCGGGGACAGGTATCTCCACAAACACTGTTACTTGAGAAGAGGTAAAGAAAACCTGAAGCTTGGTCTGAGTATCAGTTCACAAACAGTGGGATGAGAGTAGTTTGAGGTGTGTGCGTTTACAGATAAATTTAAGTTGAAATTTCTCAGCAACAAGCAATTGACAGTTTGTTCAACAACACAAGAGAATGATGGGATCCCAGGTAAGATGTAACATCTACAGCTAAGCATGGTGGAGCATCACTACAAGTTGGAGCGACATCTCAGTTGACATTGTCAGTAATCTTGACAAATTTGCCGTCATCCTGATGCTCACCTTTCAGGGAACTCAGCCACCCATTGGTCGTCCTCAGATTCTGATCTGTCATGCCTCAGGAATGAGACTTATTTGTTGGACAAAGATGAATCTTTCAGCAATACAATGAGCACAAGTCTGGAAGAAATGTGAAGCTAAGTCTTGATGAAGACGAAGAACATCGAACACGGTTTCACGACCCAGTGTCGGCCTGCATACAGTCCTGGTATGAACATTAGTGAGGATGATGGGCTCGTATAGAAACAGGTAAAATGTTGACCAAGCAGCTGGTCCTAATTATGGGGATGACACGATACCTCGAACAATGTTCCACAAAAGTACATGGAAGTGTTTGGCAGAATGGAAATGACGTGTTAAGCTATATGTCTTAACGCATAAGACGCACGCACAAAATAATACGAGAACATTGTACATCACATGTGTTTCTGTATTGTCTATCGTAATCAGATATATTCACTATCTCATTTGCAACTTATGTTTGTATTTATTTTGTATGTACGTGTGTTGTTTTTCAGAGGACCTGAAAGGCACGTTTTATGCATTTATTTACTTTTTAATTCAAGTGCTTGGCACTTCAACTCTTCATGTCCTCCTGACAGCCGGCAGGCCGTGAGGCAGTGTCACTAATGAAATATGGCGACTTGCCAAAAGGCTCTGTTGAAGATAGACCAATGAGGCGATTCGTGTTCTCGCCTCGTGCCCCACTCTGTCTTATTGAAGCCGGGTCACGTGCACCAGAGCGAATTCTGCTTTCTGTTTTACCTGTTTTCAATAATTGTCGTTCGCCCATCAGCAGTGCTCCCAATAACAGAGAAAAATACGAACCGGTTATTGCGCTGGTCTCTTTGAATGGGCATTGCATGACTTGGTAGGTCCTTGTCTACTTTATTCTGCCTTTTATCATACCTGTTTTGGCCAAATAGCATACCTTTTTGAAAGATTTATTTTAGGCACAAAAAAGTGATATGTTGCATTTTACCATACGACTATTTACCTTACTGTTTTCCTTACTTGTATTTTACCTTACTGTTTTCAATCTAGCGTATAGCAGCAGATAATTAATATGAAACGCGCTTCGAGTGATTAATTGTATCCAAATAACGGTTTAGACTTAGTGAGTTATGGTGTTACAAAGCTGTATGTTAAGGTTGCAAATCAGAGCAGAGGCTAAATGACTTCCTCCCCTTACCTGCCCACCCCCCTCCCCCCACACCCACCTACCCCAAAGTCCTGTAGCTAATCTGGAGGGGCTCTTCCTTTGGCTTTGGCAAATATAATTTGTAATCTCTGGTCAATTGCTGAGCTGGAATTGGTCTTCGAAATGGCGCCACATCCTGCTGCCTGGCATCATCTGTTTTATTGTTTTTTTAATTGTCAACCTCGGCAAACTGATTTGGTCTTGCTTGCTCTCTGTATTGCGAAAATGCATATGTAATGGCATCGAAATCTTCCTTTGGGAAATACGATTTGATTGTCTGGGGTGAGTGAGAGAAAGGAGAGAGGGAAGTGGGGGGAGAGAGATAGAGAGATAGGGAAGAGAGAGTGGAGAGAGAGAGTGGAGAGAGTGGAGGGAGAGAGAGTGAAGAGAGAGGGAAGAGAGAGTGGAGAGAGAGGGAAGAGAGAGGGAAGTAGGGGGAGAGAGATAGAGAGATAGGGAAGAGAGAGTGGAGAGAGAGGGAAGAGAGAGTGGAGAGAGAGGGAAGAGAGAGGGAAGAGAGAGGGAAGAGAGTGGGAAGAGAGAGGGAAGAGAGAGAGAGGGAAGAGAGAGAGAGTGGAGAGAGAGGGAAGGGAGTGGGAAGAGAGAGGGAAGAGAGAGAGAGTGGAGAGAGAGTGGAGAGAGAGGGAAGAGAGAGAGAGTGGAGAGAAAGGGAAGAGAGAGGGAAGAGAGAGAGAGTGGAGAGAGAGGGAAGAGAGAGAGGGAAGAGAGAGAGAGGGAAGAGAGAGAGAGGGAAGAGAGAGGGAAGAGAGAGGGAAGAGAGAGAGAAGAGAGAGGGAAGAGAGAGAGAGTGGAGAGAGAGTGGAGAGAGGGTAGGGAGAGGGTAGGGAGAGGGTAGGGAGAGAGAATAGAGAGAGAGGGGAGATAAATTGAAGAGAGAGAGAGGAAAGTGGAGAGAGAGAGGGGAGAGGGGGAAGGGAGAGGGGAGAGAGACAGACAGAGAGCATAATTAGGGTCGAATTGAAGGGATTGAGAATGAAGTGAAAGAGAGAAAGAAGTGTAACAGGATTGGAGGAGGAGCAGGGAGGGGAGAGGTAGGAGAAAGAAAAATTATGAATGAATGATTGTCGGGGTTGCTTGCCAGGTGGGAATTCTGTAGAAGCTTGTAGTCGTGCATGCCTTGAGGGGTGAGCCACGGAGCAGTGATTAGGCCAATGTTGCAACAGTAATAAGAGCCAAAATAATTTCACACCTTTGTTTTGCACACAAGATCAGGATTGTTTTGTTTTTTTCCAACCAATGCAATTTGCATATTCCGCCACGCTCTGTGCTTTCGTTCCTTCCTACAGATGTGAGCAGAATCCTTTGCTGGCATTCTTTCAATTTCTGGCACGGCTTTACACCTGTTGTGTCCAGAAGTCGAACACATTGAGGGAGTAAGGTCCATCATATGACCAAAACACAAATACATTTTACACCCAGGACTTTTAGGGAATGTGCCCATGTATCTGTAGCGGTACATACATATTTACATGTATGTGAAATTTAGCTACATTTTGTGAAGTAAGCAGTCTTTATAATTGTCAGAATCATTTTTTTTTTATAGGTTTACAAGCTCATTATAAAGCATTTCCATTGAGAATTGCCGATTACAATCATTCATCACAGAATACAAAAATGGCAGTTGACACGACCTGCCGAAGGACATGATTGCAAACTGTGTAGGTTGGTGTACTCTTCAGTTCGCCATTTCAAGAAAAACAAACTCAAAAGCATTTGATCACATTTTCTATTTGTGTTTTCTCTTGTGAAGTCGGCAATCAACTATGACCCCCGTGGTGTTCTTTGTTGTGAAAATGTACAAAAGATGAGAAACTCCTTGGAACATTGCCAGACATCAAAACGAGGACCTGACAACTGCTCTGGAAATCTGGTGGATGTAGATATATACAAAGGAAATGGAGTTAAATTTTCTCTTTTTTTTTTTTTTTTTCTTTTTTCCACCACAGTTTTGGCTCACAGAGGCAAAACCACAAGCAAGTTTAATGCCACCTCGTGACGTTTGTTGCTTTGACCCAAAGGCCGGCACGCTATTACTATCGGCCGTACACCCATTACGATTCGTACAAAAAAGCAGGTGGGTTAAAATTGGCAATGACATTCCCAAGCAGGAAAATAAATTATATAAAAAGCAGGCGTGTGTTTGGAAACAAAGCATCGATACATCACCTGGGATGAAATGTTCAAACGTTCCACACGACATTGCAAAGCCTGTACACTCTGTTACACTCTGTCGGTTATTGGGACCTCCTCTCTCTTACCCTGCAGTGCTAGATTCCTGCATTTGTGCAAAAGTCATATTCGGAATTTGGAAAGATTCAGATGGGACAAAGTGAATTTTACAGCTGCATATACATAAATCTTTTTTTCTTTTTTTTTGCGTCTTCATGAGACGCTCCATTGATGGTCATCAGACGGTACTCTCCAGGATCCAGTCAGAGCTTGAGAAGATACGATGTCGAGTCGCGAGCTGCTCCTCTTTGAGGCCAAAAAAGATGCCGTTGAGTGAAAGGCTGCGCTTTGTCCAGATCTGACCTGACTCCCCAGGCATAGTGTGCATCACGAGGCTGCCTGGCGATGCCCCCGCATCAAAAGAGAAACTTCGGCGGGTGACGTTCCAGGAGCCTGACCACCGTGAACCACCCATCTCGACCAGCAAAGGGCCTTCATCTTCATGCTGGTGTGTGGGAAGTGATCTACGCTTGATCCGGTTTGGCATTGATGTTACGGCCATGGTGTCACCTCTGCTCGGGTGAGGTTGGTCCTTGGTGGACAGCAGCTTGCTCGTAGTAATGCCAACTTGAGGGGATGGCGGCATTGCATCACAACGTGCTGGGATTCTAATGTCACCCCATGCACCATTGCAATCATCATCTGGCAACTGCCCGCCATCTCTGCATGTGCTAAAACCCCTGGTGGGTGACTGCACTTGCGTGCTAGGAAGTATTGATGGCTTTCCAGATGCTGTTGGCGTCACGGTCCGGGTTCCACTACCACATGCCTTGAATCCCACAACCAGAATGACCGTGAAGACGAGCAGGCACGCGACGATGACTCCTCCAATGGCAATAATCATAGTTCCACCAAGAAGACGCCCAGCTACAGCAGGGCTGGAGTTGACAGAGGCGCAGTGCAATGATTCGCCTTCGGGCGCATGTAAGGTCCGAAATGCTGCACACCCCAGAAGGTGTGTGGCGACCTGCTCGGTGGCACCATCATCATGAATAGCTGCGACGCATACATCATAGGCCGTGCCTGGTGCAAGACCCACAAGTGAGCAAGTCAAGCTCGGAGCCACAACCATCCTGCATTGTGCATCCAACAGGGAAGGGTCATGAGAAAGAAACGAGAGAAGAGATGTGACTTTTAGTTCAAAATGAAATAACAGTAACTTTGACAGAGGAAACTATATATATATATATATATATATATATATATATATATATATATATATATATATATATATCCCAGTTTTTGCTGGCAGAGGTTGCGACTACTAGAGAGTAAAAAGGTAAGACTATCTCATGCTGATATCCTTATGGCCAGTTTTTAGGTGATGACACTCACAATAGTGCAACAAATTGAGAAAAATTTCTCTCCATGGAAGATTTTATTGATGACAAGATTGTACGCAGTGTACCTCAACCTAACCGCAATGGTCTTTGGTGTTGTGTCCTAGAAATTCCTACCATTTTACACGTGGGTTAAATGACCTTGGCATTGTAATGATCCTAGCCACATTTTGCAAGCACTGTCCTTGTTTCCCTCGTGTTCCATTGGCATGAGTTTTCTAACAAAGAAAATTTTATTTTCTTGCTCTTCTTGTGGATCGACTTAGCAGAGCATGTAGAGCAGATGGTTAATGGGTTAATACAGTTATTACTATGTCAGGGGATAGACTGCCTGTGGTTAATGCTTTGTATTCGCTGTGAAGGCCTGGCCAACCTTGTAACAATCAGCTTTGGGCCAGCAGAAAAGCCGTTGCACTGGTTTTATTGCCTTCACTCTACATCAATCCCAAAGCTTCACATTGGGACTATGGTAGAAGAGGGATGCACTTTAACCTTATGATGAGACATAGATTAAACTTCTCTCACAGTTGTCTTGCATTGCCATTTTGAAGGGGATGCTTGTAGTTTGGGTGTTTGGCATTGTCAAACTGTGTGAAGAAATCTACTTGACTGCAAATGGATGTGCTGATGTCCTACTTTCCCTCAAACCTCTTTTGTTTCTCTTCCACACTCTGCGAAGAAATGAAAGCCCTTCTCGGCACATGGCCGAGTGAGTGTATCATTTTCACACATTGCTCCTTAGCTGCTCCTTAGCTGCTCCTAGCCTTCCTCCCCCACTGTAACTGGAACACATTGCATCAGCTCTCGTATCCTGGAATCTTGATCCACTGAGCTGCTGGTTACGGTCACTGAGACGCCTCCCATCCCTTTCATGTAGTCTGCCATCTTGCCCTCTCGCATCAAGTTATTTGCCAATAGCATTCTCTGTTCTTTCTCTTTCTCCTGTCTCACTAGTGGATTTCCTCTGTACTTGTAAGCAGTGTATTCCACACTGAATTTGCATTCTTCCTCCCATTCACCCCAATTAGACTGAACCCTTGCTCGGCAGTGTCATTTATTCTTTTTAAACACTAATAATAATAATTCTGCCTCCCTGGACAAAATTACTTTTTCACCTATTCTATTTAACATACCCCCAATCCTCTCCCCTACATGTCCTTTTCCAACACAGCGACAGGAAGACTGCAGCAACTCACTATTTGGATCGTGAACTGGTCCACACCTTGCAATATGAATTTCATTCCAGGAAGGTCCCACATCCTTAGGCACTCTCTCTCCAGAAAGACCAAATGTAAGATACACCCACAAAAACCTTGTAAACCCGACTTTTAACAGAACTGCAGTCTCTCAAGCTCCTTGGTTTCCAATTAAATGTGACCTATCCCATGGAAGGAATGTTTCCAAGTCGAAGCCAAATATTGACAGCTTATTCTCTTGGACAGACTTTCGGCAATTTCTTCAAGCCCATCTCAACGTTGAGCACCCATGTGCACAGTGCAGTAAAGTACCACTCTTATCTTTCAGCCAGGGCTCCTGCATTCTAATTTTCACCCAGGAAGAGGTCCATATGAAGGCCTTGGGCCTCATTGGTATTTCCATAAGGCTTAGGCAGAGGTGCTGCTCCCTTTGCACTAAAGACAGACGAGACGCATCCCATCATGGCGTGTGGCGAGCTGCTCCTCTTTGAGGCGGAAATAGCCTCAAAGTGGAGAGACCACCGAGTGACAACAACGTCATTTCCTGGTAAGAGCCTCGGTGTATGTTAATTAATTAATTAATTCAGCGGTATTCATCCTTTTTACCCTCGCCAGAGGAGAGGGTATTGCATTTGAGTCTGTCTGTCTGTGTCTGTTTGTTTGTCCGCACAGAATAAATATGATTTTCTCTGCAACCGTTGGTCCGATTGACAGGAAATTTTCACCATAGGTGCAACTCCATCTGTAGAATTTTTAAATTATAAATATGACGTCATACGTCACGTGGTATGGCCGCCATCTTGGAAAAACCGAAAAACTTTGCACCTCTATATGTCCTAAAGCACTGCATATAAAAAATTGAGACATGGCTCATTGTAAAGAACTCTCAATGGGGAATAAAATATATTAATGATGATGTCATAATTCTACAAGTACAAAACTTCATCCGATCAAGATGAAATTTCTTGAGCATCATCTCGGGATAAATTGTTGGAGGAAAAAAATAATGATGATGTCATCGGTCACGTGTTTCGGCCGCCATCTTGGAAAACCGAAAAGATTTGCACCTCCATATCTCTGAAAGCACTCCGTAGAAAAAATGGAGACATGGCTCATTGTAAAGAGCTCTCCATGTGGAATAACATATGTTAATGATGATGTCATAGGTGCCTCCATTTTACGTCATAATTCGACAAGTACAAAACATCATCCGATCAAGATGAAATTTCTTGAGCATCATCTGGGGATAAATTGGTGGAGGGGAAAAAATAACGATGACGTCATTGATCATGTGGTTCGGCCGCCATATTTGTTTTAACACAAAAGCCTTAAAAACCACTGAAAATACGTCCTGGCGAAAGTCTGCAATCTCTGATTGCTCTTTCTTGTTCACTCTGCTTTCTTGATGATCTGCCTATTTCAAACCCAAAGTATCAAAGATAATAGTTACCGAATAATTTACTACTGTTACTTGTGCCTGCCATTCAATTTCAATCTATTCTATACTCTGCTAATCTTGTCTACCTACAACTCAGCAGATAAAACTGCCTTCTCTTCACCAAGCCAATCTTCTTTTCATCTTCGTCTTCTTCTATTTCTTCAGGTTCATTGTCAATAATTTAACCTTGCCATTTCCAATCTTCAGTGCTTTCAGAAAGTATTCACACCTCATGACTTTTTCACATTTTGCTGTGTTACAGCCTGAATTCAAAATGGATTAAATTGAGATTTTTTTTTTGACACTGTTGTACACATAATACCCTATAATGTCAGTGGAATTTTGCCTTTAGAATTTTTTTCAAAATAATAAAAAATGAAATACAGAAATATCTAATTGACATAAGTATTCAACTCCCTGAGTCAATACTAAGCACCTTTGGCAGGATGACAGTTTTCAGTCTTCTTGGGTATGTCTGTATCAGCTTTGCACATCTGGATTTGGGAAGTTTCTCCCATTCTGCCTTGCAGATTTGCTCAAGCTCTGTCAAGTTGGACGGGGAATGTTGGTGAACAGCAATCTTCAAGTCCTTCCACAGACTCTCAATGGGATTCAAGCCTAGGCTTTGGCTGGGCCACTCAAGGACTTTCATGTTCTTGTTCTGAAGCCATTCAAGTGTTGCTTTGGCTGTATGCTTGGGGTCATTGTCCTGTTGGAACGTAAATCTTCACCGCAGTCGCAGGTCTTTTGCACCCTGAAGCAGGTTCTTCTAAAGGATTTGCCTGGATTTGGCTCCATTCATTGTTCCCTCTTTCCTTAATTCTCCCAGTTACTGCCATTGAAAAGCATCCACATAGAATGATGCTGCCACCACTATGCTTCACTGTAGGCATGGTGTTAGATGGGTGATGAGCTGTGCTCGGTTTCTCCCAGACGTAGCACTTTGTATTCAGGCCAGAGTTCTATTTTTGTCTCATCAGACCACAGAATATTTTGCCTCATGCTCTCAGAGTTGTTCACGTGCCTTTTTGTGAACTACAGGCATGCTGTCATGTGCCTTTTTCTCAGGAGTGGCTTCCGTATGGCCACTCTCCCATAAAGCGTTGATTTGTGAAGTGCTGCAGAGACTGTTGTCCTTCTGGCAGTTTCTCTCATCTCAGTCAAGGAACTATAGTTCTGTCAGAGTGGTCATTGGGTTATTGGTCACACCTCCCAGATAATGGTTATTCTTACCTGGTTGCTCAGTTTGGTCGTACAATCAACTCTCGGAAGAGTCTTGGTCGTACCATATTGTTTCCATTTCGTAATGATGGAACTCGCTGGTCTGTTGGGAACTTTCAACACTCTATAAATTGTCTTGTACCCTTCCCCAGATCTATGCCTCCTCACAATTCTATCTTGGAGTTCTACGAAGAGTTCCTTTGACTTCACAGTGGATTTTCTGCTCTGAGATGCACTGTCAACTGTGGGACTATATATATATATATATATATATATATATATATATATATATATATATATATATATATATAGGTAGTGTTTCTTTCTAAATCATATCCAATCAATTGAATTGTTCACAGGTGGACTCAAATCAAGTTGTAGAGATATCTCAAGGATGATCAAAGGAAATTGGATACATCTGAGCTCAATTTGGAGTTTCATAGCAAAGGGGTTTACCACTGATTGACTCAAGACATTTCAGCTTTTCATTTTTAATTATTTTGTAAAGATTTCTACCAAAAAAAATAAATTCCCACTGACATTATGGAATATTTATTTTGTGTAGAAGGGTGACAAAAAAAATCTCAATTTATTCCATTTTAAATTCAGGCTGTAACACAACATAATGTGAAAAAAAGTCAAGAGGTGTGAATACTTTCTGAAGGCACTGGATTTCATGAAATCAGACATTGCATAAATATTTTCTCTCCGTGTATGGATTATATTGAATGTTTGATGGCTACGATGGAGCTGTCTCTCTTTTGCATTCCCATTGTAAGCTGTAGGATTATTAGAATGTATGAGATTTACCTTGGTTTAACGGGTCTCTAAAGTGTGCTTAACCTCCAGAGTAAATTTATTATTTCTCACATTCTCTGTCATCTAATGGAAATTCACCTTTTGCAGTCACAGATTTATTTTACAGTGCAGGTATCACATGCAACTAGGGTAATAACATTAGGGATACATCAGTCTTGAATGACAAGAATATTATCAGACATTGATCAAATCAGCAGAGTATAGGGAATTTGTAACTGCGATCCCCATTTAATTAGCTATGTACTCAGGTAGGAAAGGCAAATAAGCCAACCCTATATATCCATTCAATAAAGATATGTGTTCAAAATGCACCTTGACCCCAATCAACCTGTTCACCTGGGACATCTCTGCTTATTCTGTTCCCAAACAATAACGCTGCATCGTCCGTCCATATTCCTGTTTCCCCATCCACCATTTTCTCCACATTCCACTTTTGTTTATTTTGTTACATTTTGTTCTCATTTGCCTTCGCCTCATCTCACACAAATTCCTCCAACCAAATCGAAGGATTTGCGCAATAGATGAACATGTGACACATATTCAAAATTGGCTGTGCTCGCGGAGGGTGACAAGAAACGGATGACTAACCTGTCATGTAATTTCCACCTGTGGTGTACTTGAAGCAGCGCCAGCAGTAGGAAAGGGCCAAGATAAGTTTCCGATGCAAATACATCTTTAATGAATGGAAATTTATGAGCGTGAATGATGAATTCTCATCGGATAATAGTCAAAGAAGATAGAAAATGGAACTTCCCTGCTCTTCTCTCTGTCTCTGTCTCTCTCCACTCTACCCTATACCCTCTTCCCTTTTCCCTTATATAAACACATGCACATACACATACATATACACACACACACACATAAATATATATATATAAATATAAAATCAGTTTTAGTCTTATCTCTCAATGGTGAAGAATCACTAAAAAAAAATTCGCTGATCCTGATCTGGATCTTCACCAAAATCCTATCGTTTTGTCCTTGTCACATACCTAACCTCTCCACCAAATTTCGGCCAAATCCATCAACAAGTTTTTGGAGATATCTTGTTCACAGACCAACAGACAAACAAACAGACAGACAGGGATGAAAACATAATCTCCATCCATCTTCGGTTGCGGAGGTAATAAACATGCGAGAAAACCTTACTCTAATGTCAGTAATTTAACATAAACAATAAGTCTGCCATGCTTATTGTTCACATTCATTTACTCACATAATGATGGCATAACCAGGTATCCAGTGCTGACGGCCTCTGATTATCCCATTGTTATGTCCCTTTTAAGCTGTGATCCTGAAATTTACTTTGAATGCACAATGTGTGTTTTTGGTATCTTGCCATGTAGGTTTAAGAGCAAGCATTTTTTGAAGGGAGCAGATTAGGGGAGGGATGGTATGAGGGGGAAGTGGGGTTCAAACAAGTCCAATGGAATAATTGTGAATGGCATAATCCGTCATTGCTCTTTTATGAATTTATTTATTTATTTATTGTACTTCGATTCAAATCATCACGTTCTCCTGGATTACGTTTTAATTCCACTATAGTGCATTACCATCGGATTAATTGCACACTTGATCTGATGTAGCACTCCGCATTCTCCACACGATGCACATCATTCACGAAGGTAGCGCAAGATGAGTAGACGAAAGCGTTTCTCACCATCACTGCCATGACGATTCTCATTACACTTGTTTCGATATAATAAATTGTTTGTTTTGCATCTTGCACATCATATAACGTGTCGAGTAAAAGTTTTTTTTCATTAATATCCCCAAATTTCTGGCAGTTATGAATTGAATGGAGATTATGTCTTTGCAGGCTTGTTAGGCCGAGTCTCCGCAAAGTACCTGTACAAGTGGAGTGAGGTACTTTTACTCTGGCTGATTTATTCTCCAAATTAGGACTTCTGCTGTCTATGTATTGTGTATGCAAAATGGAATTTTATCGAGTTGCTCTTGCTCTTCATTCTTTCAGTTACAATCTCCTTCCAATACCCTTTCCATTTTCTTTAATCCCTTCCAATTTTCCCTCGCCTAAATTTGTTGGCCCTCCATCCCATTATACTGTCTGCTTTCCGTCCTTTTTCTGAAGTCGATGCTGGACATTATTTTACCTCCTTTCTGCGAAGCTACCCAGGGTTGCATCCGTAAAATATCCAAGGGTCATAAAGAATTTTGAGGAGCATATGTCATTGGGTTGCTATCATTGTGGCTGTGGGTTGGACGCATTGTTAGTTTTGTACAATGACACTGTGCAAACTGTGCTGACAGTAAAATAACACCTTCGGTCAGAGTGCATTGTCAGGAAAAGAAAATGCTTCACAGAGTGCCGTTAGAAGGGCATTGTCATCCACAGAGGTGCACCGTTGACATAAATGGCAGCCCGAAGTATGTTTTGATGTCAGTGTCCAGAGGATACGTCAGCAGGGCCCTGCTAATCGCATCGGCGACACCACCAATCTAAATGTAAATGCGGATATCAAAGTCGGTCCTTTGTTTACCGATGTACAATACGGCCTAAACCTGGCTGAAGAATGGTTTCATTATGATTGTGGAAATACCCGTGTAAGCAGTGGGGCCCGATTGCATCAAACACGACAATTTGTTGCTGGCAATTTATTATTTTTTTGGGGGGAATCTCTTTTGGCATTGCTGCCAGTCATGATATATAAGGTTGTAACAATGCTTCGTCCGAGGTAGCTTTGCGTGTGGTCTTATGGGTATAGTTCTAGGCTTTGGAATATGAAAACGCTAATGTCCCCTTCCCCATACCTACATCTGTACCTAGAACCTGGCGGAAGATATAACTTTGGTGATTGTCATTATAAACAATATCAATGCTCTTTAATCAGGGAGGCTTTCTCCAGGTTTCCAATTTTGTGGAACTATTTTGGTTGTGTTGTGTGTAGTTGTGTGCAAACTCAGGTGTCTTAACAAGCCCAGGGTGATCTTAGGTGGGATTCTTCTGCAGTTTATCGGATTGGCAATACAGTGAATTTGGATCGAGTCATGCTTGGTTCTAAAATGAATGTAAAACAAAGTATGGTGACATTATATATTTGTTCCCTTACGAGGAACTGTGTCGCAGGAGGAGGTCATTAGGCCCATCAAAGCTGCACTGGTATTACCAACCCGTGGTTGCTTGTCCGTGTTTTATCCTTTTAAATGCTGAGCGCCAAGCA
Organism: Myxine glutinosa; assembly: GCF_964187855.1. NCBI lineage: Eukaryota > Metazoa > Chordata > Myxini > Myxiniformes > Myxinidae > Myxine > Myxine glutinosa. The sequence continues at coordinate 51,144,013 of NC_136266.1, read as the reverse complement.
AGGAAGCAGCACGTACCATTTTTGAAGTCTTTGGGATGACTCGGCCGGGGTTTGAACCACCGACCACCTAGATTCAGAACGGACACTCTAACCATGAAACCACCAAAGCTGCTCATTATGTTCTTCCTCGGCTTCAGTGGAGGCTACAGAGAATAGCTTTAAGAAATCTATTAATGCATGAACAGTCTGCCAATTGTGATCGCTCTTGGAGCTGGTCGTTGTCCCGGGAGAAATGGATTTTTCATCGAACCATTTTCTAGGAATTTACATTTTGGAAAAGATTTATTTTCATTCATACCGAATGCATTTATTTTAATAACTTTTCTCTTCTTCCTATAATGACTAATACTAACGTCCTTTGGAGTGATGTGAAGTTTAAGTTTTATGCTCGCATACAAAATGGTACGTTTCCCAGGATTTTTCTCTGCTGCTGCAACAGAAATAACCCAATGACAAATGTGCCGATGAGAGATGAAGCTACCACAGACATTGCTTACAACGGCAGCTATTTGGTCATCGATCATGGAGTGCATTAAGTGGGGATCGGTTGCTTTTTCGAGCCGGAGAATTGCTCTGGAGACTGCCACATTCAAAGCACTTGCCCTTCGGCAAGATAAATGCTAAAAGAAGCGTTATTATGAACAATTTCTTCCGAGCTGCAGCATTTGCATTCCATCTCATCACAGTTTTAATACAAAACCTCTTTTGCCACCATGAAAATCATTTGACATTGTCACATAACTTCGGAGTAAGATTGCCTTCTGTGGTTCGATGCCAGTTATCACCCACACTCCTGGTTTTGTGTACCAAGCTCAAATGTATGATCTAAACCAGAAGGAACTGCATGATATTGAAGTTTAAACAAGAGCTTACCCACCAGTAAACCAGCCAAAGCTTGCCTGTAAATGAGTGAGCCGTCACTGCTGCCATTGTATTGTACTTGGTAGATCCGAACATCTCCAAGATGTTGACTCGATTCCCAACTCACTACAGCTGTTGTGGATGAGATGTCAATGAGATGGACCTTTGGCATTTCTCCAGAGGCGTGCATCCGACTGCCAGTTCTTGTTCCTATTGTGAACTTGCTCCCGAGTGCAGCGGTATCCAGAGCACCAGGATCGGGTGGCCGGGAGCTGGGGTCGACGATCCGTGGTAGGTGCACAATGGCCAGGACAACATTGGCCATTGTCTGCCCTGCAGCATTTGATGCGATGCATGTGAAGGTGCCATCATCACGTGCTGTTGTCACGAGCAGATCCAGTGTGCCATTATTGTAAATGATGGCACGGCTGGAGTTGTGTACAAGACGCCCATCTGGGGCGAGCCAATGAAACACTGGCTGGGGATCTCCAGCTGCACGACACCGAAGCACAGCACGCTGGCCCTCAAGTGCAAGCTGCCGGGTAGAGCGCCTTGTGATGATGGGTGGCTGGCATATGAACTCTTCTTCAGGTACAGCCCAAAAGGAGCGACCTGCAAGCACTTGGGGAGCGGCACAGGTCTCTAAGAAGTCATTTCTGTGTTGACGCCGCAACCATAGAAGTTCACAATTGCAATGAAGTGGGTTTCCGGCAAGGCTTATTGACAGTGAGCCAAGCTGTGCTGCAGGTGGTTGAGAGAAGATAGGGTCTGGTGCAAGAGAATGCAAACGATTGGATGTCAGGTCAAGACGTGTAAGGCGATGCAGCAGAGAAAAAGCTCCTTCAGCAATAAACTCGAGCAGATTATGGTCGAGCGCAAGTGTGTGTAGCCCATTCATGCGTCTCACTGATGACCAGGGCAGCGTGCGGAGGTTGTTGTAAGAAAGGTCAAGGTCTTCCATCGATGATACAAACTCATTGAAGGCATTATCGGCCACATGACCCAGTTGGTTATTATTGGCTGTAAGAAGGCGTAGGCTCGTGAGACCACGCAACGTAGCACTGTCAAAATACGTTAGTCTGTTTCCATCGAGGTAGAGGGAGCGCAGCGAATGAAGGTCTGCAAAGGCGCCTGGCATGATCTCGCCCAGTGTGTTACGTGAGAGTGTTAGGTCCATGAGGCCAGTTATGTTGGCCAGGTCCTGACGTTTGAGGCGTGCAATGAAATTGTCAGAGAGCCGTAGTTCCACTGTCTGCCGGTCAACGGTCAGAGGTATCGCCAGAAGCCCCTTCTTGGAACATAGTGTTGCCATAGATGGAGACAGGTTCTGGCAAACACAACGGTGTGGACAGCGTGCACTTACTGGACCACTGGCTGCTGCCACCAGAACAAATAGGCATGGCAGCAACTGCACAGCCATGCTTTTCAGCCACGATCTACCTGAAAATGAGAGATTTTTAGTTGTCATTTGTGGATTTATTTTGTACATTGCATTCAACATGAGTTGTGCTATACAATGCTCTCATGAGGATATATATATATATATATATATATATATATATATATATATATATATATATATATGTATATATATAATGTATATATATATATGTATATGTATATGTATATATATATATATATATATATATATATATATATATATATATATATATATATATATGTATATATATAATATATATATATATATATATATATGTATATATATAATATATATATATGTATATATATATATATATATATATATATATATATATATATATATATATATATATATATATATATATATATATATATATACACTACCAGTCAAAAGTTTATGTACACTCAACATTTTTTGATATTTTACTGTTTAATGTGCAAAATGAACATGATAATGTGAACAAAGCTCATGCCAAAGTTATATCTGCTAATCTACTGGTAATATATTGTCCTTCAATGCATCTTTCTTGTGCGAAACGTAGGTTTAAAGCATTTTTTGGAAATAGGTCGAAAAGTGCAATACTAAATCCAATCTGAAACATGAAGTTAAAGTTATTAACGTTTCATCTCAGGAGCAAAAACTACTTACAAATACTCTGCTCTGTGTGGAATGAATGTTTGTGCTTAGTTTCTTCATCACGTGCAAGGTCAATTATTGCCTGGCGTTGCAAAAAATGTTTACAGAAAGGCCAGCCATACAATCTAATGAGTGTTTTTGTGTTTCAGATTGCAAGAACATGGGTACCAACGCTCAGCTAACGCCAGAAAAAAGACAGGCAATTGTAACTTTGAGAAAAGAAGGCCAATCCTTGAGACAATTTGCATAAAAATTACAAGTGTCAGCAAATGCAGTTGCTTGTGCCATTAAACGACATAACAAAACTGGTAAAAATGCGGAAAGAAAACTTTCTGATCGACCAGGAATCACAACAGAATTGCAGGACAAGTAATCCGAGTCACCAGTCTGCACAACAGCCGTCTTACAGCACCCAGCTAAACAGCTCCAGCATGGCAACTGTTTCAAGGCCTTCTTTTCTCAAAGTTACAATTGCCTGTCTTTTTTCTGTCATGAGCTGAGCTTTATAAGAAATATATAATATATATGTTTTATATGACATATATATATATATATATTATATATAATATTATATATAATATTTTCTATTTTATAATTATATATTTTATATACACTACATGACCAAAGGTATGCGGACAGCCGGACATCAAAAATGTCATTCCAAAATCATTGGCATTAATATGGAGTTGGTTCCCACTTTTCTGCTATAACAGCCTCCACCCTTCTGGGAAGACTTTCCACTAGATGTTGGAACATTTCTGTGGAGATTTGTTTCCATTCAGCCACAAGAACATGAGTGAGGTCAGGCACTGATGTTGGGAGATTAGGCCTGGCTCGCAGTCGGCATTCCAATTCATCCCAAAGGTGTTCGATGGGGTTGAAGTCACGGCTCTGTGCAGGCCAGTCAAGTTCTTCCACACCGATCTCGACAAACCATTTCTGTATTGACTTGCTTTGTGCACGGGGGCATTATCATGCTGAAACAGGAAAGGGCCTTCCCCAAACTGTTGCCACAAAGTTGGAAGCACACTATCGTCTAGAATGTCATTGTGTGCTGTAGCGTTAAGATTTCCCTTCACTGGATCTAAGGGGCCTAGCCCGAACCATAAAAACAGCCCCAGACCATTATTCCTCCTTCATCCATCTTTACAGTTGGCACTATGCATTCGGGCAGGTAGCATTCCCCTGGCATCTGCCAAACCCAGATTAGTCGGTTGAACTGCCAGATGGTGAAGCGTGATTCTTTTTTTCTTAAATGAATCGTGACATTTTTAAAGGTCATATGTCATGTGGTATGGCAGCCATATTAGCTTCAAAGCTGATATTTCAAAAAATCCCTTCTCTGAAACTGCTTCACCGATCGATGTGAAACCTGTCATGTCTGGTAAAAATGTGATACTTGAGATCAGCTGAAGGGATTTAAATCAAACTTGTTTATTTTTAGGACAGTGAACGATGGCATCTACCTGTTGTAGGACTACGTGGAGGCCTATTGGTGACACAGTCACATTGTTCTCGTTTATATATATATTTATATATCTATATCTATATCTATATGTGTGTGTGTGTGTGTGTGTGTGTGTGTGTGTGTGTGTGTGTGTGTGTGTGTGTGTGTGTGTGTGTGTGTGTGTGTGTGTGTGTGTGTGTGTGTGTGTGTGTGTATATATATATATATCTGCAGTGTCTGTCTTGTGTTGTCTTGTCTTGTCACTGAACTACTTCCTCAAACTTTTGTGAAATCCTACCAAACTTCTGGTATGCACCTACCTCTCCCGTCGGTATGTCCTAAGGGTATTTGTTTAGAAAAATTTTCCAATAATTTTCTTTTGGGGGGGGGGGGGGGGGGGGGGGGAATTTTTGGGAAATTTTTTTTTTCAACTTCAATTGTTTATGAAATGTAATACCACGTATATTACAAATACATTTGTGCATTATGTTTGTTTGAATTATGATTGGTGAAAACCATGACAAAACAGCAACTCAGGTACAGTCATTTGTCTATATATCTACATATCTGGGCAGTGTCTGTTGTCACTGAACTACTCCCTGAAACTTTTGTTTCCGTGGTTGTGAAGTGTTTTTAATAACGTGGTGGTGGTTTTGAATCACGTGGTGGTGATGTATATTGAATTATGTGGTGGTGAGGTGTTTTTAAATGATGTGGTGGTAAGGTGTTTTTAAATCACGTGGTGGTGAGG